>NC_140170.1:174372371-174679279 GCF_963971535.1 Notolepis coatsorum | reverse complement strand
GAACTAACCCAGTGTTGTTATTTGGCTCCTATCTGCAAGCTTTACTCCATTATATCCCATTCATATTCTGGCTACTGAGGACAATTTAGCATCAGCTCAGTCTGAGAAGTACTAACCCCAGGCTAGAGAAGTACTAACCCCAGGCTAGAGAAGTACTAACCCCAGGCTAGAGAAGTACTAACCCCAGGCTAGAGAAGTACTAACCCCAGGCTAGAGAAGTACTAACTACAGGCTAGAGAAGTACTAACTAGGGCTGGTGACCCCCCTTTCACCCCCCCCCCTCCAGTAATCCACTGGGCACGTGACGTTGAATGATTTATCACCTTTTATAGTATATTCTCCCTACAGGCTCCGCCTAATACTAAAGACGTATTTGTTTGTGTGGATATTCCTAAATCGAATAGATAACTCATCTATTAGCTCTAGCTTCTCTAGCTTCTATCTTTTTCTAACAAAGCTATTTGTAGAGGGAAATGATGAAGGGGTCTGGTGGTGTTTTCTATTCAATATCAATGGATCTCAAAGGCTAATGTCTTCCTTTCTAAATACAGTGTTTAGGAGGACACATGGGAAACAGAAATACAAAAGCAACAAGCTGGCAGGGAAACATAATAAGGACAAAAATAATCTCTCAGTTTCTCACAACCGTGGGCATGGACTGCTGCCAGCAGCTGGAGAACTAACGGCTGCAGAACTCTGGAACTATTAGGAATGTCTGACCACTAAGTGTGTCTGACTCTTAACCACCAACACCTGAACGGACTATAACATACTTTAAAAAAAAATTATTTAACCTTTATTTATCCAGGCAAGCAATTACCTTATGTATACTGTTTACTTTTACTCGTACTCATAGTATATACAGTAACATATAGTATGAGTATAACATAACCGACAAGCTGGAATATCTTATCTTATCTTATACAGACCCTCATCTGCACCTTTGTTTACACAGTTTATTTTGCTTATATTTTATACTCAAGAGTTAATTATATTGTTTACACTGTTTATTTAAAAAAAATTATATTATACCTGTACCCCCCCCCCCCCCTCCCCCTTTCCATGCAGCTATGACGCCTGAATTTCCCCCAAGGGGATCAATAAAGGAATATCTTATCTCATCTTATCAGTTGTCTGCCTTTTCTATCCATTCACACGCTTGTTAGGAGGCAGGCTTAGATCAACCAAGGGGGGGGGAAGGCCATATTTAGTGTGTGGCTCTAGTGGAAATAAGAGTGACTGACGTTTTGGAGACTAGATGCAGACGTTAGCAGCCAAGCTAACGTTACACAAACATAGCTTGCTAACCTACAAACCTAGTTAGCTAAGTTATGTTGGTTTCCTGCAACACATTGGCTTCATCCAGGGCTTCCACTATAATCAGGAATATACAATGTGAGTTACATCTAGGTAACCTGCTATGTTTTGTACATGAATTCAACATAACAAGTTAATCGAAGCTAATCGTTAGCTTATAACTGCTAGCACTAGCCATCGTACACGAGCCAGTCTCCTGTCACTCCATAACAGTTAGCCCAGGCCTCTCCAAGGGCTTCCATATCAATTGCAAGATAATGAAACACCGGGGGAACTAAATCTGACCCATAAGTCATAGTTTTCTCTTGATGTTCTTTGCCGTAAAATATGGCGCAGAGCCACAGCTTATTGGCCACAGTTGTCATTTAATAATCACCTGCTATGATTACATTCACCTGTTTGCGACAGAGATGTCCGTGATTGAATACTATGAATAATTGAATATGCTTTGTCTCTGGAAGTGGGTTATAATTTAACATGGTCCAGTGTTAAAATAAGTGAAGAAAAAAATTGCAAGAAATGTTAACATTGAATCGCAATACTTAAAGAATCGTAATACCTGAAGAATCGCAATACATATTGAATCGGCACCCAAATACCGTGATAGTATCGAATCGGATCCCTGGCGATTCCCACCCCTAATAAAAACCCATTGTGATAAATAACCTATGTTTATGTGATGCCTCATAAAGAACCCTATAACTACAGTCAATATTCAAATGCATAATTTGTATACAGTATCTTGGTTTTACTTAGTGATAAAGTCTACATTTACCTGGTAAATAAAGCCTCATGTAGAGCATTATTTGGCTGAATAAAACCGAGATTATAGTATTGACCCAAAATACATGCATGGCTGTCAAAACATCAGTATAGTGTTTCCCACAGTGTCATGGGTTAGTTGTTACCACATTAGTTTGGGATGTCTTTCTGTGGCCAGACCGCCACGAATAAATCTATGAATCGGAAACATTACCACATCAGTAGGAAAGTTTCAAAATAAAGAGTAGGAAAACAGAGATTTATTTCAGTTTTACCTTAGCCCTTCTTAATTCCAAGTATCCATCCTGCTTGCCAATAACAGATCCCCGTATCAGCTGAGAATCCTGGTTAAAGCGCCTGCCGGATACAAACACTAGCCAAGGTGCCAGCATGAAGGTGAATAACAACACTCTCATCCTGACGGTCACAGCACACGCCGCTTAACCTGCTAGTATTACTGATCAAACCCTGAACCCTTCACTTCAAAGCCCAGCAAGTCTGCAGCAGCAGTAGCAGGCTCAGTGTTATAAGCTCCTGTTCTCCCTTTGCCTGTGTGTAAAATGGGACCTGTCACAGTAATCAGTATTTAAAGCCTGCCACTACCAGACCCCTTAACCCTTTACTAGCCACACCACTCAGACACAACACACCTCTGCTCTGAGAGAGAGAGAGAGAGAGAGAGAGAGAGAGAGAGAGAGAGAGAGAGAGAGAGAGAGAGAGAGAGAGAGAGAGAGAGAGAGAGAGAGAGAGAGAGAGAGAGAGAGAGAGAGAGAGAGAGAGAGAGAGAGAGAGAGAGAGAGAGAGCTTTCTGCAAGAGAGGGAACTATAGGTGGTGTGTGTGTGTGTGTGTGTGTGTGTGTGTGGGTGGGGGGGAGGGGAGTCAGAGAGTGGAAGACATGGTAAGAGACAGGGAAAGAGAGATGGACAGACGAGAGACGGAGAGATGCATAGAGAGAGTGAGAAATGCATAGAGAAAGAACACAGTGCTGCAGGGATGTTGGCAGTGCCTGCTATGTGTGAAGAAAACATAATTATGCACTATTACTAAGAATGAAAGAATGTGCAGCAAAAGCCATAACAAGCTTCATCACTTTGCTTTGGAGCTTCAGTGCCTTGGCTAATGACCACACTGTGCTTTATTTGGGAGAGGAGCGTTTGGTCTCTGCCTTGGCCCTGCGGTATTAACCAGGAATCAGCTAGGGGAGGTTACTTTCAAAGGGGGGTCATATAGGTTACTGATTGCATGCTTGCAATTATAATCAATTATGTAATTCACTGGAATGCTCAAAGTTTGTATCATAATATCATATCTCCAAATTTGTAAGAATCTGACGTTTTTTTTTTTTTTTTTTTTACTTTGATATGGCCCAGTATTGATGAGTAATCAGAGTTGGGAAGATCAGTCAGCAGTGTTGGGGAAGCTACTAGTATAATTTAGCAAGCTACCAATTACTGAGCTACTGTACAGAGAAATGTAGTCTGGTTAACAAAAGTTACTTGGAAAAACTACTACTATTACTAGTTATGCTGCCTACTCTTACTACTGTAGTTATGCTGCTGGCCAGTATGACTTACTACCAGTGTTTTTATACCTGCATCACTGTACATGCACTGTATCAATGTACAACTCTGTATATACATCTTATTAGCACTATTACTACTAGTGGTAGTAATTTATATATGTTATACCCAGTTTAATCACCTGTACATTGTATATTACTACTGCTGTTTACTGTTTACTTATTTTCGTTGTACTGTACTTGTGCTATATAATGACAATACATTTGAATCTAATATAAAATCTAAAAAGCCATGTAATTGTATTCATAAAGAACATTCGCTTTTAAAAAAAGAGTTTCTCCTTTAAGCTAATCTAATCTAAAATATAAATGTGCATCTGCATGGTAATAGAAAATAATAACTAATAAATAATAATAAATTACATGACATGATCCCAAAAGATTCCCACTCAATTGAAAGTGAAAACCTTTAACAGCTGTCTGCCATTTGGACATGAACCAACACCAAATAACCGTATCTGGGTTCTTTACAGAAAATAATTACAAAAATATAAACTTGTACATTTGGATTTTTGTGCCATCTTAATAAATAGATGAATCATTGAATTCCTTTTTTAATTAGCCTGTAAACCATTAATGCACCATAGTCTTCCTCATACTTACACACAAGGACATTATATTGAAAGTGAACTTGTACATTTGATACCTGAGCACTTCTAACAGTGCATATTGTACTTGCATACTTTTCCTAAGCCTGGACTATGTCACTTTTTAATGTAGAAATATTGCTTCTGTAGCAATCGACATCGTGTATTTGGGCCGAACAACAGAAAACCTAACAGAAACCCACAGGAATTGCCCAAACGAGTCCTTCTGGTACAATCAGTGGTGCGTAATCTTCTCTGCAAACAAAGACATACATGTTTTACGTATTAGTTCGAATATCATTTCTAGAGTATAAATGTGTACAGTACACACAAATGAAAAACAATACACACATTTTCCTTACTAGGGATTTTTGAATGGAGGACTTTTAATGTTGCACCAGTACTGTTCTCTTAGAGAATGTCTACCTCGGTAAGGGATTCTACGAGTATTTCTACCACTAGTAGATTGCATACTTCTTCTCAAGTTTCAAGTTTCTTTAATAGTTGTCATACAGAAGTACAGAATACTTTTATACAAAATGCTTCTTACTGTTACGCTCCAGAGACTGTGCTAGACAAGATAAGTATGAAATAAAATAGTATAGCATGTAAAATAGAAGTACAAAAGGTCACAGTGTTCAGTATAGACATATGTACAATGTTTGATGCAGAATAGAAGTAACTGAGTTACCATACAATATACAATATTCTATGCAATGTACTAATATACAATACTATATAGTGCAGAGCAGAAATGGGATGAGGTACAATTTAGGTACAATTTACAGTAAGGTGTACGAGTTGTAGTGCAAATCCTTTACCAATAAATATAAAGTGTAAAGTGTGTTTAGGTGATCTAAAGTGTGTAGAGTGGGTGCTGCAGTGTGTTGTTTGTTTAAGTGAGTGTGTGGGTGTGTGTGCTGTGTGCATTTGATCGTTGTTGCATAGTGTTTATTGTCTACCACTAGAGATGTCTGTTTTTCAACAGTAGTGTTTTCGTAGTCCCATGGTCATACAGAAATATTTAGCACCACTCTGACGGACACTGATTATAGCTTATACGTTTATATGATTACTTTGGACTGACCATCACTATTACATTTGTCTCGTTTTTGGAGCGCTTTCCAAGCAGTGAATGATGTTTCAATTTAGTGATGATTTTACAGACCTTTCTTTTCTCCTCGCTGACGCCGAAATATAATTGTCTCCAAGCAGGGGGTCTTAAACCTTCTTCACCCTGGGACCCAGACCCATTAAAACATACCCTCTTGTCATGTGAGGACCTGCCAGGAACAGGCCTGCAACCTATTTAGACATCTGGCCCATCATTTAACAGACACCGCTTTAGAAGGCATAGGGAGTTACTGTACTATGCATCTGTCAAAGGTTTTGGGGGGTAAAAATGGGAATACTTCTCCCAAACCAACTGTGTTGTTGAGGGTAGTACCAGTAAAGAGTTAATGTACCAACAGTATCTTGTTGTATCCATCACTACTGCATCCTTTTGGTTTCTGAAGAGCCTGCATTACATTACATTACATTTACTCATTTAGCTGACGCTTATCCAAAGCGACTTACAATTGTAAAAATGAACATAAGAAGTTCATATACTCACCTGGGATCCGGTAAATAAAATTGTATGATTTAGGTAAACAAATGTAATTATAGGCATATACACAGGGCTTATCCGGGATGCATGCACATAATCAACATGACAAACACAGCCAAAATATTTATATATAGAATAGAAATATCAAGGGCTTCCTGAGGCAATATGCGTTGTAAATGCTGTAGATTTTAAGTGGTATGAACGAGCAGATTCTAACAGCATCCAACCACTATTGGCAAATAAAAATGACATTGGGAGTCCCTCAGAAGTGGTGTTGGGCCTCTGCTTTTTTTGACCGAAGAATGTGGTGTATTTTATACTGTCACCAGACATGGTCAAATAAAGTCAAAAGTCAGCACTTCCCTATAAACGACAAAAACATCCTCGTAACGTTGAAGTCTAAAATGGCAAAACGTCTTCAATAGAGAACGTGAGCGTTTTGTCTGGCCTCCATCCTGGAGAAGAGAGGAAAAGAGGGGCCCTGAAATAAACATGGAATGGAATGGAAACGACTGAAGTGAAACTGAGAAAGTTCTGTTACAGGTGTGTTAGCAATTATGAGGACCTTTTAAACGTTTTACTATTCTAGGAAGGGGGCCAACGACTGGAAAATGTTTTTACTGTCGCTAATTTTCTCGACTACAATTTTGACTGTCAGGGTGGTATTTCACTGACTTTCACCGCGTGACACAGTTCAGAACGTATAGAGAGCCACCCAGAAATCCACCCTGAAACAGAGTTCCACTCCCTATAACACCAGAGCTGCACCATATCTCGTGTTCAAGATGGTTCCCCGTGTTAACACTTCCTTTGGTTGATCCTCCTTCCAATTTGCTGCTGCCAGCAGTTGGAACGAGATGCGAAAGACTTTGAAAATGGACAAATTGATCCCCCTCACTACTTTTAAAGATTATCAGAGTTGTTTACACACATCTGCAACAGGGGCGTTTTTAGGGTTAGAAAACATTGGGGGCTTCAGCCCGGGGGGGTGGAGGGGGGCTCCCCCCCCCCCCCTTTTTTTTTTTTTTTAAACACAGAAATACGCAATTTTAGAGTAATTAGAGATGAATACTGAAGAACTCGAATCATTAGAGGTTCTCAAAGTGAGGTCCATGTCCATGAGAGGGATCTGGGCAGTTCCCATAGAAAATTCAAAGTTAACAGGACCAAATCATCAGTTTCTTATTTATTTATTTAACCATTATTTTGCCAGATAAAACATTGATCTGGTCCAAGAGGCCCCAACAGGAGTACAAATATACATATATACAGATATATATACATATATATATAATATATATACATATACTGTACATACATACACACATATACACCAATAACAAAATAAAAACAGTTAAGAATCATACACATAAGCAAATAAACAAACAAACAAACAAACATTATGCACAGCCTATGTACAAAAGAAATAAACAGTTCATCTCTAGTCTTTACAGTTTTCTTCAATTGCATAAACACTCAAATCAAAAGTATTACACAATTATAAAAACCTTACACTCAAGGAGCAAAACGTAGGCCCAGATTTGCACCCCTATAAGCACAATGTCAGCCTCACACTTTTTGCAAAACAATACACACAGTGATTTGCAAAACACTAAACACACTTCCATTACATTAGACACAGAATGTCAAATTACCACACCTATGAGCCAATTGGTTAAACACAGCCATCAGATGCACAAACACACCATTGCTTAATTGTAGATACACCAATCAGGTTTAAGCACTATAAAAATGCAGCAGGTGAGTTCACCTGTCTTCAACCAAAATGGAAAGAGAGTGAAGTACTGTACACAGAGAACGTGAAAATATACAATACATTCACCAAACACTACACAAGACAACCAATGATGCAGACTGATGAAAATATACATTTTCTCCCATTTTCCCAAATCCGTCAACATGTCAACATGGAGAATCACAACAAAAAATGATCTTGCCAGATCCATAGGCAAAGAGATAATGTCTAGTATTTTCTGTACTCTATTTACATTTTTTCAAAATTGTTTTTGTTTTACTGTAATTTTAACCTGTACTGGATACAGTATTTTATGTTTGTCTGATATTTGCTGAGCTTACAGTGTTATGCACATAGTAGCATGAAAACTGGGACATGTTTTGTTGTGATTCTCCATGTTGAAATGTTGACTGATTTGGTTATATGGAGAGAACATTTAAATTTTCATCAGTCTGCATCATTGATTTGGGTATATGGAGAGAAAATGTTTTTTTTAGCAGTCTGCATCATTGATTTGGGTATATGTAGATAAATAAATTATATTTTCATCAGTCTACTCTACAGCATTGGTCTTGTGTAGTGTTTGGTGAATTTATTGTATATTTGCACATTCTCTGCATACTTCACTTACAGTACTGTAATCACTGAGAAGTAGAATTGCTAAATGTGTTTTAGGTTAAGCACAGCAGTGTGTAACTGGTTCAAACAGAATTGAGTCATATGAAACGTGTGTTTCATATGGTAACAAAATGTAGTTTTTATAAATTAGTGTATGGTTTTGACAAGTGTTTAATTTAGCAAAAGATCTGAGGTGTTCTGATAATTGTGTGTGTGGTTGTGCTAATTGTGTGTTTTGAAACACCAGGCCCTGTTTTCAAAATCATGCTTAAGCAATCGAAAAAAAACTATTGTGTGTTTCATTATAATTATGTTTCAGTCTTCTCATAAAAGAAATATTCGATTTTTGGGTCTTTTCCTGCCTTTGGTCCGCTTTGCATTCACATCTCAAATGAACCGTAGCAGGGTTCACTTGCAAGAGTGAATGAGCTTTCACACCACCCCAAACCAACCGGACTATCCGAGGAAATGAACCAGGGTTCGATTAAAGCTTATTATAGTTTATCACAGTATCATGAGCATGTCTTTGTCAGTGGACACTGGACATGGGTATGGATGGCTCCAGGTGCTGCTGTGTTAAAGTGCACATCTTCAAGTCCACAAATCGGTGAATGAAAGAATGATAGGATCAAATGAAAACTACTTACTAAAAATGGATTAAAAGTACTAAAAACCAACAAAAATACCAAACACTAACAAACATTCAGCACAGACAATGGGGATGCTGACATAAAAAAAAAAAAAAAAGTAAAAAAAAAAAAAAATGTAAACAATTTTTTTTTTTTTTTTTTTTTTTTAAGGTCCGGGGCTAGGAGAAAAACATCCGGGGCTAAAGCCCCGGAAGCCCAGGGCTAAAGCCCCGGAAGCCCAGGGCTAACGACGCCACTGATCTGCAACCTTTTAACTGACATGTAAATGGTCTGTTCTTCTTCATGTCTTACATACCTTGTCATTTTGGTTGTTTGTTTGGTGTGTGTTTTAATTATTTCACTTACATCTGTGATGTATGTATTGTCTGTGTCCAATAGTCTCATCTGGATTTCTCCTCCTATTTATATATCTTTTTTCGTCCCCTTTCTCTTACACTTGCCCTTTTTCCTCTCGCCAGGCCATCATTGTAAATAAGAATTTGTTCTTAAATTGACCTGCCTGGTTAAATAAATGCATAAAATAAATGAATTCACCATGTCACATGATGGCATTCCACCTATGTTGTCTTGCGTAGCCCAACTGCTTGAGTGTCACGTTAACATTGCTTCCAACCTTTTCAGCCGTGCACCCATTGTACCATTTGTTTCTTACCGTGATTCCATTTGAAGTTGTATGCCATCATGCCTGATATCTCCAGAAACGTTTAAATCCCCCGGCCAAGAGGAATAACTCATGTGAGACGTGTTTTATGGTGTTTCTTCCTTTTAAAGCAGTGCACATGCTGATCCCAGACCTGTGCATGTCTAGGACCTAATTACTCACAGATTGGAGATATACTGTATGTCTATACTACTATGTACTGTGTAGCACTCATGTTCAACACTGTTTGACGAACAATACCACATACCCTTAGCTGTGTGGAGGAATATAACGGATCAATGAATGTACTTAGTCAAATATAGACTTGTTTAAACACAGGTTTATTATACCCAAATTAATAGGTACAAGTAAATCGGAGTTATAGCGGATGACTCAAAGTGGATACTGGCTGGACGTATCCATCAGAGAGCTCCAGAATCCAGTAAAAGTTGGTCTTTATAGTGGAGAGGAGAGGGGTTGTCTCCAGGTCAAAGGGGTTGATTGGGTCGGGGAAGTGGAGGAGTGGAGGAGGGGTGAGTTAGGAGGGGTGTCAAGTCAAGTCAAGTCAATTTTATTTATATAGCACATTTCCAGGCAGCGGCAGCTGGCACCAAAGTGCTTCACAGGCAAGTTGATAAAAACAAAATAATGTGATGCAAGATATAAGATTAAAAACATAGTAAAGCAATGAAAGTAATAAAAACAGGTAGGACACAGTAAAACAAAGAGGATAGAAGGGCCAGGGGTCTGGTCTGCCCAGGTGGGAGTGAGACGGGGGAAGGGTGACGGGATGGAAGGGGAGGACAGTGTTGGGAAAGTTCACTTTCTACATGAACTAGTTCAGTTCACAGTTCACAAAAATGAACTAATTTATAGTTTATATATATATTTCTTTTTTTATAATTTTATTTTTTCACATACAGTTACTTACATTACAAAAACACACATTAGGACAAGGGGGGGGTTCCTCCAGTTCATCTATGCCATCATCCACACCATAAGCAAGCAAAAACAAAACAAAAAGAAAAACAAGCCAAAAGGAAAGCAAACCAAGACAGGCACTGTACAGTATTGCACTTGCCTCGAACCCATTCACATGTAGACATACATATATTTATTTTTTCCTATCCTAGGTCTGTCCATACAATGGGGCATTGGGCCTTTAGAAGGATCCGAGAAATTTCAGCAGGAAAATAGTCTAATAGTGGGGCCCACACCTCCTGAAAGGAAGCATCATTGCCTCTATGCATTGCACAGAGTCTTTCATGGGGTAGCACACCGAAGATCTCTCCATACCACATTTGTATAGATGGAGGCTTATCCTTAATCCAGTTTATCAGAATGCATTTCCGGGCTGAAAGTAGAAGTTTATCAAAATTAAAAAGTTTGAATTGTAAGGGTGTCAAATGAATTTCATTTGATGGGAGTCCCAGTAAGAAAGCTCCCAGATCCTTCTTTATTTTCACCTTGAAAATGTCGCTTAACTCACGTGCCACTTGGCCCCAGAACCTGGATAAACACTTAGATTCCCAAAAGTAGTGATAGTAGGTACCCAGATCTGTTTGACATTTCGAACATAAAGGAGATATTGAACGGTCCATTTTGTTAGTTATTTTTTCAATACGTTGCCGCAAGCTATTATTTGTAAAAATTATTGAACCACAGACGGAATCGGAATACTGGCATAACGCGTTGCTGCCGCCCATTCAGTCCACACTAGTAGCAGCTGCAGCTTTCATCTCTACAGTATATTTTCAAAAACATGAGGAAAAACTTTGCTTGAATTGTCTTTATTATGAAAACAAAAACAGGACGTTTGCTTATTCTCAATGTGCCGTTTAAGGTTTGCTGTCGACGTCGTCGATGTACGGACTTGCTTCTTCAAACCGGATGGACAAAGTTTACAGACAAACGTTAGATTTTTTCCGTCTGAGTCAGTACTGACTTTAACGTTAAACTCTTTTAAATGCTCATACGCCGACGTCGTAGAGGTAGAGTCTGACTCTGAGCGAGTGCTGCTCTCAACTTGCTGCTCGGCTTCTGCTCGCCGATTCCGCTGGTCCACAGTTTGTTGTGAGGAGTCTGATGACGTAGCCAGGGGGTGACAGGCGCGTTGCCAGATTGGGTGTTTTCCTCAATATTTTGAAGCCTGTTTACAGTGTGTTTTAACTGGGTTTTCGGCTGAAAGGCATATGAAATCTGGCACACCTTTGAACGCCGTTATAATAGAGTGCTGAGAATGAACGCACTTTTGAACGCCGTCATACAGCGCTGAGAATGAACGCGTTCTCAATTACGTAACTAGTAAATAAAATGACTAGTTGTTGCAAACAGAATGGGCATTTTATTGTTTACATATTATTGTGGCCATCAACAATAATAATATGAACCGATTTTAAGAACAAATCGGTATTATACCTCGTGCAGTAGCTCCAAGTATGCTGGGGTGTGTGTGTGTTTGAGTTAGTAAGCCTCGCTATAACCTTTAGGCTTTGGAAAACATATTTTAGATTTTTGCTATTTTAATCAAAGTCTGAAACAGTCAAAACATGCAAAACATTTCAGGGTAAATTATTAATTTTAGGATTAAGCATGTAATCATAAAATTATTTCCTGTGTGTGTGTGTGTGTGTATGTGTGTGTGTACACGTGCATGCATGTGTTTGTGTGACATGTGTATCCGTCTAGTTACAAATAATCAAA
This sequence comes from Notolepis coatsorum, assembly GCF_963971535.1. Lineage (NCBI taxonomy): Eukaryota > Metazoa > Chordata > Actinopteri > Aulopiformes > Paralepididae > Notolepis > Notolepis coatsorum. Next base: position 174,667,057 of record NC_140170.1, on the reverse strand, counting down.
TATTTACTAATAATGCTTGTAATGTCAGCATGTGCACATATTGTGCGACTAATTTGCATATCCGTTGTCATTTGCATATTGTATTGTGAAATACGCCTGAAAATTTCATTACTACAATATGATCAACCTGTCAAATCAAAACGTATTCAACACAGGAATTAAGCATAATTTGGTGCCGGTTTTGAATTCTTTTTTTTTATCCACTTTTTCTCCTCCTGTTTTTCTGTGTTTTTCTCCCATCCCAATTTAGTCGTGCCAATTCCCCCCTCCCCTTCCTGGTCGTTGCTCGCATGTGCCCCCCACTGGTCGGTCTAGGGAGGGTTGATAGATACTATCACATGTCCCCTCCGATACATGCGGAGTCAGCCAGCCACTTCTTTTCACCTGCCAATTGAGTCAGTATGACGGCCGGCCAAGCCGGAGGCAACGCTGACAGCCGGATTCGATACCAGTGTCTCTCGCGTTGGTGACGAGCGATTAGTCCGCTGCGCCACCCAGCCGCCCGGTTTTGAATTCTTATATTCCATTGACATAGGGATATTTCACCTTAGTAGAACTAGTAAAAAATCAGCAGTCTCGGGGAGCTCCAGTAGCTCATCACGTACCGCGAGTGCTATTTCAGCGCCGTGGACAACCGTGCTCGTCACGGATCTGGGGCTGAGCGAGTTCGAATCCCGGACTGCAGCCGTGCCTTTCCCAGAGTGTCTTCCCCCCCATCTGAACCCTTTCAGCCTGCTTCTGTCGGTCGAACTTGACCAAGTATAAATGCGATAAACGTATAAAAGAGCCAGGGAAATGGCCAAAGTTAAAAAATAAAAATAAAATCAGCAGTCTCACCTCTATCTAAAGTAATCTACAAGTAAACTAGCGAGTCGCGACCACTACTTTTTCTCACGTCTGCTGTCAACACCACCATTCCTCCCAGGTGTCAGGCTCCTCATTCACTTCCATACATTTTTGGGACCTAGTCTAAATACCATACGTATTTCTCTCACTTTTTCTGTATTATTTATTTTTTGCTTTCATCCCAATTTAGTCGTTATGCCAATTCCTTTCCTGGTCGTTGCACGCATTGTCCCAGGGAGGGTGTAGAACTACCACATGCCTCCTCCGATACATGTGGAGTCAGCCAGCTGCTTCTTCTCACCTGACAGCGAGGACTCTCACTGGGGGAACGTAACGCGTGCGGAGGCTTCCCACCCCGCTAACACTGCCAATTGTGTTAGTAGGGACGACTGACCAAGCCGGAGGTACCGCTGACAGCTGGATTAGAACCCAGAGTCTCTGCGGTGGTAGGCGAGTGCATTCTCCACTGCGCTACCCAGCCGCTCTATATTTTATTTGACATTTTTCAGAACATTGTACAAACGTGATAAACAGTATACTAACATGACAGACAAACACACTCAGACAGTGAAAGTTAAAAATACATAAAAAAAATAATAACACATTTTTAACAGTCGGTATTACAACACGATTACCAGCCGTATAGGGGGCTTATATGGTTGAGAAATATTGTGTTTGGGGTCCGTGAGAGATCGGACAGGCAAATCAGCTGCTGCATCTAACCTCTCGAGATAGGCTAAGAACGGGTCCTAGATTTTTGAAAACCTTTTAAGTGAATCGGTTCTCAGGAACCTTAGTCTCTCCATCCGTATAACAGAGGTCATGTCCGCCATCCACAGTTGAAAAGAAGGTGCTGAGGAGGACTTCCACTCTTTCATAATTAGTTTTTTTAAGCAACCGTTGTCCCCAGTGTCAGAGATTGTTGCACAGCTGCAGTAAAGTTCAGAGAGGACACAGATCAGCCGAAGATGGCAAGCTATGCCCCCGGCTGTAGAGTTATCTTGTAGGCCTTATAAATATGATACTTTTGAAGTATAAACAAACGACTACTGTGCAAATGTCAATAAAACAAGACAATTCAGAGTCAAAGGTATGTGTTTGTTTTTGGCATTTGATGCATCCTTACAGATACCGCAGATTTATTTTAATTTTTTTTAACTTTATTTTTTTTAGCGTTTATCGCTTTTCTGGTCAAGCATGACCGACAGATACAGGGTGAAACGGGATATAGATCAGGGGAAGACATTCTGATAAATGACAGCGGGTCCGGGAATCGAACTCGGAGTCCACCAGATCCGTGACGCAGCACGGTTTTCCCCGACGCTGAAATAGCGCCGAGATATGCGGTGAGCTACTGGAGCCCCCTGATACCGCAGATTTTTGACAGGTTCTACTAATGCGAAATATCCATTTAACCCTTTCACTACCACCCTACCAAAGGGTTAACCCTTTCACTGCGACAATACAGACGGTTAACCCTTTCACTGCCACATGACAAAGGGTTAACCCTTTCACAACCACACTACAGAAGGTTAACCCTTTCACTACCACACTACAGACGGTTAACCGTCTATAGTAGAAGTAGAAGTAGAAGTCTTTATTTGTCATCAGATTAACACACACACATGCAATGGGCGACCCACAGGAACACAACACGCACACATGCACTGAGTTGCTGACAAAATGTTCTCTGCAGCGATCTGTTGTGCATGTTTTTCCATTGGGTTTAGCTTATCGGGAGGGGAAACCCTTGCGAGCACGGGGAGAACATGCAAGTGTAGTGAAAGGTTAACCTTCTGTAGTGTGGTAGTGAAAGGGTTAATGATAAAGCTGCGTGACCTTTTTGACCCTGTGTCCGGCAACTAAAACAGTCGTAGTACCCCTGCATGGCTAGGTCCTATCCTCATGAAACAACTTCTTCTGAACGTGCTATTATCACATGCCACATCACATGCAATAGAGCAATAAATATGGACCCTAACACCCTACTATAGCATTACGTTACCACTATTAATGAATTACTATGTCGTTTACACAGAGTTGGAGGATTTGAGATCTAGTTGGATGGGAGTTTAAATGGCTGGTTTTGCTTATAGTGGCTTATGTGGCTGTTTTGAAGGCAGCGCTGCTGGAAAGCAATCTTCTAGAGTGAGCCCTGGATAAGAAGAGGATTTTCCAAAACGCCACTCTGCCAACATGCTAAACAAACCAGCCTGTCCCCCTCCCCTCGCTGAATCCTTTCATTGCATGTGATACTTATCCTTTATTTGTATTATGTACAATCGTTTTAAGACTCTTTTTAGGGAACCCAAGATATTTCAAGAATAACTTCTCACGCCCCAAAAATCATTTAGCAAGCAAATTAGTAGGGAAATTAAGCAAGAATGTACCCAATTAGTAGTTAGGCTACTCATTTACCTGCCTACAGTGTTCACTCTTGTTCACTACACTTTTGTTAAGTCTAATAATAAGAAGTCTTTATTTGTAACACATTATTGTCATGCAGCGAACACACACATGCGAGATGGGCTACACATAGGAACACACACACATGCATTTTTTTTATTTAATTTCCTCTCTGCGCTTGACCCATCCCGTCGTTCTTCCCCCCAGCCAGGAGCAGACACGGGCTGCGGTGTGGGCTGCGGCGTGGGCTGCGGCGTGGAGATGCGACGGTGTTAGAGATCTGTTCTGCATGTTTTTCCATTGGGTTTATCTCTTTTTCTGGAGGGAAACCCTTGCGAGTATGGGAAGAACATGCAAACTCCACACAGAAAGGCCCAGGAGAATCCCCCAAGTGGGATTCCAACCCAGGACCTTCTTGCTGTGAGGCGACAGTGTTAACCATGGACATGGCTTGGGAAGGCTAAAGCATGTATCTTTAGATATCAATTTACACAGAATAATACAAGGAGCCGTTCATATTTGTCTGGAATCCAGTTTTGTGTCCCAAGCTCTTCTTCTAAAAACACTGCTGTAGAAGATGGGTTCTTCTTGTTTACTCTCTTAACACACTGCAATAAAAGCTTGTTGCTTCATTGTCTACATGAGAACAGGTGAACGTGTTAATTGTAATACTCATTACAAAGTAGGAGCAGGTTAAACAGAGTCACTTGTTCTCTCTATGTACACAGGACTGGTCATTTTTAATGACCTTTTTTCCAGTGCAATAGAGGTTATATGCTTCATTGTCTGCATAGGAACAGGTGAAGTGTTATTTTCAGCTGAGTATCAAGTAAAACTGAATGAGTGGAGCATGAAAGCTGTGTTTTCTCCACGTGTAAACACAATCATGTGTCAGTGCCATGTTTTACAACGAAGCGGTGGACTGTTGATTTTTATGACAGCTGGGTCTCTGTTCGATGTACGCAGCAGCCAGCAAGCTACAGGTTGACAGCTGGGCTCTGTTCGATGTAGGCAGCAAGCTACAGGTTGACAGGTGTTCAAGTCCAGCCTAAACAAACGTTCTACGTCGGCGCTTTTACACATCTCCTGTGCTGTTTCCATAGCGTCAGACCAAATAGAATGGTCTTGTGAATTATGGTGATTGTGCAGCTAAAGCTAGACATTTTATGATGCATTTTCTTGGGTGGGCAGCATGCGAGACTCAGAGGTGGAATATTCACACCATGAAAAGTGACATTATTCCTTTGCCATGGTATGATGGTAACACATGAGAAAAAACTCGAATGTTACGCTAGCCAGCCTTATTATCGCTAAAGTCTTCGACAGTTGGAAATCAGTGAATATAATTCAACAGAATGTTTGTTAAAATAATTAGCTGCCTAATTAGCTTTGCAATTATATCAGCAATGTTCGCCCAATAGATCACCACGCAATCTACTCCTGTGTTATTTGCCAAGTTTACACTGCAAGATTAGTACTTTAGATTTCTGGTCCAGGGGAAACTAATCTGGAGGTTTCTCTCATCAACCAGGCACCCTCCTTACTCCCTGTTTTTAATGGGTAGAGTGCTCCATCCTGGACCACAGCACGCAAAAGTGTGACTTTATTTTGCTCTGAAAATGTCTGAAAAGTGTATAGAAGAAGTCTTTATTTGAATTGTCATGCAGTTTAACACACACATGTGAGATGGGCGACACACAGGAACACAAACACACATGCATTGGGTCGCCGATGAAATGTCTCTCTGCACTTGACCCATCCCGTCGTCCTTCCCCCCAAAGGCAGCCGGGAGCAGATATGGGCTGCGGCATGGGGCCGCGCCCCGGGGACCAATCCAAGTGCTCCTGTCCGTCTTCGTCAGGGACCGCGACAGCGTTAGCGATCTGTTGTGCATGTTTTTCCATTGGGAGGAGAAACCCTTGCGAGCACGGGGAGAACATGCAAACTCCACACAGAAAGGCCCGGGAGATCCCCCACCTGGGTACCTGGCAACGTGGAAACCTGGTCCCCAAGCAGGAATCGAACCCAGGACGTCTACTGTAGCTGTGATGTACTGTAGTGTTAACCACTACACCTGTAACTGAGGGGTACAATTCCCTGACTGTATTAATAAGTATGGTATCATTAAACCACTACTGTCTTATGTACATTACTACTGGCCATACAGTACACAGGTATATGAGATGAACACCTCCACAATGACACGGTTCCACAACAAATATGGGTTAGAATAATATTTATTAGCAGCACGAAGATTATCTTACATTACTTGAGAATTAGAGTCGCGCTTGTAAGGCGAAGAATGTGCATGAATAGGTCAAGAGCGTAAGTCCATTAGAATATATTACGCAGGAGATAATGAATACCACCTGTATCATAAGAATTATATATATAGTACACTAGTAGGGCAGCTGGAGATACTAAGAGGGTCCCTCCGGTTGTAAGCCAGAAGGGGGGAGGAATGTTCGAATGCAAACTCTGGATCAACGGGGAATCAATAAGCTCCAGCTACGGGAGGCGGTACATTACTCCCTTGATCGGCAGACGAAAGCAGCAGCTATAATCCAAGTATGCGTGCAGCATAGGTGAAAGCCAGCCAGCCTCTCCTAGAGACGTGCTCGAGTGATGCTCCTCACGGGTGAATCCCACACAGCAGTGGGTAGACGATTCTCCGCTCCAACAGCCACAGGACCAAAGCAATAATCCAGCCGAAAAGGGCTCTGTAGTCGCCGGTGTAGGTTATCCAGTGTACATATCCACACGGTTCTCGTCTAGGGCTCCTCGGATGACGGCACCAGGTTAAGCCGCCCAGCCTGGATAAGCACACTAGCTCGGTACGAGGAAGCGTTGGTAATGCTGGTCACTGTAGAACGGTAGCCGCACGATACACTATACATAATAGACTATTACTTAAATAATAGAATAGGTCGAACTCGACGATACAGCGTTAAACTCTGACACTTCATCTATCAATTCGCACGCGGTCTCAAGGCTCTATTTTGGGGCAAAACGGGCCCACTTCACAGCACGTTGTATCGTGGTGTGAGGCTTCAACTTATTGGTTAACATACTTCTGTATTCACCTGCGCCGTATTTATACGTTAGGTGAACAATCTAGTACCAGCCTCATTTCTGTCTCGTATTCTTGCGCAGAGCCGGTCATGTCCAGGCATGTCTTTGGCGGTGACTTTGAACTAGACATTGGGGGTATGGCTGTGGCGCCTAAGGGACCGCTGTCCAATAGGAGAACGAAATATTATGGTCTGTACTAGGTAAAGGGATATTCCGTGTATATGTACAAAGAATATACAAGGGATATCAGACGATATACAAATATTATACAATATATCTCAAGTAATAAATATATATATTCGGTTTAATCTGATCCTTCGTAACAACACCACTGTGCCGTATATATTATATAGTAGTACTCAGTGTGTGTAGTACATAGTAGTACTGACATAGTAGTACTCAGTATATAGTACATAGTAGTATTCTGTGTGTATAGTAGAGGTGTAATGATATGTTACACGATACATCACAATACAAAATGGGCCGATATGGACCATGGACTGTGATGATAGTATTGTTCGATACTTTTATTTTGAAAACTGACACACATTTTATTTTGAAAGTGCACCAGTGTTGACAACAACCAGCCAGAGGAGAATAATAATCACAGAACACTGCTGTAGAAGATGGGTTCTGAGGAAGTGTGACGTGCGAGGATGCTGTGTTTGAAGCTAACATTGGTTAGCTACCAAGCCGATAACGGGCAGCTCTGGCAACAGGTTCACTTGGATTAAAATATCCCCTCGCCGTGGATATCCAGTGACAGTTCACTTCACCCCCCATGGCCAATAAAGAACAACGGCGACTCTACAGTTGGATAACAGGTTTTCAACCACTACTGCGTGAACCTGTATCACTGTCTGACAACCTGGCTGACTCCTCATCTCCACGCCGCTCGATAAGGACGGGAGGGTGTTAGAAAAACAGTAGGCCACACCAACAGCAAGGTAACACTTCTGTAATAATAATAATAATAATGGATTGGATTTATATAGCGCTCTTCATGACACCCCAGTGACCCCAGAGCGCTTACAGAGTCCATTATTCGTTCATACACAGTCATACCGGTGGTGGTAAGCTACAATTGCAGCCAGAACTGCCCTGAGGCAGACTCACGGAAGCGTGGCGAATAATCATCGCCTACGGCCCCTCCGACCACCACCAACATTCATTCACATGCATACGAGGCAAGTAGGTTAAGTGTCTTGCCCAAGGACACACCGGCAGTGGGATGGACATGGGCTTGAGCGGGATTCGAACCACCAACCCTTCGATCATTGGACGACCCGCTCTACCCCTGAGCCACGCCGCCCCTGTAGTCCAATAACGTTAATTGTAGGTTATTCTGCTGGTGGTAGGAGTTTGTATGTGTGACCTCTCTGTCCCAGCCACGTCTGGAGGTGTGTGTGGGTACTGGGTAGCTAATGTTAGGTGGCTGACTAGAGAAGAGGGCTCTGGTGCTGGGTAGCTAATGTTAGGTGGCTGACTAGAGAAGAGGGCTCTGGTGCTGGGTGGCTGTAGTAGGTGCTGACTAGAGGAGAGGGCTCTGGTGCTGGGTAGCTAATGTTAGGTGCTGACTAGAGGAGAGGGCTCTGGTGCTGGGTGGCTGTAGTAGGTGCTGACTAGAGGAGAGGGCTCTGGTGCTGGGTGGCTGTAGTAGGTGCTGACTAGAGAAGAGGGCTCTGGTGCTGGGTGGCTGTAGTAGGTGCTGACTAGAGGAGAGGGCTCTGGTGCTGGGTGGCTGTAGTAGGTGCTGACTAGAGGAGAGGGCTCTGGTGCTGGGTAGCTAATGTTAGGTGCTGACTAGAGGAGAGGGCTCTGGTGCTGGGTGGCTGTAGTAGGTGCTGACTAGAGAAGAGGGCTCTGGTGCTGGGTGGCTGTAGTAGGTGCTGACTAGAGAAGAGGGCTCTGGTGCTGGGTGGCTGTAGTAGGTGCTGACTAGAGAAGAGGGCTCTGGTGCTGGGTGACTGTAGTAGGTGCTGACTAGAGAAGAGGGCTCTGGTGCTGGGTGGCTGTAGTAGGTGCTGACTAGAGGAGAGGGCTCTGGTGCTGGGTAGCTAATGTTAGGTGCTGACTAGAGAAGAGGGCTCTGGTGCTGGGTGGCTGTAGTAGGTGCTGACTAGAGAAGAGGGCTCTGGTGCTGGGTGGCTGTAGTAGGTGCTGACTAGAGAAGAGGGCTCTGGTGCTGGGTGGCTGTAGTAGGTGCTGACTAGAGAAGAGGGCTCTGGTGCTGGGTGACTGTAGTAGGTGCTGACTAGAGAAGAGGGCTCTGGTGCTGGGTGACTGTAGTAGGTGCTGACTAGAGAAGAGGGCTCTGGTGCTGGGTGGCTGTAGTAGGTGCTGACTAGAGAAGAGGGCTCTGGTGCTGGGTGGCTGTAGTAGGTGCTGACTAGAGGAGAGGGCTCTGGTGCTGGGTGGCTGTAGTGGGTGCTGACTAGAGAAGAGGGCTCTGGTGCTGGGTGGCTGTAGTAGGTGCTGACTAGAGGAGAGTTATCTGGTGCTGGGTGGCTGTAGTAGGTGCTGACTAGAGAAGAGGGCTCTGGTGCTGGGTGGCTGTAGTAGGTGCTGACTAGAGAAGAGTGGTGCTGCCTTTTCCAGTATTGATGATGTTAGAATAGTAGGAGTTGGCAGCAGAGAGGGTTTAGTTGTAAATCAACTTAACAAATACTTAACAAGTCATAAGTAAGTAGTTTACTAATAGCTTGTTCATGATCTATTAACTATTTATACGGCATTGTTTTAAATCATTAATCAACTATTGGCTCTGGAGGTAGAGCAGTCGTGTGGTAATCCGGAGGTTCCCGGTTCCATTCCCACTCTTCCCGGGCAGCGCGTCAAAGTGTCCTTGAGCAAGACACTTAACCCCTAATTGCTCCTGAAGAGCATGGTGGCCTTCGGTGTGAGTGGATGTGTGAGTGAATGTGTGAGTGAATGTGTGAGTGGATGTGTGAGTGAATGTGTGAGTGGATGTGTGAGTGAATGGGTAAATAATTGACACGACTGCTTGGACATGTTGGCGATTAAATACTGTAACTTCTGGGCCTAACTTTATTGAAGCAGGGCCTTTTTATTTTTTTTGTTATCTACTTTTTCTCCTCCTTTTTTCTGTATTTTTCTCCCATCCGAATTTAGTCGTTATGCCAATCCCCCGGCTGTGTAGTGTACCGAACTAATACAACAGTATGTTAACCACTAACTGGTTTTTTCACAATCTAATATATTAATTATTATTTTCTTTTTTTACAAGTCGATTATTAATTTCAATATAGAATATTCGTTGACAGCCCTACAAGTACAATTAGTTATTGCACACTACATCACCCCTGAGTGGAACATGGAAAGCCAAACTTTCCCCCACTGTACCGAAAACCCGTACCGAACCGTGACTTCAAAACCGAGGTACGTACCGTACCGTGGTTTTTGTGTACCGTTACACCCCTAATATTTGGTCATATTTTCATATGAAGCCTCCTTGTTTTCTGATCCGCTCCCGTTTGATCTGTTGCTTGTTACTATAAGTTAGTAAGTGCTGCAGTATCTGCGCCAACGGTTACTCATACCTTCCAGGAGGCACGAGGGAGAGCGCACAGTCAAAGCACCCAAATAACAGTCCCTCTGACAAAACACTCAATACAGAATGACATCCGCAGACAGAAGCGGATGAAAGAGGAGGGGGAGTTAAAGGGCCCCTATTGTTTTCCTTGTTGAGGGGTTGTCTCAATACTGAGCAATTGTGAAATATGTACATAGTGCAGTGTATGCAGTTAAGCTGTGACAAGAGCCCTCCCTATTAAAACGAGCCATTCAGAATTGCAGCCACAATCGACGTAGTTAATAACATGCGTGTGTGTGTGTGAAGAGATCTTGGAAAAATGTGTGTGTACAAAACGGCGGCTCACTCGTAAACCTTTTCTACATAAAGTTGAACCTAAATATATTTCTGACAACATTTTTTATTGTAATATGATATTGCTGGATCTTGAGTCATATTTGATCTGCAATGTCTAGTTTGACAGTTTGATCTTAATTTAGTTTGACCATTTGTACGATAAAAGTGTCTCGCTCAGGACTGAAACAGTGTTGGTCAAGTGAATTTCTTTCCAGCAAAAAACCTGAAATTAACTTGTTGAAAAGGACTACAATATGGGACCTTTAACAGATAATTAAAGGACTACAATATGGGACCTTAACTTGTTGAAAATGACTACAATATGGGACCTTTAACAGATAACTTGTTGAAAAGGACTACAATATTGGACCTTTAACAGATAATTAAAGGACTACAATATGGGACCTTTAACAGATCATTAGAATAGAAGTAGCTTAACCATGTCATGTGTAACACATTGGCCACAATTAAGAACATTGACCAAACATAGTCCAGCCATATACTAGGTTTTGACCTAGTCTTGTTGTTTATGTAACACAGTGCAAAGTTATAACAAAGTTATACAGCCTTTTCACTCATTTCTGATTAAAAAAATAATAAATAAAGCAAGCAATATTCACAAAAATGCTTATTACCCAAGACCAGAACATACTTGAGGGACCATCCAGTCATTAAATTTAGTCAAATAGTTTCCAATAAACAGTGAAGAGATATAAAGAGGTTGCTTACCAATAAGGGCTTTAAAACAGATAATAATACCAGTGTTTGTTGCTCCTTTCTGCAAGAGAAGTCCAACCCACGCATAAAGGACAATTGTGAATATCATATGTGTCACCAGTAATAAATCTAAGAGCTGAGTGATATACAGTCCAGATGTTTAAGAATGTATGCCACAGCTGCAGCAGGCCTATAAATTACATCACCATAGTCCAGAACTGATAAGAAGACTGATTAAACAATTATTTTGCTACTAATTAGAGGAAAGCTGGATCCCAGCTTGGAGGCTGGATTATCCACATGGAACTTAAATGTACATTTCTCGTCGAGCTACAGGCCAAGATATTTATACTCAGTGACTCTCAATACAAGAGACACTTACAGTAGATATCTGCACATTATAATAGGCAATATTTCTGGCTCTAGAAAATAACATAAATGTAGTCTTACTAGCATTAAGAACTAATTTAAGATTAACAAGAGCCTCCTGCAGAGCATCCAACTTGCACTCCGAACTTGAGTGCTACAGTCTTGAGTGCATAGTAGTAGGCCTATAGACATAATTAGCATTGTAGGTAGTAATATAGGCAAGGTAGATTACTTTGACTATTATGCAAATGTGTGTATAATAGTAAAAGACATTTCATATATTGATTGAAGAAGTGTGTTTTTAGTCAACAGCGGAAAATTGGGTGGGTTTCGGCTGTCCTGATTGGTGGGAAGTTTGTTCCACCATTGTGGAGCGAGGACGGATAAATTGTATATTGCTATTGCACTTTACTGTTACATTTGCTCTGGTTGGATGCCAAACTTATTTTATGTTGTACTGTACTTGTGCTGTAATGACAATACATTTTAATCTAATCTAATCTAAATAATCGAATGTATAATATGGATTTAACATTGAAACATGAAGATGATATTTATGCCCCAAATGAAGCAGAGCACTATCCTGCCTGTGGGGCCCTGACACAGGCATACAGCCAGTAGTGTATTGAGACATTGGGACAGTGAGGATCATTAGTCTATTTTACTTGGATGTTGGGGATATTACTTTGGATTCAATATTAAAACAGATGGTCAACTCTGGATAACGGGCCATTATTATCCTTTTTGTTGAAACAGATGCCTCAGTACCTTTCTGAGACAAAACAGTCCAGTAGGAGAGGTATGCTATCTTTCTTTTCTGAGACAAAACAGTCCAGTAGGAGAGGTATGCTATCTTTCTTTTCTGAGACAAAACAGTCCAGTAGGAGAGGTATGCTATCTTTCTCCTCTGAAACGCCTCCACATAGCCTTTTTCCTGATGCAGAGACTACTGCTGTTGAGCCTGGAATTCTGTCCCTGAGGAGCTAAGCAGGAGGACTTGATGAGCAAAACAGAGGTCCTCCAGCCTCCAGGAGGGTCCCACTCTGCTCTCTGTCAACGAGAAAGCACATACAAGTCTAGCAAGTGGAGTATGAATCCAACCACAGTGTCAAGGGATTTCAGAAGTTCACTAGCCGGTCAATTCTTAGTAGAATTCATAGGAAAAGCAGTTTTCAGAATAAAAAAAGACAAGATGGTTACCTGCCAAGATGTGTTGTATTGATAGACTTGCCAGCCAGTAAACATGTGCAGTAACAGCATGGATAGTAGCAGTTATTTATTTAAAACCCTGTTTTCTTGTGTTTCAGACTTGTCAAGCTTATTACTGCATGGGCAGATACGGCACTATTAGTTGTTTGAAGGAATACCACTTACTGTATATATATATTTAAAAAGGGTAATAATACAAGAATGGGAGAAATCCTAATACTAATTATAAAAAAAAAGATTATCCACTTTTTCTCCTTTTTCTGTTTTTCTCCCATCCCAATTTAGTCGTGCCAATTCCCCCCTCCCCTGTCTTGATCGTTGCTCGCATGTGCCCCCCACTGGTCGGTTGTAGGGAGGGTTGAAGAATCTATCGCATGTCCCCTCCGATACATGCATGCATGTGTTTGTGTGACATGTGTATCCGTCTAGTTACAAATAATCAAATATTTACTAATAATGCTTGTAATGTCAGCATGTGCACATATTGTGCGACTAATTTGCATATCCGTTGTCATTTGCATATTGTATTGTGAAATACGCCTGAAAATGTCATTACTACAATATGATCAACCTGTCAAATCAAAACGTATTCAACACAGGAATTAAGTATAATTTGGTGCCGGTTTTGAATTCTTTTTTTTTATCCACTTTTTCTCCTCCTGTTTTTCTGTGTTTTTCTCCCATCCCAATTTAGTCGTGCCAATTCCCCCCTCCCCTTCCTGGTCGTTGCTCGCATGTGCCCCCCACTGGTCGGTCTAGGGAGGGTTGATAGATACTATCACATGTCCCCTCCGATACATGCGGTGTCAGCCAGCCACTTCTTTTCACCTGCCAGCGCGGACTCTCATTGGTGAGGTGTAACGTGTGGGAGGCTCACACTACCCTCGACATCTCCTGTCCTTGCTGTGCAGGCGCCCTGACCGACCTGTAGGAGTCGCTGTTTACAACGATCAGATTACCACCCATCGACTCCCCTCCCGCTGACTCTGCCAATTGAGTCAGTATGACGGCCGGCCCAAGCCGGAGGCAACGCTGACAGCCGGATTCGATACCGGTGTCTCACGCGTTGGTGACGAGCGCTTAGACCGCTGCGCTACCCAGCCGCCACTAATTATTATTATTATAATTTTTCTTTAACCTTGCATACCCCCCCCCCCCCCCCATTTTGCAGAAAGCGATTGGCATACCTTTTTTGCAAAGCTTAGCTTTATACTTTATACTTATAGCACATGCATGAGTCTGGTCTCTTTTGAAAGGTAACATTCTGAAGCTGCTAAGTCAATAAAGAGAAATCACTTTGAGTGCTAATGTATTAGAGAAACAGAGGTTTGAACACACTGAAATAAAATATTTTCTCCTTACTTTTGTGTTGACTTGTCGCCAGATTCCTGTTTTTGGGTTCCAGCTGAGAGGTAGGAGCTGGAAAACACAACTGTTCCATAGCCTGAAGTCATACAGTCCAATTTTTTTTTTAAATCCCACGTAAAATTTGTTCTTGTAGAAAGGTTTTTGTAATGTGTGTACCGGTAAAAAATACAGCATGATTATCCAAAATGGCCGTCCACTTCATAACATTCTGACGCTTTAGTCGGGAAAGGTCTTCTTCAACTTTTCCCACTTTCCGCCACTCTCACCCGCCTGTCTGGGGTCACGTTCGGAGCGGACGCTCCTTGGCTACAACGGTGATAAATATTTTTTTGCCATCAGCAGTGATTGTTGAGTTCAGGACCGTTTACAGTCGGATGTGGTCATTTGACGGAGCGCCTGTCAAATGACGCTCGCCGGATATATCGTCTTGTAACTCAAGAACCGAAGCACGCAATTGGTTGAGTGTGATGGCGATCGAAAGGCGGAACATTTTACTTTCGAACGGTGTATTGGATGATTGGCGAAAAATGCACCCCCGAGCCGACAGACGAGAGTAAAGTAACACTGCGCATACCGCGCACGGGCATGACGGCCCATATGAGGGCCATCGGACGTTATGTGTTAAACAAGATACCAATTGTTTAAATATGTTTTTAGTATGTGGTGGAAGATTGAGCAGGTTTCAGCTGCTTCCTAACTGGTGGGAAGTCCACTAGTATTCTGTGTTTTATCCAAAGCGCTTTACAACTTATGCCTCAAATTCACCCATTCACTCACACATTCAGACAGCGGAGGCAACCATGCAAGGTGCCAACCTACTCACCGTGAGCAGTTAGGGGTTAAGCGTCTTGCTCAAGGACATTGACACGCGGCAGAGAGGAGTTGGGATTGAACCGGGAACCTTCAGATTACCAGACGAACACTCTACCACTGTCGCCCCCCAGTTCTAGAGAACTGATAGCAGCCATACTAAGCCTGTACCTTTGTTGTTCCAAGAGGTTGTGTTGAAGATGGCAGAGAACAGTTTTTGATCCATCAAACTCTTAGTTATGGGCCCAGCACACTGCTGCACCATTCTGCTTTCAAACAGCCCCGATGGAGTGCAAAAACGTATTAGATTAGATTCAAATCTATTGTCATTTTACAGCACAAGTATAGTACAACAAAAATAGGGTTGGCATCCAACCAGAGTGCAAATGTAACGGTAACGTGCAATAGTAATATACAATGTACAGGTGATTAAACTGGGTATAAAATATATAAATTAGTACTACTGAGTAATAGTGCTAATCAGATGTATGTTCAGAGTTGTAGTATTATTATGTACAGGGATACAGGTATAAAGACACTATGTTAGTAAGTCATACTGGCCAGCAGTGTAACTAGTAAGAGTAGGTAAGGGATATGTACAGATATAGATAGTATCTACAGATATGTAAGATGATTATGCCGGTATAGGTAGGACTATATGTACAGACAGATGTGGATAGTGTGACAAACCTGATAGGATACAGGTTCGCCACGGTTAAAATACAAACAAATCCGAATGTCCACACAAGAGCAATATCAATAAATACAGGTATTTATTGAATTTAGGGTGAATCCAGCGGGAAAAAGCAATAGAATGGTCGTGATCCGGTCCGGGGGTTAATAACACAAGGCAGGCTCGCAGACAGAAAAAGGGATTGTTCACAATTCAGGGTCATCGTCCAGTCCAAGGTCAGTACACAAGGGGGTATCTCAGCCAGTCCAGGGTCCAGTACACAAAGAACACCTATCTCGCTTTCTCCTCTCCTTCTACTTCCTCTCACCGTCTCAACTCTGAATACAAATCTCTCTCTCTCTCTCTCTACACAACTACTCCAACACCTTAGTCCGCTCAACTACAACTCCGGAGCTGTAGAGAGCATCTTGACTGGAAACATCACTGCCTGGTATGGAAACAGCACGGCACAGGACAAGAAGGCCCTACAGAGAGTGGTGCGCTCAGCTGAGCGTACTACGGGTATACACGAATCCGACGAAGTACCGGAAGTAAACAAGTCGCCATTATAGTGGTTACCCAGTAGCCTACGCAGTATCTACTAGCCAGCAGTAGTACCTACTAAAATACGCGGCGCGTATTTGATCATTTTAACAATATTCAACGTTACTGTTGACAAGCAATGATGTCTAGGAAGTCGGGAAGAAGCTGTGTAGTCCTCGGCTGCTCAAACAGTAGTGGCAAAACAAAGTTTTGAAAAAGACTGAATGCGAAATGCACAAGTCTTTACTGCATGAAGACTGCCCCTGTCTGAGACCATACAGTTTACATAGATTCCCTGGCCATGCAGAAAACCAAGATATTCGCCAGACGTGGATTAAGAATACCAACCGAAAGGACTTTGTTCCCACTAAAAACAGCACGGTAGGTTTTGTCAGTCGACAATCTCACAATGACTAACGTTACGTTAGCATACAGCTGCCTAGCCTAGCCCATGGTGAAACACGTCTTTAAGCTAGCACTGCGTAGCTAACGTGCGGTTCTGCAGTGGTCGCACATAATAAATTAACTCATCAGTTAAAGTTAGATTGATTTAGAAAATCGACAATTTGAATAACGTTAAGATCGCGATCCATACGGTACCTTCATCAGTAACTGGTCTGTGATTTACATGCAACCCTTTGTTTACTAGCTAGCTAGTCACGTTAGCTAGCTACACAAACGTTACTTCATCACGTGAAATGCAGCTGATTAAGTGGTCATTTTTTTTTTCTCTGTCTGGCTATTGACAACCGATGTCCAATTGATATGTACAATTTTAATAACACACACACACACACACACACACACACACACACACACACACACACACACACACACACACACACACACACACACAGAGAGAGACAGAGATTCTCAGCCCCCCCTTCCCTCACTATGCCTTTGAGCATTCCCAGGCCAGTGATTAGCGTTAGCAGTAGTTAGCGTTAGCAGCTTAGCTTGGAGTACTCGGTTAGCAGATAACCTTATAGTAGTTAATATTTTTAGCGCAACGTGGGTATACAGGACTGGCGAGGATGCAAAGCATGTTAGACAATTGGAACCACTGCTCGCAGAGTTTTCGTTGCACATAGAAGCAGACTCGAGATGAGTTGTTACAGAGCTGGTCCATGCTGCTCCGTGTCTATTATGAAATGACAATTGCGCAGTTGACACGCCCACTACGCAAGACGATTACTCGCACACTGTGCTCCTAAAAGAATAGTCCGGTTTGCACAAATCTATTTTTAGGGGCAAATGCGAGTGAAATGCTTGCACTGTATAGCCCTGATAGAATACTCTAATATGCTCATATGGCTCCCAATTTCTTTTACACGCCAGAGTGGCTGAGTAGCCTCTGTAATTTACCAGCCAAAGAGGAAATCTACACGCCATTGGCGTTTGGCTGGTGCTTATTTTGTTCCCTGTGTGCATGTGTGGTGGATGTGCCTAAATGCTGTGCAGATGTGTTCTATCAGTACTAATCAGCTACCTAAGTGACAGATATATCTCCCATCCTTCACGTATCCAAAGGAGGGGGGAGGAGATCTGTCACAATATATATATATACGGTCATAATATATATATACTTTAAATACAGCATTATTGTACATGCAGAGTTATATGCAGGTGTATAAGTAGGTATATAGAAGGATTATATGCAGGTATATTCAGACATATATATGGTAAATGTAAATATATAAATGTGTATATATACGGTATATACAGCACTATTGTACATGCTATCATACAGAGTTATATGGGTAGACTAGTTTGAAGTAGGTAGTTATGATTACAGTGTAGGGCAGTTGTAGACAAAGCAATAGGCTGGTATAAATTGGGCATAGGCAACAGAGTTCAAAGGAAATGTGCAAGGAAATGCAGATCCAGCTGTTAGTTGTCCTTCCTCAACACTGTTGATCAACACAGCAGAACCACCACATGTTGTCTGATGAGCAAGATATACAAACCTGTTTTGATGAGACTTTTTCATGACTCTTCAGGGCCTGTCGATGGCTTACTGCCACGACATCTGGTCTGGAAAAGTATTTCTTGATATCTACATGTAATTTCTGGGAAACAATCTTGTAAAATGAAAAATGTTTGTTAAACTTTGGAGGATATTTCCATCCCTTTCCCAGCAAGCTACAGTTAATGTGTTAAGTGTAATAATGGCTGGTATCTACAGAATCATCAAGCTCTCTAGTATCAAGCAATGTGTCTCTTCGCTCTAGCTTTAGAAGTGAGCCTGCTGCAGCCTCTGAAAGACCATAATGTAGTAATGTCGGCTGAATCACCAGCAGGTTCTATATGGATAATATAAAAAATACAAGATGCAATAAACATGCACTAAGCTACTTCTGTTGAACAATTTAACACTCCAATGATTTTGCACCCTTGGATGGTACTGATATCTGGTCGGGCACAATGACTACCATGTGTAAAACATGCATTGTATTTATTTGTGTGAAAAAATTTAAGTTTGAATGTTCAAATGTTAGAAAGTTAGAACATTTGAATGTTAGAACATTTGAATGTTAGATATATTGAAATTATTTTATTGGGAAAACCACATTGAGATACAGTATCTCGTTTTCGAGAGGGTCCCACATTTTGTGCAATGTAATTCAGAATCAGAACACATGACACACAACAACAACAACAACAACAACAAAAATTAAATAAATACAGGACACATACAAAAACACAACAGAACAAGTACACATTGTAAGAGGATATGTCTCATTATAAGAGGATAAGAGGATATGTCTCAATCTCCATCATAATAGGCCCACTCCACGGCAGTCACATGACGTTGCCACCGCAGGGCAAACAAATATGCTTACCCCGCGATGACACCGCCAGGCAGCCGCCGCGAGAAAGGCCCAACAAAACATTCAAAGGGTGAGTAGAATACAGGATGTAATAGAAATTGAGCTCCAGGACTGGCAGGAGAAGAGGAGCAATCAACCTGCCCAACGAGCGCCCAAATCAACCAATAGTAGATAGTTAGAATGTTAGAAAATCTAAATGTTAGACAGTTAGAATGTTAGAAAGTTAGACAATTTGAATGTTAGAACGCTAGAATGTTAGAAAATGTTACAGTTGGGATATTAGAATGTTAGAAAGTTAGAATGTTAAAACATTTCAATGTTAGAAAATGATAATGTTAGAAAATGTTACAGTTGGAATATTAGAATCTTAGAACATTTCAACATTAGAAAATGAAAATGAAAATGTTAGAAAGCTAGAATGTTCGGGTGGCCGGGTGGCCCAGTGGGCAAGGCGCTCGCCACCAACGCAGGAGATACTGGTATCGAGCCCAGCTCTCGGCGTTGCTTCCGGCTTGGCCGGCCGTCGTACTAACACAATTGGCAGTGTTAGAGGGTGGGAAAACCGGTGGGTGGGTGCTGGTCATTGTAAACAGCGACTCCTACAGTTCGGTCGGGGCACCTGGGCAGTAGAATCAGGAAGCGACGGGGGGCGGCGTGCCCTCCCACGCAGACCCCCGACGCTGAGAGATCGCGCTGTGCAGGTGAAAAGATGCGACGGCTGCTTCCTCGAGTACCGGAGGGGACACAAGATGTAAGGCTTCGTCCACATTGCAGCCGGCTTGTGGGAGGCATGGCCTAACAGCGTTCGAGACAGGGGAGGGTAGAATTGGACGATATGAAATTGGGATGGGAGAAAAATTGAAAATGGGAGAAAAAGTAGATAAAAAAAGAAATTTACGTTTTACACAATCTTCTATACATAACACACCTTAATCAAACAACAACAACGTCAACAAGCTCCATTTGGTTTAAAAGGGAGGGAGAGAGAGAGTTAGAGATGTGTCTTTACTGAGTTGGAATTTTTGAACAGACCATATCCTATTATAAATCAAAACAGCCCTTCCAAAAAAGTTACATGGCATTTCATTCCTCAAGCACCGTGGTGGTGGTGGTGGTGCTGCTAAACTGTTGTTAGATCATTGTTCCTCTATGTGGCACTGAGTCAACGGCAAACAATACAGTGTGTTTCATGCTTCTTTGTGTTGTGGACGGAGTGCGTTGGTCTCCATGAATGTCAAGCTTTTTCCTAGTTATTGTGGTCAGTGGCTTGAAGAGCCGAGTATCTCACTGTACTGCAGTCTGTGGGGCTCCCCTCCACCATGACGCTACATCTCCACCACACGCATGGACCCCATACGTGCACGGGGCGCAATTGCGCAATATTGCCGCTGCTACCATGTCGATTTCATGTATTTACTCATCAAACATGTTAGTGGACCAAAGCGGTATGGGAACATATGGATGATATTAACGTCTGAATGGGTTACATACATTGCTTGGTGGTGTTGCACGGTTGTCGGATGATTTTTCCTCGAAGGCAATGACTCAACTGCGAACAATAATAACGTCTTCTAGAGTCTGACTATTGGGTCTGTTGTTCAAGCGTTCTTGTTGTGGGTTTCTTTCTCGGACGTCTCTGTTCTCATCCACCCTAGTGATGCACCGATGTGAAAATTGTGGCCGATACCGATAACCGATATTAATATTGCTGTTCTGGCCGATACCGATATTTACCGATGTCGATATCTCTGTATAGAA
Source organism: Notolepis coatsorum (assembly GCF_963971535.1). Lineage (NCBI taxonomy): Eukaryota > Metazoa > Chordata > Actinopteri > Aulopiformes > Paralepididae > Notolepis > Notolepis coatsorum. The sequence goes on along the minus strand of NC_140170.1, from coordinate 174,646,566 downwards.
AACACTGTTTTATGATAATCAAATAAATAGCTATTTTCCAAAACGTTTTTTTTTTTTTTTTTTACTTTTGTAACTTATTTTCAGAAATGACTGATATATTTTTTTCATATCGGCCCTAGGTTGATGTCGGACCGATGCCGATGTGTAAAAAAAACTGCCATATCGGCCGATATTATATCGGCGGCCGATATATCGTGCATCACTAATCCACCCTCCGCCTCACTCCCTTCTTCTTCCCTTCACACCTTACCTCATAAAGCCTCCTGCTGTCTCTCTCACCTTCCCCACCCAAACCATCCTGTTGTCTCTTACCTTCCCCACCCAAACCATCCTGTTGTCTCTTACCTTCCCCACCCAAACCATCCTGTTGTCTCTCTCACCTTCCTCACCCAAACCATCCTGTTGTCTCTCTCACCTTCCTCACCCAAACCATCCTGTTGTCTCTCTCACCTTCCCCACCCAAACCATCCTGTTGTCTCTCTCACCTTCCTCACCCAAACCATCCTGTTGTCTCTCTCACCTTCCTCACCCAAACCATCCTGTTGTCTCTCTCACCTTCCCCACCCAAACCATCCTGTTGTCTCTCTCACCTTCCTCACCCAAACCATCCTGTTGTCTCTCTCACCTTCCCCACCCAAACCATCCTGTTGTCTCTCTCACCTTCCTCACCCAAACCATCCTGTTGTCTCTCTCACCTTCCCCACCCAAACCATCCTGTTGTCTCTCTCACCTTCCTCACCCAAACCATCCTGTTGTCTCTCTCACCTTCCTCACCCAAACCATCATGTTGTCTCACCTTCCCCACCCAAACCATCATGTTGTCTCTCTCACCTTCCCCACCCAAACCATCATGTTGTCTCACCTTCCCCACCCAAACCATCATGTTGTCTCTCTCACCTTCCTCACCCAAACCATCATGTTGTCTCTCTCACCTTCCTCACCCAAACCATCATGTTGTCTCTCTCACCTTCCTCACCCAAACCATCATGTTGTCTCTCTCACCTTTCCCACCCAAACCATCATGTTGTCTCTCTCACCTTCCCCACCCAAACCATCATGTTGTCTCACCTTCCTCACCCAAACCATCCTGTTGTCTCTCTCACCTTCCTCACCCAAACCATCCTGTTGTCTCTCTCACCTTCCCCACCCAAACCATCATGTTGTCTCTCTCACCTTCCTCACCCAAACCATCATGTTGTCTCTCTCACCTTCCCCACCCAAACCATTATGTTTTCTCTCTTACCTGTTTACCTCACCATCATGTTTACCTCTCTTATGTTGTTGGTGCTCAACATCAACAGGGATGAGCATGTCACTAATGCAAACTTGTATGGGGGGGGGGGTGCTAAGGGTGAGCGAGAAAGTGGCAGTCAGGAGAATGAGGCTGGCAGGTCACTGCCAGAGACATCATGAGATGCCAACCAGCAAACTTGTGCTGTGGGAACCAACACACGGGCATCGATCACGAGGACGTCCCACATTAACCTACGTGGACGTACTCAGGAGAGATGCGGGAACAGAAAGCACCGGCGAGCTAGCCAGATGCATGGAGGATCGGGATGACTGGAAGCACCGATGGAGGGCCCGTCCGAGGACGACCTAGATAGATTCCTCACCTAAACCATCCTGCTGTCTCTCACCCCCCCTCCCTACAGCCCCCACCCCCCTCACTGATCCCTCCGGTCCTCCTCCACTTCTTCCCTCAATGATCCCTCCGGTCCTCCTCCACTGCTTCCCTCACTGTCCCGTCATCCAAACTCAAACGTTTTGGTGATCAGGCCTTCTCACGTGCTGCACCCCCCGACTCTGGAACACCCTCCCTCTGACCATCAGAGACTCTCCCTCACTCTCAACCTTCAAATCCCGTCTCAAAACCTACCTGTTCTCCCTAGCATTCAACCTTCCCTACCCATAACCACCTTCCTCCAACCTGTCGCCCCCCTTTTCCCCTCCCCTACTCTCTCTGCCTCCCCTCCCCTACTGGCTCCTGTATTTTTGTTATCTGTTACTGTGTCTCTATGTTCCTGTGCATCATTGATATTGTTCCCCGTTTTCCCTGTTGGTTCTTTTGTTTCTTTTGTTTCTTTGTTTTTCTCTTTTTGCCTACTGTCAGCGACTTCGGGTTATTGAGAAGCGCTTTATGAAATAAATGAATTATTATTATTATTATTAATGCTCTGCAAGATGTGCTTTTTAATCTTAAATGTGTACTTAAGCAAATTAAACTAAATTCATGATGTTCTCTAGAGCTAGTGATATTGTATAATTTGCATATATCCACAGTGAATGGGTCTCACATCGAGAGACTTACAGAATTACAGAAATCACATCACATTTAATAGTTTTCTCCGAATATGTTGGTTTTGTAGCAAGTAGTTTCGTTGTTGCCGCCATCCTTAGTGTTATGAATATCTCCTCATTATGTAGTGTCTCTGGTCGTACCCGCTGCCACAAGGGTCTCTTATGATGATTATGTGCAATCAGAATTCCATGGATCAGCACTTCCATAGTCGCACAATCATAAATTCATGGAGGGAACAGATTGAGCCTGCCTTATGAAAACAAACATATGGTGGTAATCTACAGTATTCATCAATAACAAGCTTTATTCAATGAATCATGCTCATCAAATGCTACAGTAGACTACTTTCTCCCTGAAAGCCAAACCTGCAGGGATATATTCTTGTTTGTGGTCAAGTCAATGCCTTTTTCATCTGTCTAAAGAGACATGTGATTACTGGAAATGCCCATGTTAATGTAATTATGACTTTTTAATAGGACATTGCGGTAGACCACATGTCTCCCTGTACTAATTATGATATCTTTATCATTAGTCTGTCCTGGTCTGTTTTTATTCGACCACTCTTTAAGTAGCTTGGCTAAAATAACACTGTGCATCTGATTCAGTTTTTCAATCTTTCTCTTTCCATCTCAGACACTGACCTACAACATGCATGCACGCATACACACACACATGCACACAATAATCAGCGGCCCTGCACAGTATTGGCATCGGCCATTGAAAAGCCCATATGGGTCGACCACTAGCGTGCACACACACACACACACACACACAGGCAGCCTTGTCAAGAGCATGTTGTGGTCTGCTGTGTGCCCCACTGTCACTGCGCTTCCATCCACTTGGAGAAAATCAACATTTTATTGTTACTATTGTTACTACTTAAAGGAAAACTCCAACATTTTGGTAAATTAGCTTATTTGCCATCTACCCTGGAGTTAGACAAGAAGATAGATACCTTTTATCTTCTCTGTGCATGCAGTAGGAGTAGGAAGATGCGCACCGTTAGCCTAGCTTAGCGTCAGTCACTGGAAGTAGGTTCCTCCATTAGCCTAGTTCCCAACGTCTTCCTACTCCTACTGCATGCACAGAGAAGAAAAAGGTATACATCTTCTTGTCTAACTCCAGGGTTCCCAAAATGTTGGAGTGTTAAGATACATACCTTTTTCTTCTCTGTGCATGTAGTAGGAGTAGGAAGACGTGCACCGTTAGCCTAGCTTAGCGTCAGTCACTGGAAGTAGGTTCCTCCATTAGCCTAGTTCCCAACGTCTTCCTACTCCTACTGCATGCACAGAGAACAAAAAGGTATGTATCTTCTTGTCTAACTCCAGGGTAGATGGCAAATAAGCAAATTTTCCAAAATGTTTGAGTTTTCCTTTAAGTACCCCAGACAAATATTTGGTATTGGCTGAAATGTTTTATGTATTGGCTAAAATAACAATGTCTGCAGTTTTCTCTGTCTAGGTATATCTATCGGTCTGTCTCTCTAGTATTGTCTCTCACTCTCTTTTGTACACTCTCTCTCTCTCTCTCTCTCTCTCTCTCTCTCTCTCTCTCTCTCTCTCTCTCTCTCTCTCTCTCTCTCTCTCTCTCTCTCTCTCTCTCTCTCTCTCTCACACACACAAACACACAGAGTGACACACAATGGCAGTAAACCAGGTTTCCACCATGAGGTGAATCAGGGATAGCCAGACTGCTCCTATTTTTCATGTCACTCATTTCCCCTCCATAAAAACATCATTACTGAGGTTAAAAATTATTATTATTACTTTTTGTACTCATGTTGTCAACATGATTGATGATTTGATGAGATGATTTGCCAGCTGGTGTACTGTTACTTATGAACAAATAGAGCTTTGAGACTGCTTTTATAAACAGCTTAATGTGCTACTTCAGCTCAGGAGTCACACTTGGCAAGTTGACAGTGTGTGTGTGTGTGTGTGTGTGTGTGTGTGTGTGTGTGTGTGTGTGTGTGTGTGTGTGTGTGTGTGTGTGTGTGTGTGTGTGTGTGTGTGTGTGTGTGTGTGTGTGTGTGTGTGTGTGTGTGTGTGTGTGTGTGTGTGTGTGTGTGTGTGTGTGTGTGTGTGTGTGTGTGTGTGTGTGTGTGTGTGTGTGTGTGTGTGTGTGTGTGTTTGTTTCAAGTGTTCCTTTATGTTTCCCCTTGGGGAAATTCAGGTGTCATAGCAGCATGGGGAGGGGAGGTACACGCAGAAAAGATACACCCACTGTATGTGTCTGTCTGTCTGTAGCAGCATATTGTTCAACCTTGGCTAGGTAACAGCATATCGTTTAACCTTGGCTAGGTAACAGCATATCGTTTAACCTTGGCTAGGTAACAGCATATCATTTAACCTTGGCTAGGTAACAGCATGTTGTTTAACCTTGACTAGGTAACAGCATATCGTTTAACCTTGGCTACTGTCTAGGTAACAGCATGTTGTTTAACCTTGGCTAGGTAACAGCATATCATTTAACCTTGGCTAGGTAACAGCATGTTGTTTAACCTTGGCTAGGTAACAGCATGTTGTTTAACCTTGGCTAGGTAACAGCATATCATTTAACCTTGGCTAGGTAACAGCATGTTGTTTAACCTTGGTTAGGTAACATCATAACGTTTAACCTTGGCTAGGTAACAGCATAACGTTTAACCTTGGCTACTGGCTAGGTAACAGCATAACGTTTAACCTTGGCTAGGTAACAGCATATTGTTTAACCTTGGTTAGGTAACATCATAACGTTTAACCTTGGCTAGGTAACAGCATGTCGTTTAACCTTGGCTAGGTAACAGCATGTCGTTTAACCTTGGCTAGGTAACAGCATGTCATTTAACCTTGGCTAGGTAACAGCATGTCGTTTAACCTTGGCTAGGCAACTACAGTCTACAGCATTTTCATTTGAGAATATGCAGATATATATCGGTAATCATTGGGAAATCTTCCCAATCATTGATGTTTGAAAAGGTCATTGTTGCCAAACCTTTAACATTATGCATTATCACTTCTGGCTGTCTTACTCTGTATTTGTATGTGTCTTTCAGTCTCTATCTGTCTGTGTGTCTTTTTCTTTGTATCCTGGTTAGTCGCTCTTTCTGTACCCCTGACTATCTGCCAATATGTTTGTCTTTATGGCTGTCTGTACCTCTGTCTATTTGTCTGTCTATAGCCATGTCTGTCTCTGATGGATATATTCTGACCACTAGCCAGTCTCATTTGATCCCTCCATTTTGTTCCTCCTTTGTGATTGGTGTCCTTTGTTGAGCCAGTTCTGGTGGGATCTGATCCCAGGCATGCAGGGGTACATGTGGTTTCAGAGACACAGGAGAGAAGGTTCTGGTGGGATCTGATCCCAGGCCTGCAGGGGTAAATGTGGTTCCAGAGACAGAGGAGAGACAGCTGTGGTGGGATCTAATCCCAGGTCAGCAGCGGTACATGTGGTTCCAGAAACACAGGAGAGAAGGTTGTGGTGGGATCTGATCCCAGGCCAGCAGGGGTACATCATGTGGTTCCAGAAACAGAGGAGAGAAGGCTGTAGTGGGATCTGATCCCAGGTCAGCAGGGGTGCATGTGGTTTCAGAGCCACAGGAGAGAAGGTTCTGGTGGGATCTGATCCTAGGCCAGCAGCGGTACATGTGGTTTCAGAGACACAGGAGAGAAGGCTGTGGTGGGATCTGATCCCAGGCCAGTAAGGGCACATGTGGTTCCAGTGGTGGGGGGTCTTAACCACTACACCGTCTCTGTGGGTCCGGAGGTTGTTTGTTTGGTGGCTCTGACAGTTATTAGTACATGAGGACTTCATATTTAAAAACAACCAAACTTAAAAAGACATACATACAACTGTGTATTTCTAACATAATTTAACCATCTCAGAGTGAAACATATAGCCATAGGTTATAACGTAAGGTTATCCTATAACCCTAGTTATATGAGTATAGCTTTACGCTCTGCTCTATTGGAACTATCCCTTTATCCATTCTAATAATGAAGAACTTTCTGCACATGCACACACCTATTTACCTCCGCCTGGCCACACCCACATCCGCTCCTATATAAGCGAGGTCGTGGCCACACAATCAGCTCCTTCCCAAGTCTTTCACCACCGAAGGCAAAGACCATGGGGTCCTCAGTGAGTCAGAGCAGAGCGCTCGCTATACTCATATAACTAGGGTTATAGGATAACCTTACGTTATAGATCGTATAGCTTTACGCTCTGCTCTATTGGAACACAGGAGCTGAGCAGAGCGAAAAGCTCGACAGATGTACCCGCTGAGGCCCCCTACAACCATCAGAACCGGGGAGGACCCGAGCCCCCCGGTCCTCCCTAGTGGAGGACGGGAGGGAGATCGGATCCGACTGTGTGAAGAGGGTTTAGCACCTCAAACGCACAGGGTGAGCAGACCGTGGGACTTACCTTCGTTCAGAAGGACCCGCGACCACTCGGGCGTGCATCCCACATGCTACCAGGGAACGGACGGGAAGCCAAAAAAAACTGTCACAGCCCCCAACATCACGGGGTCGAAGGTCAAGAACCCAACCCTGTGGCAAGGCTGCAGCAGCAGAGCGCGGAGGAGGTCCCAACCCTAGGACAACCTGAGAACTAGGACCCCCCCCGAAAAAAGGGGGCCTGGTGAGACCAACGAGGCCGCGGCATCGAGACCCCACCAGACGGTCACTGGTGACACCACCCCCCACATCGCCAGCATAATATATGACAGGGCCCAAATCAAGAGCAGGCCCTTCCCCCCTTGGCACGCCGCTCTGAAGCACTCTCCTCAAGAGGCTACCCCCTCCCACAACACTGCAGGGCCAGTCAGCGTGCCGGGGAGACAACCCCCAAGGAGGTTGATCCCTCAATCCAGGCAACAGGCCCCAAGAGCAGAACTCGACCTGTGCCTGGAGCACTGCGGACTAGACAGACGCCTAAAGGGTCTACTGCAAGAACAGTATCCCGGCGGAAGGGGTGTTCGGTGTGCTGTGCACCATGTCATAACCTCCACAAACCCGATCCCCCAATCCAGCGGGGTTGAGGTTCAAAGAAGAGGCTGACACAATTGGCAGACATCATGAAATATGCGGGGGAATACTCTCGGGCAGACGGGGTCAAGCCCGGCCTCAACCCAAGAGTCGACTCTGCTACCAACACACCGGAGAACCAACCACCCCCCTATGTTTAGTTTACCAGGAGGCGGTTGTTCCCTTAACCCACAAAGAAAACTCAGAAACATAACTGCGTGTATACACAGGCTATACAAGCAGCACAAGTGTTTCAGTTTTCAAAGGGTTAACCCAGGCCAACAGGTCGACGAGAATGAGTTAGGACCTGGGCCCGGCGGACCGGGACCTACACAGGGATGCCTAGTGGAGTAGCCCCCTCCCAGCCCCGTCCTAGCAGGGAGGGAGGGGTGAAACAAATGGAGAGGGACCAAGCCCCCTAACACAGCGCAAGGTATAACACAGTATGGACCAAGCACGTCACTGTTAAGGGCAACCCGTGGTGGCATACATATGACACACACATCCACGATATCAATCCCCGCGACGCCTGGCCCGACCCCGGCATTTTCCCCCCGGAAAAGCACAATGTCCTTCAGGGTACCAGAACAGCAGATCTGCGCCCCGGCGGACAACGGGTTAACTGACCTGGTCCGGAAAACCAGAACCAGTCCTGCGTCCTGGTCACGCCGCCATCCCCAGTCCTAAGAGGGCGGTAGGTATGCGTGTCGATCCAAAACATCAGAGGGCGCCACCAAGACAGTCAGTACGCGAATGCACTGCTCCTGGTGGCTCACATCATGGGCGTGAGACCCTCCGCCAATGTTTTGATCTACTCCGTCATCTCCCCCCGGAGATGCACGTGAGCCGTCGAGTCTAACCTAGTGCACTGGCGCTCGGTAGAGATAAAATCTCCTTCCCAGCCGCCCGCATAGAAAACTCTGTTTCTATGAATTGGGCAACCAAGGCGCGCCAGCCATAAAGTGGTTTCACATGGAAAGCACCCAGGGCCAGCGCTATATGCACGTCGAGAACCCGAAACATATCGATGGCGAATTCTAATAAGAAACACCAGACAACGTTTCCTCCATGCTGTCTGGGACGAGCAGCAGGAAGCCGGCCTATAAGACACAGACACGGGTCTCATATGACGCGTCTGAGGGTAAAACCCTGTCAATTCTGCTCTTTACATAAGAGGGGAAGACAGAGAGACCTCTACGTGAGTAACAATTGAAAAATATACATGTATAATTGGGCCAAGTGACCAACGGCCCAATACCCACTTTAATAGAGAGCAGAGCAGAAAACAAACCGTTTTCGAATGCATCGCATCATCCAACTTTGACAATGACAGCGGTCTGAAGCACAGAGCCTGAAAACTCACGGTTGTCTCATGGCCAATAGGAAAAACGCGCCCAGTGACGTATTCCATGGCCGGGGGGAAATCCCGTGACCCACCCATCCTAACATGGAGTGGAACCAGGGAACCCCCCCCTTCCCCCTCCCTGTGACGCGCTGACCCCTCAGAGGTCCAACCTCCCGGCCCATCAGTAAAAGGGGGAGGGGTTTATTAGTCCACCCCTTATGACCCCTCACCCCTGATACGATGAAACAACAAAGCAGAGCCATGACACCAGTCGTAGCGAGCTACATGAAAGCGCATATACCCGTTAGGGTAATAGCTTCACATTCTGCACGCCAGCCACAGACCATAACCTCGTTTGTGCAAAAAACTGGCTTTATACACGGCTTCAGGCTCATGTGCGAAACTAGCCACCTGAATTTTTACACCTTTACCCTAAAGTAAAGAAAAAACACAGACCAAAGAGAGGGGCCTTGGTACAAGAGCTATACATGTAAACTTCTGTAGGCTAACACCTAACCCAGTTGTGGACTCAATGCCACGTTTATCTTAAACGTACTGTAAAAACACGATACACACAACTCTCTTTACACAATAAAAAAGGCAAAAGTTCACTCACTACTGCAAGAGGAACGCCATCTTTTATGACGAGAGAAGACATAAGTCCTTGACCAAGTGCTAGCTACAGGCCTTGCTAAGTCATACATAATAGCGACCAAACAATTTTCAGAGAAAACTGCACTCTCCCTAAGCAAGAGCACAACCCCAGCAGTAGCTGAGGGAATACACCGTATCCCCAAAAATATAGTGAATCAACACACGTTTTGTAAACAAAATCATATTTGGGGGGGGGGGACAGGGGCAAACCGGGGAATAATTTCACTCACCACCTCACCCCTTATACGACGCCAAAAGAAAAACAGAGCCGTGACACCAGGTGCATGGCGCGCCAAATGAAGCACATACTCACCTGTAGAGTAAAAGCTTTACATCATGCACGCCAGCCACAGCCGATAACCTCGTTTGAAAACAGGTTTTATTCACGGCTCTGCTTATGTGTGAAAACTTGCCACTCGTTATTTTTACCATTACCCTTAAGTAAAGAAAATAACAAGCTAAGAGAGGGCTCAGGCCCTCGATCACATGCCACTATGTACAGCGCTGTAGGTTAACACCCAGCCAGTTGTGGACTCAGCCACGTTGTCTAAACGTTAGATGAACACACACAACTTCTCATCATACAACAAAAAACCCCAGTTCATTTTTACTCACGTAAAAAATAACGCTGTTTTTAGGTAGAGAGAAAGACATAAGCCTTGGCCAATGCTAGAACCTAAGCTATACAAAATAGCGACCAAGACAATTCTCACACAGCACACATCGTATCTCCAAATGCAGTGAAGTAACATATGTTTTTTTTTTTTTTATCCACTTTTTCTCCCATTTTTCTATATTTTCTCCCATCCCAATTTCGTATCATCCAATTCAACCCTCCCCTGTCACGATCGCTGTTTCTTGCCTCCCACAAGCCGGCTGCAATGTGGACTAAGTCATACATAGCACAAGTCCCCTCCGGTACTTGAGGTAACAGCAGTCGCATCTTTTCACCTGCGCAGCTCGATCTCTCAGTGGCGAGGAGTAACGCGTGGGAGGCTCACGCTGCCCCCGACACTTCCTGATTCTACTGCGCAGGCGCATCAACCGACCTGTAGGAGTCGCTGTCCACAACGCCCGATCCCCACCCATCAGTTTCCCACCCTCTAATACTGCCAATTGTATTAGTACGGACGACCAGCCAAACTGAAAACAATGTGGAGAGCTGGATTCGAACACGCAAATCCAGCGTCTCCACATTGGTGGCGAGTGCCTTGCCCACTACACCACCTAGCCGCCCTGAAGTAACATATGTTTTGTTAAACAAAGACATCGTTATTAACCAAAAACATTCGGGAGGGGGAGGAAGGAAGAGTGGGGCAATGTCCTACGGACATCTTACCTGCACCTTGTACGCAGGACGAAATGGCCGCAAACACAGGTTGGTCTACCACGTTGACGAGGTCTCTCGCTGGCAGGGCCAGAAGCGGCGACAGCTGGAGCCTCGCTCTGGCGCGACGCCCCCCTCTGCGGCCGGTCATGGCGCAGGCCCGACGACATTTTCTGCCAGAGATGACGCCGTAGTCAGAGTGCCAGGGCCCGCTACCTCCTCACGGCTAGCGCCAATGGTTGTAGCATAAGCTAACAGCTAACTCCAGGCTAACGATAGCATCAAGCTAATGTTTCTAGCTGAGTGTAGCCGCCAGCTAACGACTTAGCCTAACAGCTAACTGGCTAACAGTTAGCTTCTACCGGTTATCGATAGCCACTAGCTAACGCAGTAGCAAGCTAAGCGGCTACTCTGAAGCTGTATAACGTGAGAAATAGCGATACAGGCCAACACTTCTGACAGCCGCTGTCTTTTCCTCTTTTTATCCGAAAGAAAAAAGGGAAAAAGGCAACACATGTCCCTCTCACAGAACGGTGTTTACCAGACACAGCGGCATCGGCAGTAAGCCCCGTTGTACGCGGGCTGCAGCCGACTCAAGCTCGGAGATATTTTCATAATGAAACACCAAGCTCGCATCCCTCGTGCCGGGTGTTTTCGTCTTGAAAAACGGGGCCAGCGCGGTGGCTGAGGGTATTCGTTTTCCAGAGACCCGGGGAATTGAACCGCAGACTCGGAATCACGGCCCCAGGAAAACAAAGCTACGACTTCACTGAGGAGCACTGTGTTATCGTGGGGCATCAAACTAGAACCCCCTCCACGCCGCTATGAGGGGCAACGAAGGTCGGTTCTAGCCTGGAACCGACCTTACGCAAGCTGCACAGTTGTCCCCTCACAACTGACACACCTGAGGCTCGCGTCGCAAAAAACACCACCCGTCCAAGGAGACCGTCAGCTCTCACACAGCCGACCGCCTCCAGAGGCACAGTATCTAGCTGTAGAGCCGGAGACAATGCCGGCGGGGATTGCTCAGCGCCCCGCGCCCCAATGCGAAGGGCCGGTGGAGGTCAGAATGATCATCATCATCTAGACTCTCCGGTGGTGAAGACATTATCGCTTTATTTTCTGCTTAATTGTGAGAGAGAAAACAAAGATACAATGTCAACGCAGCTCCTTTTCTCTTCTTTTCTTTACTACTTTGGCACTAAACTTAAAGTGGTGTATACAGACACTTTCGGTGGTGAAAGTAGGGAAGGAGCTGATTGTGTGGCCACGACCCTGCTTATATAGGAGCGGATGTGGGTGTGGCCAGGTGGAGGTAAATAGGTGTGTGCATGTGGAGAAAGTTCTTCATTATTAGATTGGATAAAGGGATAGTTCCAATAGAGCAGAGCGTAAAGCTATACAATCTATAACTTCAGTTAGACTCAGGGGGTCACAAGGGGGGTAAATTTGAATCCACACCATAATCTGCAGGCAAAAGTTGTAATCATCCACAGCAGAAAACAGCGTGCCTCAATAATAATAATAATAATAATGGATTGGATTTATATAGCGCTCTTCGTGACACCCCAGTGACCCCAGAGCGCTTACAGAGTCCATTATTCGTTCATACACAGTCATACCGGTGGTGGTAAGCTACAATTGCAGCCAGAGCTGCCCTGAGTCAAACTTTACTGTCTTTCAGAGGCTGCAGTGCGCTCAGTTTTTTAACCATCTGTAGTGTGGTAGTGAAAGGGTTAACCTTATGCAGTGTGGTTGTGAAAGGGTTAACTCTTTGTTGTGTGGCAGTGCAACGGTTTGTCGCAGTGAAAGGGTTAACCCTTTGGTAGTGTGGTAGTGAAAGGGTTAAGCTGGTGAAGCCAGTAGTATTGTATGAAACTAGCGACACTCAGACACCAAACATATCATACTAGCTTAGTATCAAACCAAAGTGAAACTTAATTTTCGGCGACACCTTTCAATATCGTGCCTGCAACTATAAGAATAAGCACTTTTTTAGGCATCATTTTCAGCAACAATTAATGTATTATATGTGGGCCAATACAGTAGTTAAAGAAAGTCCAGGCTGTCGTTGATGAGAATGACGGTAGGTGTGAAGTGGCCAACCACACCTGGAGGAAGGAAAATAAGTCATAAAAACCATCACTAAAATGACAAACTGCCCAGAAAGTAGCAGACATTCTTTCCCACCTCAAAGGAACCACTGCTTTTTTAAGTGTGAATCACCCTTAATGCAGTCAGCAGTCTGATCTATTCCTCGCCACTCTCCCCTCAGCGGACTGCTGCTGCTGGGGCCTGGAAAGACATCATTGGAAGCCAGCTTGAAACTATCATTCTGTCTATTAAATACAACCTCTGGGCTTTCTGTAAGGAAATGTACTGTATGTTACTTTCTTGTGGATTTGGCGATCGAATGTCTCTGTCACCTGATACCTGCCACGAGGCTGGGGTCTGAATGACTGTAGGGACTAATTTATGGACTAGGGATGGGTATACATTTTTTAATATTCCAATAGTCGTTCAATTATAATTATTGTTTTTACCGACAACTACACTGTGCAGTGTATTGGGAGGGGATCATATTAACTGTTACACCACTGAACGGCATGCTGAGTACGGGTAGCTAGCTAGCCAGGTAGCATGACAGTCGGTTAACAGCTGGGAGAACAAAAAAGAAAGATGAAGAAAGAGAGACTGGAGATGTTAAGATAAGATATTCCTGTATTGATCCCCTTGGGATCAATTACAGTGGTACTGTAATGTTACAGTACATTTTAGCAAAGTTTTGTACGTTTGCCATGCTGTTTCACTAAGCTCACACATTTTAGGCATCAGTGATGTACAGTAACGATGCTTTTGTTCCCGGAAAATACGCTAGCCTGGTCCGCTAGCGTTGGGTGTAGCACGTGGCAGCAGCCAACTCACTCGCTTGTTTGATTATCTCACGTTCGCTATTAAGTAAAAACACGTTAACGTGGAAGCTCAGACATTTCAAGCATCACCGATGTAACTTTCTGAATTAATGCTTTTGTTCCTGGAAATAACGTTAGCCTGCTGCGACTCCAAAATATCTAGCTGTTACCAATGACAGCAGCCAGCTAGCTCACTTGTTTGATTATCTCACATTCACTATTAATTAAAAAACTAAATCATATCATCTTGTGGGCACAGTGGAATGTTAGTTAGTTAGTTAGATAGTTAGTTCATTAGGTAGTTAATAGTTAGTTAGTTAGTTAGTTCATTAGGTAGTTAATAGTTATTAACATCTGCTTTTTTTAAATTATTATTATTATTTTATACTTGTGGTGACTGTGTGGCGTGTTAGTTAGTTAGTTAGTTAGTTAGTTAGTTAGTTAGTTAGTTAGTTAGTTAGTTGGTTAGTTGTTTAGTTGGATAATTATGTAGTTAATAGTTAGTAGCACTTGGTTGTTTTTATTTGTGAGGACCAGTGGTGCGTTGGTGATTTCATACCTGGTTGCACTGTGTTTTAATGACGCCACGTGCACGCACGCTCACGTGTAGGCACGCTCCCGCGCATGCGCATAAATGTTCCCTCGCGTGTGCACAGAATAAAGACAATGCCTAATTGCCTCTAGGAATGGAATGTAACACATTTCGTTCACAAGTTTTGTGTGAATGTATCTGAGGACGTATTTGAACACACCTGACGACCTGAGCTATTGTTATGCAAAGTAGCCAGGTGGGTAGTTGGCGCATCAGTCGAGTGCAGCGCATTCCTGTGTGCACGCGCGTGCACATCCGTGCATGTGCGTGTTTCTGCTCACACTACCAGTTGCACGCCGTGCCACCCCGTCCCATGACCAACGCACCTGGTGAGGACAGTGGGGTGTGTCCTGAGTAGGTGGCTGGAGTGTAGTTTATGGGGAGCTACACTTTAGTGGTTTAACCAGGGGGCAGTGGAATGTTAAGAATCCTGACTGGAAACCTACTCTGTTTGACTTTATGACTCTGACCTTACCTGACACACACACACATATTATGGGCTACACATCATCTTTTCTTTTTATTAAATTGTTGCAGCTACAGATGCAGCACTGAAAATTCTGATCCCTTCTGCTGCTGTTCTGCTGATCCTTGGCCACTTTAGAACTAGCACTCAGTTGTTATATTTCGGGAGCTGGTGGCTGGCTCCCAAAGTGAACAAAGGGAGGGTACTTAACTTAAGTGCTCCCCCAGGGAGGGGGTCGGGGGCTACTGCCCTCAGACCCCCAAGATAATTATTATATGGGCAGTCTGACTTGGGGTACTGCCCATATATTAGTGTTGCAATGCATGATAAGTAAACAGTGAAAAAAGCTAAGGAATCGGATGGAGCTGGGGCGTTTGGGACGAATAGAAATGTAAGATAAAAAAGTCTCCCCAGTGGGAGGCAGTGGAGGTGTGAGATCTGGCCCGGTCCAGAACAATAGGAGTCACAAAATCAGTTTGGCCCGTGGAGTGGTGGAGCAGCAGCAGAGGAGCAGCAGAGGTTCGATTTTTTAGTGCTGCATCTGTAACACACACACACACACACACACACACAGCTAGGGCTGCACGATTAATCGATTTTAAATCGAAATCGCGATTTGGAATGATGCGATTATCAAATCGCAAAAAAATAAAAGATTTTTTTTTCTTTTTTTTTTTTTTCCCAGGAAGTCCCATTGAGATACAAGATCGGTTTGGGAGAGGGAGGTAAGGGGTTTTAGATTGTGTGTTGTGAAGTTTAGACTTCAGAGAGGGAGAGTAAAGTACAGAAAAAAAGGTACCGTTGGGTACCGGTATCGATTCCCAGGTAAAAAGAAAAATGGTCAGGCTCGGTGTCCCGAAAAGACCCATGCGTAGGCCTGATGTAAGCCGCATTTTACAATAAACCTCTGTGGGGCTGCTTAATTTTTTTTTAAATTATAATCGCAAATTTAATCGCAATCGCAATTAGATCATTTCCCAAAATCGTGCAGCCCTAACACACACACACACACACACACACACACACACACACACACACACACACACACACACACACACACACTTTCTCTCTCTCACACTCACACACATCTTAAACAGGGAAACAACACAAAAGCCTTCTGTCTAGTCTGTATCTTGCTCTGAAACAGAGAGCCTGTGTGCCTATCTGGAGAAGAGATTGAGAATGGACAAAATAAATCAAATGTGATTTCCACCATCAGCGGTCTCTCTAAAACTAAAATCCACCCTAAAACACAATCCTCACAATGCTCACTGCAGCTGGACGGGCCTGATCCAGAGGAGGACTATATCAGAGCACAGTGTTTACTTATTAGACCAGGATGTTTTGCTGGAAATGAATATAATACTATTCCCACATTTCACAATTGAGTATCTCAGACATACACAGAACCATATCACTCTGTTCTACCTTTTCAAAGGAACAAAGTTAGAGTGTTGTGTTCATTCATAGTTAACTCAATGGACGCCACGCAGTTGAGCATCGTTTGTACTTACCACACCAAGCTCTAAGAGATTGGAATAAGTGGCGGTGTTTGCAGGGCTATAACTATATTCTATATTATACCTATGGATACAATACTATCATCATCATCATGGGGATGGTTGTCACACACTATGGGGTTGGTTATCACTATGTGTTTTAATGGGGAAAAATCTTAAAAAGAAGACAAGAAGGCAGAACTAAATTTGAACGTTTAATTGCATTGACAAGTTGACAAATGGCTTCCTGGTCATGATTTCTACTATTTTTCTACTTTCTTGACTTTGTGTGTGAGCACAGCGGTGTCTGTGTTTATTATTATTTCATGAAATTGGGGTCATATCTTCATTTTACATATATTTTCATTATGTCAAAAGATTATGATTTGAAACGCTCTAAAAAAATAGTTAGTCATATAGGGTACCTCCCATATCCCTAGCGTCACTTTTCATCCCATCCACTTCCATGTTAATAAAACCGCAATAAAACCGCCATAAAACCGCAAGTCAAATTATAATTTTTTGTATCTCTAATCTCTAATTTTCACATCATATATCGATAAATAAACAGAATAATTACACCAGGCATTCAAAAAAAAACAATACATACATTTTAGTAATAGATTAGTACTAACCGGTACTTATTAACGCTTACTAACGGCTATTTCTGACCGCTATTTCTCACCGAAATAGTCGACCTTTCTTTTTTTCTAATGGCAGATTCTTAAGGCGCTCCCATAGTCCAGCAGACTGTACACAAAGCAGACTCCGCGGAGGTCCGCGCGGCTCTTTGAGCTTTGATCTCAGCGGACAGCAGACCCACAGGTGCGAAGCTACTATTTTCTGACGCGCGGACATCCGCGCCGCTGACTTGGTGTCACACAAAATGCTGCTCGGCGTTTTGGTTGACATCGAACTGCATTTAATGTGACGCCGATCTGCATTTTACTCTGACCACTCGCTCCGTGCCAAGAGAGATGTTTGAATGGCTTTTCTAAATGAAGTTTGTAAAATTGCCAGTTTTATTTCGAAATATTGGAAACGGAGATAACATAGAATGTTATCTCCGTTTCCAATATTTTTAAATAAAACTGGTGCTTTTATTTCATGCAATGCGTGTTTCATTTCAGCACCACGCGCTGTCCACCTCAAGCCTATACGGTACATTGCATCTCGCTACCTGTTATTCAAGTGCGTAAAACTTTTTTTGTGGGAAATGTAGTAAAACTGGTGCGAGAAATGTAGGAAATAGACCGCGGACGTCCGCTGAGATCTGCTCGACTATGAAAGCTCAAAGAGCCGCGCGGACCTCCGCGGAGTCTGCTCTGTGTACAGTCTGCTCGACTATGGGAGCACCTTTATTCACAGGAATTTTGTCCATTTTTCACACGCTGTAATATGGTGTCTAAAATGTATAGAAATATGATGAATATGGATATGAATATGAATTTTTTCAATAAAAACAGACTTGGTATCAAACGAACACAAATATAAGTGGTTAAAATTCGGAAATATTTGTAATTTGTTACAATCTTGAGATTGGGCTATTAATGTTAATCATGGGGAATAAAAAAAAAATAGTAAACAGTTAAAATTATATGGCTTTAAACATGATGTATCATTTCATCTCTTAAGCCCAGTGAGTGTCAAAATCCTTAGGAAGCCACAAGGGTTAATGCATCTTAACATGAACATAAACAGGAACACATCTTTAGGCCATCCTATATAAAAAAATAAAAATAAGAACACTCATTCACTTGTTACAGTGATGCCAAATGTAGGGTCTGGGCACTCCATGTGACAACCAACCCCAAAGAAAATGTGACGACCAACCCCAACTGGAATGTCTTGATAGCGTCAAGGCTAACAGCCATCTAACAACTAGTTGCTAGCTAACAACAATCTAAACTATAGCTATCCCTTCACACTTTTTAAGGGTAATAATTGTTTCATTAAAAACCAATTGTGTAAAAGCCTAGAAGAAAAATACTGAGGAGCGGAATATTTACAAATGGACATGAAAAACACAAAAAGTCCTCTCACCTCAAGTTCAGCTGTTTCACTCCAACGATGACAATGTAGGTGAACTCTGACCCCAATTCTGGACATTTAAATACCAAAATATGGGAGACGGGACCCTCTGGTGGTGAAATATAATGAATGTGACAACCTACCCGTGTGACAACGTCCCCCGTTCTCCCCTAATCCTGTCTAATCCCAGAAAACGATGAAAAAAAGAAATAACGACCAAAACCCGAGATATCTCTGGTCTGGCGCCCAACCGCTGGCGAGTTAACCCAAGATATCTCGGGTCTGGCCCCAAATGAGTTAAATACAGTAGAGGTTGAGTACTTTATTATCTAAAGATGGTAAGTTAGAGTGTTGTGTTTATTCATAGTTAAAGACAGTAGAGGTTGAGTACTTTATCACTATTACTACATGGTTAGTGCACTACTGCTGAGCTGCTGGTCCATCCATGAGACTAACCCCACTCAAAGAGGTTACATTTGGTCATCAAATATCAGATCCAATGTCAATTTTGTGTAATCTCCCATAACTATAAACAAGAGAGCCAAGGCTAGGCTGCTGTTGTCAAGCTACAGTTTCTGGAGCTGGTCCATTCACAGTGAATAGTAGAGCAGCTCTATATGGACAAATTGGACACAGCCAGTCAGTGCAAGGTAATGTTATGGGGATATGTTCACATTTTAACTGTAAACTCTACTTTGAAATAAAGCTCAATCAAACATTCTATCGGTTCACAAATGTAGCCCCCTATTTATTGTCAAAGACACAGCCTCATGGGGGAGAAATGGAGGGGAAATACTGAAATCTGTTTTAGGGTGGATTTTTGGTGAATTCTTTTCTCTTTGGGGAAGTCAGACTATCACTGTCTGAAAACCACTGAGGGTTTAAAACAACTGCCTTTCCAGATGGTCTCCTGACAGGTTCATGGGCCAAGCGTTCAGCAGCAGGGATGCACCGTCCTACAGGTATATCACTTGATAGCTGCCAGTAACAGTTACAGATCTGATACTTTTACTGAACAATGTAAACGTACAATACTCTAGTTTGACCTATGACCTATGCTCCCCAAAGAGCAAAAGGGTTTAAGTCAAGTAAGTCACTCTAGTTTGAGGTCATGGACAAAAACTGTCGAGATATAATACATCTTTCTAAATTGTAAATTAATTGTAAATCAAAATATATATCTTGTTTTAATCCTGTGAAGGCCTATGAAGACTTTCCCCAAGGAAATAAAGGCATATCTTATCTTACTTTATCTTATCTTATCTTACTTTATCTTATTTGATCTTATCTTATCTTACTTTATCTTATCTTACTTTATCTTATTTTATCTTATCTTACTTTATCTTATCTTACCTTACTTTATCTTATCTTATATATTTTCTTGCCTTACTTCTTATCTTAAGTTCTGAGTCACCTGACCTTGTGGTGGTGCTATTCTCATGAAACTACTCCACAATGGATTAGAGGGCATGGTCAAAAGCTGGATTATAACAAAAATTAATCAAAAGAGAAATTATCCCAAGTGTGGTCTTTAACTCTTTCTGCGCCAAACCCGACTTTACTCGGGTTTCGTCGCCAATTGTTGAGCGCCAAACCCGACTATTCTATTCTACAATTTGATTGCACTGCACTATTGCACTATTTTACTCTGTCTATTTTTATCTTACTCTTTTTATTATTTTCTATTTAAAACTGAATCAAACCATAAACAAGGTGGCCTGTTGGGATGTTAGATCCTAATGTGAAAAACTGTGATTGTATATGTCTGCACTTTATGTGCTCATTTTATGCCTGTCTTTTTTCTGTTGTGAAGCACTTTGAGCTGCAGTTTCTGTATGAGAGGTACTATACAAATAAACTTTATTATTATTATTATTATTATTATTATTATTATTATTATTATTATTATTATTATTATTATTATTATTATTATTATTATTATTATTATTATTATTATTATGCTGACTGTGTACTACTACTCTGCCTGTACTACTACTCTTGACTCCCTATACTGCACTACTCTGTGTACTACTACTCTTGACTCCCTATACTGCACTACTCTGTGTACTACTACTCTTGACTCCCTATACTGCACTACTCTGTGTACTACTACTCTTGACTCCCTATACTGCACTACTCTGTGTACTACTACTCTTGACTCCCTATACTGCACTACTCTGTGTACTACCACTCTGACTCCCTATACTGTACTACTCTGACTGTGTACTACTACTCTGACTGTGTACTACTACTCTACTCTGACTGTACTACTACTCTGACTGTGTACTACTACTCTACTCTGACTGTACTACTACTCTGACTGTGTACTACTACTCTACTCTGACTGTGTACTACTACTCTGACTGTGTACTACTACTCTGACTGTGTACTACTACTCTGACTGTGTACTACTACTCTGACTGTACTGTGTACTACTACTCTGACTGTGTACTACTACTCTGACTTTGTACTACTACTATGACTCCCTATACTGCACTACTCTGACTGTGTACTACTACTCTGACTGTGTACTACTACCCTGACTGTCTCTGCAGTGAAGAAGTGGTATCAGAGCATCATTCACTCTGTTGCTTTCAGTCCTTCAGTGCCTGTTATTTTCCTAAAATCCCCCAGTGTCTAAATCAGAGAAGATGTGAGGAGACCACCTGCTGGTATATGACCAGTTTAGAAGCTTTGAAGCATCATGGGCCCAGTGAGTTCCCTCAGGCAGCATCACTGTGTCCTCACGTTCAGCCACACACTGAGTTGCAGCAACACTCACTGTAGGGGGACATACTGTGTAAAGTGGGTCTTTGTCTGGCATCTGAACTGTTATCTAGGCGCCGGGGGGAAAGGACATACTGTAGGTACTCCTTGCTGTTCAGCCTAACAGCAGTCTAAACAAGCTGTTCAGAATTATTGCCCTTTGGGATGTCATGCGCAATAGATTATCATTAATCAATTAGCTGTGCTTTTCTGAGCCAGGAACACTGCTTAGCTAATGTACTGGCTAATTTGTAAAGGTTTTTCTTAGTCTTGGGTGTGCAGGGCTTAATGCCTTACTACCACTACTACCCAAGGAATTACTTGGATTTAGGAGCACACAAAGAAATTCAGGAGCACAGTGAAACATTTTCCTACCGATCCTTTTTCTCCCAGTAGGGTTGGGTATCGTTTAGATTTGATCTACAGTATACTGGTTTCGGTTCCCAAATAGTTTTGAAGGTTTATTCCACCCAATGGTGTAACAGTGTATTACTATGTAATAGTGTAATAGTTAGTAGTAGTGTGTAATAGTGTAATACTAGTTTAATAGTGACCAGACTTAAGGACCATTTTTACTACCAGGCCATCAGGCTTCTCAACTCAAAAACCTAAATATAACACTTTGCATATCTGCTTACCTGCTGACTGCACTGTTTTCATAAACATGCAACACCTAGGTACTTTTCAACATCTAGGGCTGCACTTGACTAAGAAACTCTTTTATATTGATACTTTTTAACATCTAGGGCTGCACTTGACTAAGAAACAATTTTAAACTAAACTATTTTTCAACAAATAGTTATATGATGTTATCAACTAATTGAATAATCAAATCTGTTAAATACTTTAGCAAATAAATCATACGGAAGGGCCTCTTCAAATCTGGTGCATATTAAAAAGCATATTGTAAATATAGAGATCTCATACTCTAGCCCTAGATTGGCTTATAATTTTCGAGGGAATAACCAATTCAGCAGAACAAATTGCAATAACAAAAAGAGAAATCATCTAAAAAAGTGTTTGCTGACAACGAACCGAAGACAACATGTGTTAAAGCTGTGCTAAATACAGTGTATCTGATTTCAGGTTGAGAGTGGAGAGGTAGGCAATAGAGATAGAGTTATTTTGTATGTGCAGAGAGGTCTGTGTGTTGAGTTGTGCAGCTGTGTGGGTGTGTGTATATGTGTATTGTGTGTCTGATACGTGGCAGAGGGAGTTCTGGCCAACGGGTAGATCTGTTCCATATGTTTCCTGAGCAGAGGGAGAGAGAGAGAGGCAGGCAGCCCCCCCACCCCAACATCCCCATCGCTCGCCAAGTCCTGATTAAGGAGAGAACAGTCAAGTTGCAAAGCATCCACAGACCACTCCTCAATCCATATGTCCTGTGGCCTGTTCACCTTCAATCTAATCAATTAAACATGCAGACTGACTGTCAGAACAACAATCATTTTCACTTATTTCTAAACATGTTAAATATGACAACTGTCTCAAGTGGTCAACAGTGTCAGACTGTGGTTGTACTGGGCAGCTCCTAGTGGTCAACAGTGTCAGACTGTGGTTGTACTGGGCAGCTCCTAGTGGTCAACAGTGTCAGACTGTGGTTGTACTGGGCAGCTCCTAGTGGTCAACAGTGTCAGACTGTGGTTGTACTGGGCAGCTCCTAGTGGTCAACAGTATCAGACTGTGGTTGTACTGGGTAGCTCCTAATGGTCAACAGTGTCAGACTGTGGTTGTACTGGGCAGCTCCTAGTGGTCAATAGTGTCAGACTGTGGTTGTACTGGGCAGCTCCTACTAGTGGTCAACAGTGTCAGACTGGTTGTACTGGGCAGCTCCTATTGGTCAACAGAAGGAAATCCACATCATTGAAGGAAATTGATCCCAACATTGATAAATTAATGAGAGATACAGCAACACTGTATTTACAGTATATATGTATATTGCCCACCAGGGGATTAACATTATTTACAGTATATAAATTATATTACCCACCAGGGGATTAACAGTATTTACAGTATATATGTATATTACCCACCAGGGGATTAACAGTATTTACAGTATATATGTATATTACCCCCCAGGGGATTAACAGTATTTACAGTATATATGTATATTACCCCCCAGGGTAATACATACAACGAGAGAGTGTATAGAGAATGATATTCTGATCATAGGTTTAACTCCTCTGTTATCACCCCACCTCAGTTATGGAATTCTGGACTAAATCACATCTAACAGCAACTATATTCTCAGATGCGGATCCCTGAGACACTTAGGGTTCAGGATTTCACTTAGGGCCAAGGAGACGTCCAGTATGGTTCCGGTTCAGGAGGAGAGAGAGAGAGAGAGAGAGAGAGAGAGAGAGAGAGAGAGCCACACAGGGAGAGAGAGAGTCAGAGAGAGAGAGTGAGAGTCACAGTTTAACCTTCCGTATGACTGAGTGTTGTGCAACAGGACTTGTACTAAGACAGACTAAGACGTATTTTAACTGTCCATGTGACTCAGACTATTGATTACTGCATGTTTCATGGCATTCCAGACCTCTCATGAAAATAACCCCTCACTCTGACAAATACAGTAGCCTCTGTGCTCCATCTGCTGAGTTCTATTCCTTCGCTTCCTCTCATGCTACCATCACTCCAGACCATGACAGAGCTGGCCAGATTCATCTTTCAATTTATTCTAATCACAGAGGCATGCTTGATTGATTGTTCAATCAACACTACACTGGTTGGATGGTTATGATCTATGATGCTGTTCCACCAGTAGCAAATAAATCATACGGAAGGGCCTCTTTTCAAATCTGGTGCATATTAAAAAGCATATTGTAAATATAGAGATCTCATACTCTAGCCCTAGATTGGCTTATAATTTTCGAGGGAATAACCAATTCAGCAGAACAAATTGCAATAACAAAAAGAAAAATCAACTAAAAATGTGTTTGCTGACAACGAACCGAAGACAACATGTGTTAAAGCTGTGCTAAATACAGTGTATCTGATTTCAGGTTGAGAGTGGAGAGGTAGGCAATAGAGATTTTTATTTACAGTACAGTATATATGTATATTACCCCCCAAGGGATTAACAGTATTTACAGTATATATGTATATTACCCCCCCAGGGGATTAACAGTATTTACAGTATATATGTATATTACCCCCCAGGGGATTAACAGTATTTACAGTATATATGTATATTACCCCCCAGGGTAATACATACAACGAGAGAGTGTATAGAGAATGATATTCTGATCATAGGTTTAACTCCTCTGATCCATTCAGTTATGGAATTCTGGACTAAATCACATCTAACAGCAACTATATTCTCAGATGCGGATCCCTGAGACACTTAGGGTTCAGGATTTCACTTAGGGCCAAGGAGACGTCCAGTATGGTTCCGGTTCAGGATTTCACTTAGGGCCAAGGAGACGTCCAGTAGGGTTCAGGATTTCACTTGGGGGCAAGGCGACGTTCTCCCCTCAGGATATAATGAGGATGTAAACAGTTGTTCATAATGGTGCTTGTAACTGAGGGGTACAATTCCCTGACTGTATTGAGAGTATGGTATTATTAAACCACTACTTAGTTATGTACTTTAATTACTGGCCATACAGTACACGGTATATATGGTGAACACCCACACAATAATACAGCTTAACAAAGAAAGTCATATTTATAAGTATTTATTATTATAGTAAGCAACAATAGGTTACAGAATTGAGAATGATGAATTGCGCTTATATGGCGAAGAACACTTAAGTAGGTCAAGAGCGTAAGTCCATGAGCATATTACGATGGGTATAATTGAATACCACCTGTAGCATAAGAATTATATAAGGCACACTCGTCAGCTGGAGATACTAAAGGGGTTCCCTCCGGTTGTAAGCCAGCAGGGGAGAGGAATGTTCGGATGCAAAAGTCTGGATCAACGAGGAATCAATAAGCTCCAGCTACGGGAGGCGGTACATATACTCCCCTCGATCGGCAGACAAAAGCAGCAGCTATAATCCAAGTATGCTAGACAGCATAGATGAAAGCCAGCCAGCCTCTTCCTAGAGACGGGCTCGAGTGATGCTCCTCACGGGTAGATCCCACACAGCAGTGGGGTAGACGGTTCTCTGCTCCAGCAGCCACAGTACCAAAAGCAATATAATCCAGCCGGAAAAGGCTCTGCATTCGCCGGTGTAGATTCTCCTGTGCACGGTACTTCACATTAACTAGATCGAACTTGACGTTATTTCACTAAGCTCTGACACTTTTACTATCCTATTCGCACACGGTTCTAAGTGCTCTATTTAGACGCAAGGTTGCTCACTTCACTTGGTCGTTGACTCGTGGTGAAGGCTTCAACTTGTTGGGTTAACTAACTGCTGTATCCACCTGCGACGTATTTATACGTAAGGTGAATAATCTAGTGCCAACCTCAGTTCTGTCTCGTATTACTGCGCAAACCTGGGCATGTTGAGACATGTCTTAGCGGTGGCTTTGAACTCGACATTGGGGGTATGGCCGTTGGCTCCTAGGGGTCGCTGTCCAATAGGAGAACGAATATTATGGTCTGGCTTGTACCTAGGTAAAGGGATATTCCGTGTATATGTACAAAGAATATACAAGGGATATCAGACGATATACAAATATTATACAATATATCTCAAGTAATAAATATATATATTCGGTTTAATCTGACCCTTTGTAACAGTGCTAGTTTCCTTCACCATCCTGTCCTGTAGTGCAGTTTCAAAGGGTTCCAGAATAATGTTCCCCCAACACTGGAGCTTACCTTCACATCCATTCTGACGAGAGAGAAATGTGTTCAGGCATGTATGTAATGACGTAATGTATACATGTGGGAGGCAGTGCTGTCGTCCTTAAGACCGGTCTTGGTCTCGAGACTAGATTTTTAAGGTCTCGTTGTCATCTCGGACTTGTCTGCATTTTCACTTGGGCTTGACTCTGTCTCAGACAAAGAGGACTCAAGGAATTTTAATTCAAGACCGGTCGAGACCACAAATGCAGTGACACATCACATTATCACTTTATTTATTAAAAAAAGAGAGAGAGAGAGAGAGAGAGAGAGAGAGAGAGAGAGAGACGTTACCCCCCAGGGGTCAGCAATTAAGTTTGGCAGAGGGCCACATTTTTTCCAAGCCATATTGTGTGGGGGGCCGGAAACAAAAACAATGGCTAATTTAATATATTGATAGTGAAAACATTTTAACTCTGACACCTTATAACTACAGTAAGACATACATTTGTGGCAGAGGCAGAGAATGGACAAAATAAACGAGCTGCATACAGTAGGTGACATAATAAACTGTAAACGACATACACATTTGCACTGAACATTATACCTTTGTCTTAGGGCTGGACGGTATGGTCTAAAATGTATATCACGGTATAATTTGAAGCATAGACGGTAACGGTATATATCACGTATATATTCATTTATCTTAAAATGTCTATATAAATGCTTCTGAAGGGGTAAAACACTGGCAGCTATTACTGTACTCTTGTATTACTAGGACATATTTCACATAGTACAGAGGTATTTTAAGAACATTTATTGTGCAAAACTGCAATAGAAAAATGCAAAACCTTTTCTCAAGTTACTTCCATCTCTGAAAAACACTTTTTTCATGAAATACAATAAAATCAAGCGGCACAAAGTGAAAATAAAAACTACTGCAGGACAGGAGGTTTCTTTCCCTCAAACAACTCAAACACAATAAAACTCCAACATAACTTAACTTTAGTGTACATGTTTGACAACGTAGAGAGAGAGAGAGATATCGTGATGTAATAGGTTTGAGTTTGAGGTTAGAGCGTCCTAAGTTGCCGTAGTTGATGATGTCACACCAGGATGTCATTGTCAACACACAGAGTTGGAAACGAGAGCAGCCCGATGGATAAAGCGATATAAAGAAATGAATAGCCAATAAATGTGAAGTTATCTTTGAACCTCTGTTGTCAAGCCTCGTTAATATAACCCCCTCCCCCCTTTTTGCCATTTTATTATAAAACCAGAGACAAGCGCCTCTCTCTTATCGGTCTATCTTACATTACGTGAAACCAATGCGTCTATCTGACGGCCCTTTCTGTGGAGCTCACTGGACTATTGAGAAACAATAGGAATTTTCCATTGGTTCTCCCAGTCCACGTGACCATTTCTAGCATTGCCATTGGCTATAGTGACAAACATAGATATATGATAAATGGATAGATACAGCGGATTAGATGCAGTCCAGAGAAAACAACTAATCTAGATATTTCAAGATTCTATGCTTTACATCTGCGCAATCTTGGAGAGACATTTTGAGATGACAATCGATTCCGATACAATAAAGCAAGTCTTTATCACAAACGGATCCAAAGATATTTAATATTTTACAAAACATGTCTAGTGTTGCGCCCAGCTTTAGAGGGTTAAAAGCCAAATTGTATTTTTTATTTAGTTAATTCATTGTAATTCCTTATATATCTAATGTAACGCATCTTCTTGAAGCGGATTCAGCTTTTTTTGCTCTGATTTGACTTCAGTTTAATTGCATTGTTACTGTTCACATGTGTGGTTCCGTCACAGTAATATATAAGTAAAGATAAAGTTTGAATAATAACTTACTGAACTGGTGTTTTAATTTCACACCACACTGCTTGTTTGTTATTTCAGCACCAGGCGCTGTCCACTGACTTTTTTCATGTTCAGCAAGCGCTACATTGCACCTCGCTGCCTACTGTACCTGTTATTCACTCTCAACATGGATAAAACAAAGTATAATAAGCATTCTTTAGGTGGTGGTAGTTTCTCTATTTGGACATTATAGCTAACATATAGCCTAGCCTAGTGGGTCTGATATATAAAATTTTTTTTTTTTTTTTTTTTTTTTTTTTTTATATAAATCTGATATTATTGCTGGCGGGCCAATTTCCTACAGCTGTGTGTTCAAGTCACACTGAAAGACAGCCTCAGGGTTCGCACAAGGTCCTTGAAGTGCTTAAAGTGCTTGATTTTTTACAAAGAAAAGTCAAGGCCTGGAATTCCTTGAAAACAGACTTTTTTTACAAGGTGCTTAAAAAGTCCTTGACATTTTAATCAACCATTCGCATTGAATGTTTTGTTCATCCATGATCAAATTGTTCTGAATCAAGAAATCTTTTTTTTGTTCTGTTTTAATCAAATCTGACGAGTCACTGTCTCGCTCGCTCCTACTGCTTTTCCTCATTTATTCGTGTGTGATGCTCTAGCTTGCTCTATCTATCTGGCAAGCAGGCCAAGAAGATGCTTAAAAAAAACAGCATTTAAAAGTGAATTGTATATCCTTCGAGTGACATCCTTGAAAATGAAAAATAGTGCTTGGAAAAGTACTTAAAAGTCCTTGAATTTCATTTTGCACGGTGCCGTCACCCTTCCTGTTCACCCTCTACACCTCTAACTCCAGTGGGTGCCACACTGCCACCTACAGAAGTTCTCAGATGACTCCTCCATTGTAAGTTATGCCAGCAGCCGCCGGTGAACTAACGGCTGCAGAACTCGAGAACTACTAGGAATGTCTGACCACTAAGTGTGTCTGACTCGTACCACTAAACCGGCACAGACTACAATATATGACATATATCATGCCAGTTAGGGTACCTTATGTATACTGCACCTGTGTATACTGTTTATTTTTTACTCTTACTCATAGTATATTTTCATATTCTAATTGTTTATTGCTCATATTTATTGTAACGTATAATATAACTAGAAAAAAGCAGGAGGAAGCCGGACCAGCACTCTCGGATTCAAAAAAGTTTTAATCGCAGCCTTGAACAAACATGTTTAGAAGCAAAAGCTCCTGCGTCAGTGTTAGTGGCTAGCCACAATGTATAATATAACTAATAGGGCATACAGATGCTATCTGCACCTTTGATTACTGTTTACTTTTCTCATATTATTTTATATTCAAATCTAATTTGTTATATTTATGTCTTTCTACTATTCCCATGCCCATACCTGTACCTCCCCCCCCCCCTCCCCCATGCTGCTATGATGCCCGGATTTCCCCCAAGGGGATCAATGAAGGAATATCTTATCGTATCTTATCGCATCGTGTGTGTGTGTGTGTGTGTGTGTGTGTGTGTGTGTGTGTGTGTGTGTGTGTGTGTGTGTGTGTGTGTGTGTGTGTGTGTGTGTGTGTGTGTGTGTGTGTGTGTGTGTGTGTGTGTGTGTGTGTGTGTGTGTGTGTGTGTGTGTAAAGTTGAAATAAATACTCCTCAGGTGACTCCTCAGATGAGCAGTACTGGTCTTGCAGATAGAAAATGTACCATGTGAAAAACTGCAGTGGCAAAATCCTTGCATGAGAAATATTATTTCAGCATATATCTTAGTTACAAGCGGACTGACTTAAGCAGTTTAGCGTTAGGTTTAGTATTATACATTTAGGGAATGGTCACATAGATTTACTTACAGCCCTTCTGCACAGCCCTAAAACTGCCACAAGCGGCTGATTTGCGAGAGGAAGTAACTGGGCTTTTCCCCCGTGTACGATTTCATTTGAAATTGCAGTCAGATTTCAGTGGTCTGCAGGCACAGCTTTGATGTCCACCCTCAGCAGCCAGACCCAGCAGCAAAGCACCGGCTACAACACACACAGCAAGGCCATACTCCCTACAAATTGTCTGTGTCGGACTCTGCTAGTTGGGATGTAAACATAACGGTGCAGACATGTGATGGAGGAAATGAGGAAGGTATGTTGGGTATTTGGACCTTACAGAGAACCAGATGATGGACTCATTCCGCTGGAACGTTAATGTTTTCCTCCTGACATATCGGTTACAGGTAAAGACGGCTTTAATTGAGGAAGCCGGGGCTTGTTGGGTAGTTTGTTGGACAAGGCTTGGGTTACCATCTACACCGGCGTTTTACAAAGACTCAAATTCAACCCAGAGGTGGCTAAACTGCCTGCAATATCACATTGTCAAAGTTGTCCCAATACCTTGCACTGTATGCAGTTTTAAAAGTTGGCCCAGTAAAATACTGTTCGCTTGTAGGTTTGTAGCCTCAAATAGTTGCTAGATCGGCCTGCACAATACTGAAATAAGTATTTGGTTGTAAGAAAAACTAGAATGGCTTCCGGGTATCCAAGACACCTTTAAACCCACCCTCCAGTCATGAATACTCATTATTACAGTCAAGAGTACCAAGTAGGCTGAGCAGACTCATTATGATTGTATGTAGTCCGACTAGACCTAGTATCAACCTGGCTCACAGCCAGTGCCCCTCAGGCAGAAGTCTTTTTTTTTTATCTTTTAAACGTTTATTTTAAACATTTATTTATAAAATGCTTGAGATCAAGGATCTCTTTTACGACCAAGACCTGACCAAAATGGCAGCAAGATAAACCAAGATACAACATAGAGGACAAAACATAGACGGACAAACGGATAAAAGAAAAATTAATTGAGCAAGCACCACCATATCCTCTTATGTAACATGTAGCATCAGCATTATGTATTTATGCATTTTCAAACTCCCAATTCAGACGTTGCAAAGTCTGGGACATGAAGTTTAAAATCAGGCAAGGTGACAAGGGCCTGTAGCTTCAGAGTTTTTTGAAGTCCGTTTCAAGTAGAGGGAGCAGAGTACATGAAAGCCCTCTTCGAGTTCTGGGGACTGAGGCATAAAGATAATCCTGAGATCTCAAGATGTAAAATAGATTAGCAGAGATAGTGAGATATGTACAGAGGTATAAAAGTAACAGACCATATATAGTACCTTCAGTACCTGTACCTTCAGTCTTTGATTAAGTTAGTTAATAATTCAATTGAGTAGGTCTTAGCTACTTAAAGCATTGGCCAATACTGAGTACAGATCAGATCCATTAGTGCTTAGACCAGCAGTTCCAAAAAAAAAACAGTATCCGGTTTTAGCCTCATATCAGCTTGATATCTGGTACCACTATCGTATTAGTGCCTCCATAGGCAAGGGGAGTTAGCTAATTAGGGGCTTCATAGCTAGAGAGCAGGTCTGTGGTTCTTGAGTCCAGTCTCAGTCTCCAGCCCAGACTCCAGTCTACTTTTATGTTGTCTAGGACTTATCTCTTGTGCGTATTTTCAGATACAACGCAAAGTGAAATTTAGAGTCAATTGAAAGATGTGAACGGAGGTGCGCAGCTTCACTTCAGGTGAGCAGCTTCACTTCAGGTGAGCAGCTTCACTTCAGGTGAGCAGCTTCTCTTCAGGTGAGCAGCTTCACTTCAGGAGAGCAGCTTCACTTCAGGTGAGCAGCTTCACTTCAGGTGAGCAGCTTCACTTCAGGTGAGCAGCTTCACTTCAGGTGAGCAGCTTCACTTCAGGTCAGCAGCTTCACTTCAGGTGAGCAGCTTCACTTCAGGTGAGCAGCTTCACTTCAGGTGAGCAGCTTCTCTTCAGGTGAGCAGCTTCACTTCAGGTGAGCAGCTTCACTTCAGGTGAGCAGCTTCACTTCAGGTGAGCAGCTTCACTTCAGGTGAGCAGCTTCACTTCAGGTGAGCAGCTTCACTTCAGGTCAGCAGCTTCACTTCAGGTGAGCAGCTTCTCTTCAGGTGAGCAGCTTCACTTCAGGTGAGCAGCTTCACTTCAGGTGAGCAGCTTCACTTCAGGTGAGCAGCTTCTCTTCAGGTGAGCAGCTTCACTCCAGGTGAGCAGCTTCACTTCAGGTCAGCAGCTTCACTTCAGGTGAGCAGCTTCACTCCAGGTGAGCAGCTTCACTTCAGGTCAGCAGCTTCACTTCAGGTGAGCAGCTTCACTTCAGGTGAACAGCTTCACTTCAGGTGAGCAGCTTCACTTCAGGCAGCTTCACTTCAGGTGAGCAGCTTCACTTCAGGCAGCTTCACTTCAGGTGACGAAAATGGCGTTAATTTTCAACAAAACATTTAAATAAAAAAATTTAAAAATCTCGAGCGGGCGAGATGGAGCAAAAAGGTCTCAACAATGTATTATGTAATACATGTAATATTATCTTATATATATATATATATTTTTTTATCCACTTTTTATCCCATTTTCTATATTTTCTCCCATCCCAATTTTGTATCATCCAATTCAACCCTCCCCTGT
Source organism: Notolepis coatsorum (assembly GCF_963971535.1). Taxonomy (NCBI): domain Eukaryota; kingdom Metazoa; phylum Chordata; class Actinopteri; order Aulopiformes; family Paralepididae; genus Notolepis; species Notolepis coatsorum. The sequence continues at coordinate 174,614,596 of NC_140170.1, read as the reverse complement.
CTCGAACGCTGTTTCTTGCCTCCATACATAGCACAGGTCCCCTCCGGTACTCGAGGTAACAGCCGTCGCATCTTTCCACCTGCGCAGCGCAATCTTTCAGCGTCAGGGGTCTGCGCTTTGGAGGGGCGCCGCCCCCATCGCTTTCTGATTCTACTGCGCAGGCGCACCAACCGACCTGTAGGAGTCGCTGTCCACAACGCCCGATCCCCACCCATCAGTTTCCCACCCCCTAATACGGCCAATGTGTATTAGTACGGACGACCAGCTAAACTGAAAGCAATGTGGAGCGCTGGGCTCGAACAGGCGAACCCAGCGTCTCCAGTATTCGTGGTGAGCGCCTTGCCCACTGCACCACGTAGCCGCCCTATATCTTATATATCTTAACAATGAATATGAAATGGACTCTGAATGCTCTGTGGCCTATAGATGTTAAATACTGTAGGTTACATTAACCCATTTAGACCTGAAACGCCTGCTAATAATGCATTATATAGCCTGCTGCATATTACACACAAATGTGTATCCCGGATTCAATGGGTTAACAAAATGGTCTCGTTTTGGTAAATGTCAACAATGCCACTGTTGAGACGAAACGCATGTCTCCGCGCCAGTTTAGCTAGTTATCTACTGTCAAACGGACACGAGTAAAGAAAGACACTTTACACAAAGATTTCTACCTGCGTTGTTTCTGAACGTACCGCTAGACTTGTCTTAGTCTCCACTACTATTGGATGCTGGCTCCGATTTATTTTCCTTATTTTCAATCTTAGGCATTTTCAAATCTGTAATAAAACAATTGGCTGCATGTATTCAATAATGCATGAATTATGAATACTGAGTTTTGGCGGTTTTGTTATTGTTATTAATGTCCCTCTTTTTTCTGCCTTTCTTTTCTTTCTTTTACATTTTAATCTCATCACATATAAGTATTATCACGTTGCCATTAAATCACACCCAGTCTGCTCAAATAAGAATGTATTCGTAGCAGTAAAGTTTATTGGAATTTGAACTTTGGATAATTTAACCTCCACAGTTGTTGTGATTTGAGGGAAAATATTAATATAGGTCCCTGAGTTGTTCAGGATAAAAGTATATCGCCTGTGAAATCAGTTTTGGGTCGTTACCTTTAACATGTGACTCCTCAGAGAGAACACTGTGACTTCATGGCTGGAGGGAGCTCTGTACTGCTTCAGTAAACCTCTCTGAGGGAGTGTGAGAAGGTAAAGACAACAATAGACTCAGCCTGAATCCTTCAGCTACTGACAGGACAGGTTTTTTCATTATTTCTACGTAGTTTCTATGTGATAGTATACAGTGGAGAAAGAGGAGGGGGATATTTCTTTATAAAGTCATAATTAGAGTCCAAATGATATTTCTTCTTTATTGGAATGGACCCTGTCGTACACAATCCAGTCATCCAGTGCCTAGAGTTTGGACTGAGCTTGGTAGATCTGCCTTTGGCTTCTCTGCCCCTATCTCATGGAATACCCTGCAGGAAGCTCTGAAACTAGACACTCTAGTTTAGAACCTTGATGACCAATCAGGTCACCACAACATGTAATTGCTTTTAAATTGTTACCTCTGTTTTTTGTTTTGTTCTGATGTTTCTTCATTTATTAACGCACTATGACACTTGACGTGAATGTAACAACTTGATAACACTGTAAATGAGTTTCACTACTCGGTAGTATTTTATCGAGTATAAATAAAGATTGAATATACATTTCTGACAATCAGTAATGCTGGGACCTCTTTGTTTACACTTTCTTGTTTTGGTCTGATGCATTGCTTGCTATTGCTGGCCACACCCCGGTGTGGAGAAATTCACAGTATTATAATAATAATAATAATAATAATAATAATAATAATAATAATAATAATAATAATAATAATAATAATAATAATAATAATAATAATAATAATAATAATAATAATAATAATAATAATAATAATAATAATAATATAATAATAATAATAATAATAATAATAATAATAATAATAATAATAATAATAATAATAATAATAATAATAATAATAGTAATAATAGTAGTATATATATATGGGGGGGGTGTTAATAAGTTACTTATATTAATACATTTCTATATAACTATAGAAAATAATATATACATTAATCACATTAATCTGCTGTGTTGACGCTCCTCATGACTCTTGACATACAGACCTGGGAGAATAATAAGTGACCAGACATTCCCTGAACATCTCATTGCATTAAACACGTTTTCCAAACAGATCTTTGGATTAAACCAAGTTCAGTCTGGACCACTCTCGTCATAATTAAACCAATCATAGTGACAAATGGTGACACGGTTGTATTTGGCGCTAAGGCTCTGCTATCGAGACACTCTCAGTACAGATCCATGCGAGCCTGGGGACATCCTGAGCAGAGCCACCACGTCCTCGGATGATGTCATCATGTACAGTTTCCTCCCCCTCGTATGTATATATTTTCTGTTAGGATCTCTGTTTAACAGTACTGTATTTGCATATCTTGTATGTCACAAATGTAACAGTACTGTATATCTGTATGTCATGTATGTCGTAAATGTCATGATATATATCTGTATATCTGTATGTTGTGTATGTCATAAATGTCACATTATGAATTGAAAATGGGGGACCCTGATGTAAACAAGACAACAGTCTTTCTCTGGTCTGCATCCCCCAATTGTGTGTATTGAGCCGTACTGTATTGTACCCATTCTGCAATCTGTTGATACAGTTTTCAATCAATCAATCAATCAGACACTGGAGACATGAAGCCAGCGTGGCATGTAGAGCATATCTTGATGATAAAATAGATTGATGCAGGTGGAGGCCGGGTGGAGGTGGGCTGGCGGTGGGAACAGTGCAGCCTGGCGTGGAAGCAGAGTGCAGAGACACACACTGAATGAACCGCCCTGTTGACAAAGCTTCATCCTTGTTGACGCGTATGACATTCATGTCTTGCATGAGATAAGGATACTATAAAAGCAGGAAGGGTCATCATCACGTCAGAATACCAGAATACCAATCGATGCTCTGCTTGGTGCAAGACTTTGGTGCCAGTTCTATTGAAGCATAATATGGTAGATGCATGGAGAAGCTAAATATACCAGCTATCTGAGGAAATCAACCAATATATCAAATGTTAGCTAGTTAACAATGCAACAAATTGCTGATGATTCTGACATCCAAGGTGATAACCTGTATAAATGAGACGGCTGATCCCATTCAACTCAATGTCAGCCAAACTGAAAATGTCCACACTTTTCACCAATGTGCATTCACGTGATATACAGTGATGTGATGATCAAGGATCAGACATCAGAGAATGAATTCATTAACTAAATGGATCATGCTACTGATTTTCTTAAATTTGTGTTTATTGACGCAAGCGTAATCATTGACAGCCCTGCTCTTTCCTGGTATTGTTAGTGCCATGCTCTACCCATTGATCTACACACAGGGAATAGAACCCCCAACCCTGGTAGTGTTAGTGCCATGATCTATTCTGGTAGTCTTAGTGCCTTACTTGTATTTTACCATACTACCCTCAGTACCTACACAATCAGACAGAAGCTACTAACCCTACTACCCTCAGTACCTACACAAGCAGACAGAAGCTACTAACCCTCAGTACCTACACAAGCAGACAGAAGCTACTAACCCTACTACCCTCAGTACCTACACAACCAGACAGAAGCTACTAACCCTACTACCCTCAGTACCTACACAACCAGACAGAAGCTACTAACCCTACTACCCTCAGTACCAACACAATCAGACAGAAGCTACTAACACTACTACCCTCAGTACCTACACAATCAGACAGAAGCTACTAACCCTACTACCCTCAGTACCTACACAATCGGACAGAAGCTACTAACCCTACTACCCTCAGTACCTACACAATCAGACAGAAGCTACTAACCCTACTACCCTCAGTATCTACACAACCAGACAGAAGCTACTAACCCTACTACCCTCAGTACCTACACAATCAGACAGAAGCTACTAACCCTACTACCCTCAGTACCTAGACAATCAGACAGAAGCTACTAACCCTACTACCCTCAGTACCTACACAATCAGACAGAAGCTACTAACCCTACTACCCTCAGTACCTAGACAACCAGACAGAAGCAACATACAGCATCTAACTTGGTTGGGTGTTACATTATTTGTGATAAACGGACAACAGCAACAAAAGTAAATTTAAATTGACCGTGATTATGTGATTGTTTTGGTGGTAGTAGTATGGTCGTCAGTGAAGTCACACCTTTTATTGTCATTTTTGGGAGTAAAGCATAACTCAATAAAACCTGGAAGACAGTGGACATCTGGTGCTTTTAAGATCAGACATCTGGTGTGTGAGATACTGCCTCTGTACTGAAGAGACTGTACTGCTGCTAAACTATCATAAAGTTAAGATACTGACCCTCTGTACTGAAGAGACTGTACTGCTACTAAACCATCATAAAGTTAAGATTCTGAACCTCTGTACTGAAGAGACTGTACTGCTACTAAACTATCATAAAGTTAAGATACTGACCCTCTGTACTGAAGAGACTGTACTGCTGCTAAACTATCATAAAGTTAAGATACTGAAGAGACTGTACTGCTGCTCAACCATCATAAAGTTAAGATACTAAACCTCTACTGAAAACACTGTACTGGTGGTTTTCAGACACGTAACTGTGTAACAATGGTTTTTAACCCTGTGATGTGAAACCGTGGTGGACTGGTAGTTTGATTTTTGTAGACCTAGACGTTTAACTCCCGTTCCCATGTGCCCATCCACACTGCCTCCATCTACTCTACAAGCTGTGGCCCATTTATCATCCACGGTGATCCGCTCTCCCATCTCCTCTCCAGACCTCCTCTGACTCCCAGAAGCCTGTTTCAACTCTTGATCTATAGCGCCATCTACAGGAGACGATACTCAGGCACCCTTATAAAGCATTAAGGACTGAGATTGACAAACAGGGAATGCAACAACGTGTCAAACAGTGGGATACAGGGAACAAACATGTATCATGAAAACGACTGTTGGTGGTAAGTGTTGACAACGCTGCCTACAGTGTTGTGCTAGTAGTTACTGAAACATAGTAACTAGTTACCATTACTAGTTACTTCATTTAAAAAGTAACTCGGTTACTTTACTGATTACTTACACCAAAAAGTAATGTGTTACTGTGAAAAGTAACTTTTTAGTTACTTAAAAAACTAAAACAACATTATTTCAATCGCTTGAATGTGGTCAATCTCACCAGCAATGACATTGTACGTGTGCCTACCCTTTATCCTTTTACAGGCCAATGCAGCTTTCTGGCATTGTAAAGTAGTGGGGTTTATCCAGTGAGACGTTATCCCGAGGAAGCTTTTGTTGTGGACGGATCAAATGTCTGCGGTGGTCGAGATGTAGTCCAGCCCCTCAAACCTTTTCGTTGAAGCATGTTGTTTCTCAATTAAAACAGATTTTAATTGCTGTTTTGGGCAGTAGATAGGATCTTTGAGCCAAGACACAATTTACATTTAACTAAAACGTTATTTTCTATGTGCCCGACAAAAGAGAAATAGTGAGAATATCTCCATGTGTAAAAACTCGACTTAGTGGGCGCCGCCATGACAGTCTAGTCTAGAGTAAACACAAACACGGCCACCACGTGTCTCCGCAGGTGACGCAGAAGTCAGGACTGCAGCTCGCTACCAAATCTACATAAAAATAACGCAGTAACGTAATTGAGTTACTGAATTTAAAAAGTAATGCGTTAGAGTACTAGTTACTGCCAAAAGTAAGGGCGTTACTGTAACGAGTTAGTCCCAACACTGGCTGTCTATCTGTCATGTTCAGTCACAGACTCATACACCCCCCCCGACACTCAACTAACCGCCTCAGCCAGTCTTTCATACCAGCGGCCATCAGGCTCCACGACAGTGGGCAGGGACTGCTGCCAGACATCCAACTACTAGGAACCTATAGTAGCTGACTCCCACCTAAAGGGACAATATGCTTACCTTATGCATACTGCACCTTATGTGTATACTGTATACTTCATCAGAGCATATATTTAGCATTTAGCATTTTTAGACTATATTAGATTAGATTTAGACTTCGATTATTAGATTATATATTGCATATATTTAGCATTTTAGCATTTCGTTTATTTTTTTTTATTATATATTAGATTACATTTAGATTATATATTGTAACTATATTTATTGTAGGGCAAAATAACTGAGAGGGCATACATACCCTCATCTCGCACCTTGTTACCCATATGTGCATGTCCAGAGTTAATTATATTGTATATTGTTTACACTGCCTTTTTATTCTATTTATATTTTTACTTCTCCACTGTACTATAATTCTGTGACCTGTACCTGTGTGTCTTCTACTACCTGTACCTCCCGTCCCCCATGCTGCTATGATATCTGAATTTCCCCAAGGGGATCAATAAAGGAATATCTTATCTTATCTATATTGAGTAGAGAATGTGCCATCTACTGGTAGGATGAGGGACTGTCTGCTCCTGACTGTGTACACTAATAAGGTTGAGAGGGTTGGCACAAATCATGATGTCAATGTTGATTCTGGTTGTCCAGTTACTTCAAATGGACAACTATATGCTGTCTGTTGGTCTGAATCGCTGAATCAAATGGACACCTCTATGCTGTCTGTGGGTCTGAATCACTGGAACGTTTGTCAATAGATAAAGGAGAACAACAGCAGTAGGGGTGTTTGAGTTTTATTTGAGACACATACATGTTCAGGTACCAGAAATGTCACCTGCTGGTTTAAGGGGAGCCTGTGGAGTGTAATCCAATATAGATTGGGTATTTTATGTTGAATTAGAACATATAAACACAATAAATATAGCACCATACCAGCGTAGGAAACACTGGTAGAAAAACATGTTGGACAGTGGATGTGTTAACATGGAAGATGTTCTATGATCATGGAGATATACAGGTTCTGTAAGATCACAACCTAATGTTTCTGTACAGGTCCTGTAAGAACACGACCTAATGCTTCTATACAGGTTCTGTAAGAACACTACAATCATGGAGATATACAGGTTCTGTAACACAACCTAATGCTTCTAAATACAGGCAAGACTTTACATGATGGATAAAACATGCAGTGAGGAAACTAAACAGATACAAATCATTTAACTGATCCCATGGTGGAAGATTAACATTAGGCACCCGCCATAATATGGTTGATGTTGGTTGTGTTGGTGACTCAAGCCACTGTACCATCCAGTATGACAAGTAACCAATGATTATTTGGAGTATTTGATTCTTAGTTATTCCCTGCCCAGATGAGCATTATTGTATTGACGGCTGTGCCCCTCATGGATTATCTGTGCCATCTCTGACAACAATACTAAAGTTAACTGAGTGACATTGACAGGGATTTTAGCTGCTCCCAAAATGGTGCAAAAGTGACAGAAATAACATAGAAATAGAAATGAAAAAAAAAAACATTGAGATGATAATAATACTAATTAGGGCTGTCAAAATTAATGCTTTAATTTGAGATTAATTTAAATTATTTAAAGCATTAAAATAAATGTATCTAGATTAATCTATGGAGTGAAAAATCTTCAATCTTAGCGCTGCAGATATAAGAAAGAGGTCTAGCTGAGTCAATGTTGATGCTTTTGTTGAACATTTGTATTTCACAGGAGAGAAACTGTATTCAAAGAAAGCTATTAAAATAGTCTTTGAATCTAAATATACTTTCTTTGTGTTGATTTTACATTAATTCCATGATTTTACTCAAGTAAATATCGGTTACAAACTTCGGTCTTAAGTAGAAAAATGCTATTTTTAATCTAGATTAATTACAGAAAATTGTGAGATTAATTAGTAAAACATTTTTAAATCTATTGACAGCACTAAAAATAATACAACTAGTTGTTTTGGAGGGAGAATATATCAGCAGGGTGATTCTGGGTAGAGGTTGACCAAACTGTAAAACTAAAGATTCTATTATATTCTCTTCTTTTGTGTGTATAAAAAGAAAAAAGGCAACAGTTTGAGTCGAGCATATCTCAAAATGTTACCACTACGACCAATTGTATTTTTCTTTTTCTTTTTATAACTTTCTATTCAACTCTGCTTTCTCCTATTCTTAATTTGTGTGTGTATCACTAGGAGGCGCTGTGGCATGGTTTGTGTGAAGCCCTACACCAGTTGAAGAGGAGATTAGCTGTGTGCAGGGACCACTAGAACAGTGGAGAAGGATGATGCTGTCTTTAACAGAGAGGAGTGAATTCTGGGACATACATCGCTGTCTGTCCACACATATTTTCTCTATGTTCATACCTTCGGGACATGGTTAATATTAGCTGCATAACGCTAATAAGCAGTTTTGAACACATTATTTTATCATTATTAATCTGTCACATTATTAACATTATTTCCTCTTTAATTGCCACCACTTCCAGATAAAATAGTCAATTGAAAAAATAAACAAATAATTATTTCCCCGCAAAACACATGTAAATGTAGTCATAATATTTAGAATTAGCCCTTTTTTTTTATCACAATGAACTCTCCTCAGATTTAGCACTGCAGCCTGCATTTAAAACCAAAGTTTAGACCTTAGCAGGGACGGGCTTGGAATCAGAACCAAGACCACCCCTAGCCACCACTGCTGCTGTGACGTATCCAGGGCACAGGAACAGTCTCTACTTCCTCCTCCTGAAGTTCCCCATCTGGACCCCTCTGCGGCCGCCGACGCAGCGGAAGGTGGCTGGCTGGATGTTCCAGTATTTAACAGGGTTGGCGAACAGACTGATTCCTGTGTACAGGTTCTTCTTAGCGCCAGTGCTGCTGGGACAGAAGTCATTGACTCCTACACTGTTGATGTTGTTGACATGGAGGTATATCACCTGCGGAGACAAAGGGATAGAATTTGAATTATTTTCGTGCTAGGATTTTCTCATTGGCGTAAAATTAGTACTCACATTCTAACGCTAGCAATTAAAACGTGGCTGTCGCCACAAATGCTTTTACTATTGCTGTTTGTTTTCTCTTATTCTTGTTTGTTGCGCAGGTTCCATAGATTCCAGTAGATTTAGTGATACCTTGAGTGAGCTCTGAGAAGGATAGCTGTGATGGGCCTGCATGGTTCCATAGGTTACAGAAAGATAGCTGTGATGGGGTTAGGGCTGTCTTAAATACTTCGAAGCTTCGTTCGATGGGCATGGGATTCGAATATGAAAATAAAATCCGATTATTAAAAAAAAAAATATATATATATATATGATTTTTTTTTCTTTTGCTAAATCAACTCTGCCTCTTTGTTAATTACAACAAGCAATGATGTTTGTTATTTAAGATGAGGTCGGACTCGGCACTGACAGATTTGTGTTCATTGTGCTGCTTTTATAAAGCCTCAAATGACGGCTTACAATATTTCATGAAAGCAAAGTGTTTTGTTTGTCTAAGATTTTAAAAGGTTTAAACCTTACAGCACTGACAAAGGTGAACAAAGTGCTGTACAAGTCCCACAACATAAAAAAAATATATATAAAAAAATATATAAATAAATAAAATTTTTTAATTATTTTATTTATTTATTTTGTATCTCGAAGCTTCGAATTAAAATCGAATCTCGGCCCCGAAGCTTCAAATTCCAATTTTTTTCCCCGAAGGTCAGCCCTAGATGGGCTGCATGGTACCATAGGTTACAGAAGGATAGCTGTGATGGGCTGCATGGTACCATAGGTTACAGAAGGATAGCGTTGATGGGCTGCATGGTACCTGGAGGTAGCGGAGGGAGCTGAGACCTGGGGGGACCTTCTTCAGCTTGTTGTTGTCCAGGTGAATCTCTCGGATGTTGGGGATGTTGGCCAAGCTTCCATTCTCTACAAACTTGATCTGGTTGAAGGCCAACCCCAGTCTGCAAGATACAGTACAACTAGTGGTCAGTGTTGTATATTTACAATGGTGATGTTTAGAATTTTAAACATTTGTTCTTTAGCTTGTCTTGAAAATGCCTTGTTAGACAGAGGTCTGCATGTCTGACTTGTTAGGCCCTGTTCACAGTACCCCTTGGTTTCAAATAATGAACGCTAACATTAATACCAAGCTGTTAAACGAAATGTGAATATACTGCACCCCATCCCCTTTTTGAGCCATCGTTTAAGAAACCCTGTGTTGTGAAGAAAAAGAACAGACTACAATTCCCTATGTCAATGTATCCCTTTAACACAGGGTTACAGAACTGTCTTAGACATGCTGTTCTGTCTTAGACATGCTGTTCTGTCTTAGACATGCTGAACAGTTTTAGACATGCTGTTCTGTTTTAGACATGCTGAACTGTCTTAGACATGCTGAACAGTTTTAGACATGCTGTTCGGTCTTAGTCATGCTGTTCTGTCTTAGACATGCTGTTCGGTCTTAGACATGCTGAACAGTTTTAGACATGCTGTTCGGTCTTATACATGCTGAACTGTTTTAGACATGCTGTTCTGTTTTAGACATGTTGTTCTGTTTTAGACATGCTGTTCTGTCTTAGACATGCTGAACTGTCTTAGACATGCTGTTCGGTCTTAGACATGCTGTTCTGTTTTAGACATGCTGAACTGTTTTAGACATGCTGAACTGTCTTAGACATGCTGAACTGTTTTAGACATGATGTTCTGTCTTAGACATGCTGTTCTGTTTTAGACATGCTGTTCTGTTTTAGACATGCTGTTCTGTTTTAGACATGCTGTTCTGTTTTAGACATGCTGAACTGTTTTAGACATGCTGTTCTGTCTTAGACATGCTGAACTGTTTTAGACATGCTGTTCTGTCTTAGACATGCTGAACTGTTTTAGACATGCTGAACTGTTTTAGACATGCTGAACTGTCTTAGACATGCTGTTCTGTTTTGGACATGTTGTTCTGTTTTAGACATGCTGTTCTGTTTTAGACATGCTGTTCTGTCTTAGACATACTGAACTGTTTTAGACATGCTGAACTGTTTTAGACATGCTGAACTGTCTTAGACATGCTGAACTGTCTTAGACATGCTGTTCTGTCTTAGACATGCTGAACTGTTTTAGACATGCTGAACTGTCTTAGACATGCTGAACTGTCTTAGACATGCTGTTCTGTCTTAGACATGCTGTTCTGTCTTAGACATGCTGAACTGTTTTAGACATGCTGAACTGTCTTAGACATGCTGAACTGTCTTAGACATGCTGTTCTGTCTTAGACATGCTGTTCTGTCTTAGACATGCTGAACTGTCTTAGACATGCTGTTCTGTTTTAGACATGCTGTTCTGTTTTAGACATGTTGTTCTGTTTTAGACATGCTGTTCTGTCTTAGACATACTGAACTGTTTTAGACATGTTGTTCTGTTTTAGACATGCTGTTCTGTTTTAGACATGTTGTTCTGTTTTAGACATGCTGAACTGTCTTAGACATGCTGAACTGTCTTAGACATGCTGTTCTGTCTTAGACATGCTGTTCTGTTTTAGACATGCTGTTCTGTCTTAGACATGCTGTTCTGTCTTAGACATGCTGTTCTGTTTTAGACATGCTGTTCTGTCTTAGACATGCTGAACTGTTGTTTTAGACATGCTGTTCTGTGCCTTCGCCAGGTGTTACCTCTGCAGGTTTTTGTATCTGATGAAGTCCTCTACTTCAATCTTAGTGATCTTGTTATAGTCCAGAGCAAGGTCTGAGATGGAAGAGGGCAAGTCTAGGAGGCAGAAATACAAACATTTAGTTTTCTTAGATATTGTATCTAATACGACAGACAGACAGACAGACAGACAGACAGACAGACAGACAGACAGACAGACAGACAGACAGACAGACAGACAGACAGACAGACAGACAGACAGACAGACAGACAGAATAACACACAGACACGGTGTTCCAGGGTTAGAATGGTTCTTTACCTTTGGGTACAGCTGTCAGCTTGGTCTCTGCAAATCCAATGTAAATACTTTCCATGCCATCAAAAGCTCCCCCGTCAATCCCACTGTTGGCCAGAGGGTTGGCACCCATCTCTGTCCATGAAACATATACATCATATCCATTGCTGTTACCATAACAATACATTTTACTATCTATTTCCATGGGAATACATTTTGTGAGGTCGGCATAACATGGCACACAAGCACAAAACACACACATTACACAAACACAAAACACACACATTGCACAAACTCAAACACGAGTATTCATTAATATGAGAGAGAGAAAGAGAGAGAAAACTAACATACAATGCAATCTTGTTATTGTCTGTAGCAATGTTCTAATGGTCTGCTGGTAGAGTGGAACAGTGTATAATTCCAATAGTTTAACCCTTTCACTGCCACGCGACAGCCGGTTAACCCTTTCACTGTGACAATACAGAAGGTTAGCCCTTTACTATCACACAACCGACGGCGATGCTCCATCATTAGCATCATTAACTCCACATCCGTGTGGAGCTAATGATGCTAATGATGGAGCATCGCCGTCGGTTGTGTGATAGTAAAGGGGTAACCTTCTGTCGTGTGGCAGTGAAAGGGTTAATTATGCTACGAGTGTTGTATTTCCTAAGGACCCGCTGAGACCCGCTGACGAGAGAGCCACCCCGTACGAAGTCCCATGGTTACCCAGCACATGTAGACTCCTCAGGCCTTTGAAGGCGTCCTTCTTGATGCTGCTGATCCTGTTCTCGTGGAAGCGCAGCTCCAGTAGGTTGGGTGGCAGGTTGGCAGGGACCTGGGTCATGTGGTTGTAGGACAGGTAGAGCAGCCTGAGACGTCCCATGTTCTTAAAGGCCTTGGGGTGGATCTTCGAGATCTTGTTGTTGATCAGGAACAGGGCCTGTAGGGGAAGGATAGAGTGGAATTATAGAATAGAGTTATAAAAATAGAATAGATGAAGGCAGTCAAGTCAGATGGTCTTGGGGTGGATCTTGGAGAACGTGTTGATCCGAGCGACAAGGCCTGTAGAATATTAGAGAATAGAGTCCAAATAGAACACAACACAACAGAGTAGAGGAGAAAAGTGTTCCCAATACCTTGTGATTAGGGATGTCTGATATTATCGGCCTACTGACGGCCGATAGTAAATGTGATATCGGAAAATATCGGTATCGGTTTTCAAAAAAAAAATATATATATATATATATATATATATATATATATATATATATATATATATATATATATATATTTTTTTTACATTTATTTAACCTTTATTTACCCAGGCAAGCAAGTAAGAACAAATTATTATTTTATTTATTGTCAAAGTATGCATAATGTTGTGTTAATTACACGACAAGAGATATGTAATGTTAATTACCTGAAATTATTCAGTTTTTTGTGGGGGGGAACCCTGCATATATCGGTATCGGTTGATATCGGTATCGGAAATTAAGAGTTGGACAATATCGGTATATCGGTATCGGTAAAAAAGCCAATATCGAGCATCCCTACTTGTGATAGATATTGGACATCTTGTTGTTGGCCATTAACATGGCCTGGCTTCAGACATTATGATGGCCATTCCTTAGGCCACCACCCCACCCCACCCCACCCCACACACACCAAACATGTGCAACTAATGGTATCAACCGGAGAAATGACTGCAGCAACTTATTACACATAATTGAGGTAAAGCGGTGGTTCTGTGTGTGAACTGCAGGGGTGGCGTGGGGAGATGGGATGGTTTCCTCATAGAGTTTTACGGCTGTTCCTACTAGTGGAATGCTGGCGCAGTGCTAACACAGTGTAGAGACAGTTCAGGCTATCCATGACTACCAGGGGGGAAAAAGAATCGGAGCAGAATTAAATGTATTCCGATTTAAATACAATGTGTTAAGCTGTAAACAAACACTGTTGCCTGGTTACGTCACACAAAACCACCTGTGATTGTGGTCCAGCTAGCTTACGGTATTTTTTGACACAGTCAGGAACTAAAAGGTTCTCTAGTTTCACATGATACTAGTATCTTACCTCTAGCTGCTACGGTGTCGGAGGGGTAAACACCAGCGTACAGATACCACATGATGGCCCCTCTGTCAGCCTGTTTAACCCTTTCACTGCCACACTACATAATGTTAACCCTTTAAAGGAAAACTCCAACATTTTGGGAAATTATCTTATTTGGCCTCTACCCTGGAGTTAGACAAGAAGATGCATACATTATTCTCCTGTGCATGCAGTAGGAGTAGGAAGACGTTGGGAACTAGGCTAATGGAGGAACCTACTTCCAGTGACTGACGCTAAGCTAGGCTAACGGTGCACGTCTTTCTACTCCTACTGCATGCACAGAGAAGAAAAAGGTATGTATCTTAACACTCCAACATTTTGGGAACCCTGGAGTTAGACAAGAAGATGCACACCTTTTTCTTCTCTGTGCATGCAGTAGGAGTAGGAAGACGTTGGGAACTAGGCTAATGGAGGAACCTACTTCCAGTGACTGACGCTAAGCTAGGCTAACGGTGCGCGTCTTCCTACTCCTACTGCATGCACAGAGAAGAAAAGGGTATGTATCTTCTTGTCTAACTCCAGGGTAGATGGCAAATAAGCTAATTTCCCAAAATGTTGGAGTTTTCCTTTAACACCACTGTAGTGTGATAGTTAAGGGTTAACCGTCTGTAGTGTGGTAGTGAAAGGGTCAACCTTCTGTGTTGTCGCAGTGAAAGGGTTAACCGTTTGGTAGTGTGGCAGTGAAAGGGTTGATGGTTAGTCTGTCAACACGTTTGTCTCATTCTCAGGGTTGTCTTATATTAGTCAGGGTCGTCTTATATATCCTGCGTTGCCAATACCCTGGTCGTGTGCTGATTGCTGGTTTGATAAAGCACAGTGATAACAGCACAGTAGCTGCCTTGATGTGGTTTCTACACAGCTGTGAGCTCCAACACGGCCAGAGCCTGCGCTCACAGAACAGATGTCCTCGACCCTCTGGTGGGAATAAAATGTTCCTATACTTTTGGAATGATGTAAGCAGATATTTGATGTTCACCCCTCTTATGCCTATCTAATTCTCCTTGTATTATTTATATTATTAGATATATATATTATATGATATATGATAGTATTATAATATGTTTTTGTTTTTGATTACTGAATAATGTATTGTGAGTGTGACTCACGTTGAGGTCCTTGGGTGAGCGGGGGGGGGGGGGGGGGGGGGGAGAGAACGATCGAGTGTCCATGTAGGATGATCACTGTACAGTCTGTCTCAGTTATTGTCTTGTCATGTGGTGTTAAGTTATTGTCCTGGGAAGTCTTTTTATGTATTATTATTATTGTATTGTGATATGTTTTGTTTCATGTAAAAAAATATATATATATATATTTGATAAAAAAATATATAATATGTTATACTATTATTTTTTTTTTATTATTATTATTATTATTATTATTATTATTATTATTATTATTATTATTATTATTATTATTATTATTATTATTATTATTATTATTATTATTATTATTATTATTATGTTATATTGTATATTATATTATTATCATCGTTATTATTATTATTATTCCTCAATTTCTGCCCACTTCAACACCTATTGATCTCTCATTCATATGCCCATATACAGTATTTTCTTATCTTCCGTGGGGCTTAAGCCAGGGGGTGTTGTTCCATTGTGGACATGTGACGCCCATTTAGACATGGAATGTGATTTTGGGCTACAAATAAATCGTACTTGACTTGTCTTGTCTTGAGGGGTTGAACGGATGTGTTAGGTGAACACTGATCATTACACTACATTTAACAATCAGACCAACATTAGTTGGATGTTGAAAGGGTGAGATAGGGTAAGGTGAATGCTAATAATTATACTAAACTTTATAATCAGACTAATGTCTTGTTGGCTAGGTGGGGGAGAGGGTGAAAGGGGGTGGACTTCATTCCGTCAGTCTGTATTTGGACTGATGTTGTCGGGCTATTTCAACTGGTGTCAACAGTGTTTTTCTTCACAGCTGTTACAGGACTTACAGCGTCTCCCAGATGGGGAGGGGAGGCAGACAGGGTGAGGTTATGTGAGGTGAATGGACCATATTTGCCTATGATATGAAATACATGACCAAATGGACTGATGCTATCTTTAATTCTGTGGCTTGATGTATCCATGCTGCTGCTGCCATTGTACAGAGTATTGATTGATTTATTGAATTGATTGAATTTATTTGACAATCAAAATTACATACAATACCGGTACACACATGTACAGCCATCACATATAATCTAAAATCGTCGAGGATTAAAACACAATAAAACCTTACGGTTTATTTCCATTGTGGTCCTCACAATGGACAATGGACAAGATGACTAATATCCACCATGCACAAATAAGACATATAAATACAATACAAAATAAATGCAATAACACAAACAAACACAAAGTCTACAGCACACCCCCATATATCATCATCCTACGCGACTAAGCCATTTCTTCATCTCTTTTTTTAAAATTCCTTCCGAGACAATAATTTTTATGGACACTGGCAGTTTGTTCCACTCATAGGCTGCAGAGTACCGAAAGGTATTTTCCCCCATTGAGCTACTAAAAATGCACAGTTTGATATCAGTTAAACTGCCCCTCGTTGCATAGGAGTGGGTGTCCCTAAAGCACATAAAATAATTTGAGAGATATGAGGGGACCCTATTATACATTATTTTATGGGTAAGGCCCAACTTGATTTGAATAACCCGTTTTTCCACTGGGAGCCAATTAAGTTGATTAAATATGGCTACATCCAGGTGAGTGCGGGTAGGAAGCTTTAACACTACTCTAATCAATTTGTTTTGGGCAGTCTGAAATTTATTTTTAATATGACTTCTTCTACGTAATTACCATGTGGATGACACATGTATAACTGACCAGGTTTGACAGATGCAGACAGACCCTGCCCCCCCCCCCCCCCCCCCTTCTGCACGAGAGACTAAACACACCAAACGTATACATTTACTTTGAGCTGGGCTTTTCAACGTGTGTGGAGCAGTTGGGTCTCGTGTCTTTGCCAAATGGATTCATAACATCCTTCATTCCTAAGCTGAACCATACATTGTTAATAACGGACCGCACAGACTCGACCACAAACACAGTTACGTGGAATAAGCAGGTCGTTTAGTGGTTGAGTCTACGTGGTCCGCATTCCCCGCCGCCCGGCCACATAATTGTGTGTGTGGTCCGCTTTTCAAATCGGTCAATGCAGCTTTAACTAAGGTGAACGGACTCCATTTGCTTCTTGTGTCTTGGCTAAAAAGGCTACATTACTAGAAAACCAAACAAGCCTAACGGCATGACTTCGCAGGGAATCTTGTGGTGTAAAGCAGTGTCAGGTTTGGACCTCATTCATCTGAAGCATCCTTGTGCTTTTTGCCAAATATTCCTAACCACACAACTTGAGACTGTTTCTCTACCTCCCATTGTTTCCACAGGAACCGGAGGGTATTGTGGTGGTAGATCACAGCAGGTCTATCTATAGCATATATCTATCTATCTATCTATCCATCTATCTATCTATCTATCTATCTATCTATCTATCTATCTATCTATCTATCTATCTATCTATCTATCTATCTATCTATCTATCTATCTATCTATCTATCTATCTATCTATCTATCTATCTATCTATCTATCTATCTATCTATATATATACAGTATATATACTGTGTATGTATGTATCTGTTTTATCTATCGGTCAGTCTGTCTGTCTGTCTATAATATACTGTATAACACTTTATAACAATTTCCAACCAAAGCGCAAAAAGGTTGAGGGTCAATGTATAGAATCAGTGTTGTTAATATGAATTATCTAAATAAGAACAGCTTAAAGAATTAAACCTGGACTACAATCAAAACAGGGATTGACGTGGAGCCAAAACCACTAAAGACTCCCTTAATCACCTATAGAGAAATTATAGGAGAAAACACTGAATGTTGTGAAAAGTGTGCTTACATAAAGTTTATCCAGAGAAAACACTGAATGTTATGAAAAGTGTGCTTACATAAAGTTTATCCAGAGAAAACACTGAATGTATTTTTTTTATCCACTTTTTCTCCCATTTTCAATTTTTCTCCCATCCCAATTTTCATATCGTCCAATTCAACCCTCCCCTGTCTTCGAACGTTGTTTCTTGCCTCCCACAAGTCGGCTGCAATGTGGACTAAGTCATACATAGCACGAGTCCCCTCCGATACTCGAGGTAACAGCCGTCGCATCTTTTCACCTGCGCGGCTCGATCTTTCAGCGTCGGGGGTCTGGGCTTTGGAGGGGCCCCGCCCCCGTCGCTTCTTGATTCTACTGCGCAGGCGCACCAACCTACCTGTAGGAGTCGCTGTCCACAACGCCCGATCCCCACCCTTCAGTTTCCCTCCCCGTAATACGGCCAATGTGTATTACTGTGGACGACCAGCTAAACTGAAAGCAATGTGGAGAGCGGGGCTCGAACAGGAGGCATCCTGTTCGAGCCTAGTCTCCAGCATTCGTTGCGAGCGCCTTGCCCACTGTGCCACATAGCCGCCCAGAAAACACTGAATGTTATGAAAAGTGTGCTTACATAAAGTTTATCCATGCCTTTGAAGTCATCCTCCTTGATGTCTGTGATGTCGTTGTTTTGGAGGTCGATCATCATTGTGTCCACAGGAATTTTTTCAGGAACCGATAGCAGACCTGTTGAGACAGACAGATAGAGACGGGCAGGTGGACAGACAGACAGTTTTTGTTTACAAAAGGCGAAAGATCATTGTTTCTGTCAATTTCAGGTTGATTTGAAAAGGTTTTGAAAGCAGTTGGGGGACATGCCAATGGACTCAACCTCATTATTGTAGCGTAAATACCTACAGTATACATTCAAAAACATTTCCCCCAGCAAATCTTGGTTACGTCAATATTCTGCTGTCAAAACAGGCTCATGTTTGTACTTTGTAGGTTAAGTATTTCAAGTTTGCTGTTAGCCCTCTCATCTTTTTATCAACCAGGAAATGCTTAGTTGATCACTCTTGTCTGCCTGCCTGGCGCATTACTATTGAATGCATACAGAGCGAACACACGCGCACAGGCACAAGAGTATAGATGTGGCTTTAGTCACCTCACCCTGGTCAGAACACTGAACCACTCTGGGAGAGCACTGACAGCCCGGTAGACAGTCGTCATCGTCATCATCATCATCATCTTCATCATCTTCATCATCAGCATCGACATCATTATCATTGCCATTGTCCTCATCACCCTCATCACCCTCATCACCCATCATGATGTCGTAGCTTCTGAGCAGCTCCATGACATCGATGGGTTGATATTTAGCGTTGCCTAGCGCCAACAGGCAGAGTAGGAGGAATGTCCTCATGGCGTGTGTTTTGCTTGGAGACTGTTCGTAGATCAGTTAACCAGCCGCTGGGGAGAGAGACTGCAGAGAGAGAAAGAGATCAGGTTAGCTTGAGATCCAAGAAAAAGAGGACTAGACAATAATGTTATCTTAAAAACACATTTACAAAGCCAACGACATTCAGAGAGAATTAGTTTAGTTGTGTGCATCTGGTCATCTTGGTTAATTCAGAGCTGTTCCATTCTGCATTCAGTCACAACCCACAACTATGTGTCGGTGGTCAACTGTCCTGCTTCAACAGCAAATACCTCTCAGAGCAGACCCTTCCACTGTAGACCCAATACTACCTCTCAGCACAGACTCTTCCACTGTAGACACAATACTACCTCTCAGAGCAGACCCTTCCACTGTAGACGCAATACTACCTCTCAGAGCAGACCCTTCCACTGTAGACGCAATACTACCTCTCAGAGCAGACCCTTCCACTGTAGACGCAATACTACCTCTCAGAGCAGACCCTTCCACTGTAGACGCAATACTACCTCTCAGAGCAGACCCTTCCACTGTAGACGCAATACTACCTCTCAGAGCAGACCCTTCCACTGTAGACCCAATACTACCTCTCAGAGCAGACCCTTCCACTGTAGACCCAATACTACCTCTCAGAGCAGACCCTTCCACTGTAGACCCAATACTACCTCTCAGAGCAGACCCTTCCACTGTAGACGCAATACTACCTCTCAGAGCAGACCCTTCCACTGTAGACGCAATACTACCTCTCAGAGCAGACCCTTCCACTGTAGACGCAATACTAGCTCTCAGCACAGACCCTTCCACTGTAGATGCAATACTACCTCTCAGAGCAGACCCTTCATATAGACCCAGTAATACCTCTCAGTACAGACCCTTCATATAGACCCAGTAATACCTCTCCGTACAGACCCTTCATATAGACCCAGTAATACCTCTCAGTACAGACACTTCCACTGTAGACACTCCCTACTCACTGGGCAATCTTTTCTAATTCAAACAAAGGGGATGACAGACGTTCTAATGAGCTGAACTTGTATCCCTTCATCATCTCAGATTTATACATTCAAATATAGCATCTGTTTACAACAACAACAACAACATGTTTCCTTTAGTATTTACATACAATCTAAATAACAGTGGCTAATTAACTGTATTCAAGGGTCAATTGGGTTAAATGATGAACTTGACCCTATAGTCTGGTTCCTACACAATCAGATCACCATTATGCTTTAAGCGTATTCTCTAAATTCCATTAAACATTTAACTGTCTATGCAGAAAACATTACCTGTCGGATTAAATTGTGCAATTAACACTTAAATCCTATGGTTACAACAAGCCATGTCATGTCGGCATCATTCATGGATTTAGCATATTTAACTGAATTCAACAAAACATGTCATGTCAACCAAGTAGCAGTAGAAGTCATCATTGTGTGAGATATGTGATATTTAAGACTTTAATATGGTTAAACTATAAAATGCACGCATTAAGCCATGGATATGCGCACATATGGTTAATGAATATATTCTCCCTGGAAATTCCATAACACAGTTCAACTACTGATGTTTATTAATAGCCAACCAAATTAATTGATCAGAAAGCTAACATTGTGTCGGGTGTTGATCATAAAGGTAGCATGTAGCTCGTACCTCGGCCGTCAGGTTGTCTTCCTCTGTGGTGTCCTTGTTTAAACTCCACTCAGACGAGCCCTCCGGGAGACGGCGAGCACAGGAGCTGGAAAGCTGCAGGCTAGATCCTCCGATTCACAGTGAATGGAGAGGCATCCACAACCCTTACTAACTCCTTCAGTTGAAATGGAAACCACTTCTGTTGGCGTGAGTTTAGTCTCAATAAAGTGCTTTCCCACACACACACACACACACACACGCACACACAGCTATGGTCTCACACACTCAAGGTTCACACATCTGTAGTTCTTAGATTTGTTAGATTGTTAGTCCTCGTCATGTGCTAGTCATCAGAGTTTGAATTGAAGCCAATGTAGTTAGCGTTAGACTCCCGTGTGCTTGGAAGTCTTTATATAGAACATACTAGTAGGGCTCTTCCTGACCCTCCCCTCATAGGCTCATGGCACTCTGCCATGCTAAACATTATGCTTCAACTTGAATGGCTTCTACACGGAGGGCTCGGGGTTGGCTGTGGCTTACATACGAATTACCTCGTTGGAAAGTTGCCCCTGTGTCACTTTTCTCTCAATGAAGGGACAACGGGGAGGGTTTCTGGAGACCCTGTGATGCTGAGCAGAAGGAGATTTGTTCTAATGGGGGGTTTTACTTCCAAAATGAGAGTTGTCTGCTACCGGTAATTCCAATTTTAATATGGTGATCAATTAGGCAGTGTCTAATTGAAATAGACACACATGGTTCTATCTCTCTCTTTGGGATGGTTCAATTATGTTAGAAATACCAGGAGGCTACAGTTGAATTTAAACATGTTTTTTTATTGAAATACTCAGAAAATGCCCCTGTCAGAGCGTCCATAGGTGACTGGCAGAGCGTCCATAGGTGACTGGCAGAGCGTCCATAGGTGACTGGCAGAGCGTCCATAGGTGACTGGCAGAGCGTCCATAGCTGACTGGCAGAGCGTCCATGGCTGACTGGCAGAGCGTCCATAGCTGACTGGAGCGTCCATGACTGACTGGCAGAGCGTCCATGACTGACTGGCAGAGTGTCCATGGCTGACTGGCAGAGCGTCCATGACTGACTGGCAGAGCGTCCATAGCTGACTGGCAGAGCGTCTGTGCTGCGCATGCATCCGACAAATGTCCTTGCTAGAGCGTCCGTGACTGAGTGAGTGGATGAGTGACCACAATTTGCTTTGCATAGACCACGGCGCCAGTCCTGTGTGGCATGGGGAAAAGGGGGGTTGTTTTATAATGTCTTATTTTGGGACACTATGGTATAAGTGCTCTTCAAGCCTTGGTTAAAGGGGAATGCCACCCATGTTTTTCCTGTGCCCCAGGACAGTTCAGTCAGTATGTGTGAGCACGCACCACTCTATAACGTAATGTGACAAGTACCGTACAGATATACAATCAAATAAAATAAAATAGGATACAAATAGATAAGTAGGGCAACCTCAAACTGCACTAAAAGCAAGAGAGAAAAGGTGGGTCTCTAGATGTGATTTAATAAAAGTTTCAATAGTGTGACAGGACTTAATGTGAGAGGGGAGACTATGAAAGGCTTCAGCACCAGAGGACGTGTTGTTGGTCACGAGCTGGACTCAGACTGTCTATGAAAGGCTTCAGCACCAGAGGACGTGTTGTTGGTCACGAGCTGGACTCAGACTGTCTATGAAAGGCTTCAGCACCAGAGGACGTGTTGTTGGTCACGAGCTGGACTCAGACTGTCTATGAAAGGCTTCAGCACCAGAGGACATGTTGTTGGTCACGAGCTGGACTCAGACTGTCTATGAAAGGCTTCAGCACCAGAGGACGTGTTGTTGGTCACGAGCTGGACTCAGACTGTCTATGAAAGGCTTCAGCACCAGAGGACGTGTTGTTGGTCACGAGCTGGACTCAGACTGTCTATGAAAGGCTTCAGCACCAGAGGACGTGTTGTTGGTCACGAGCTGGACTCAGACTGTCTATGAAAGGCTTCAGCACCAGAGGACGTGTTGTTGGTCACGAGCTGGACTCAGACTGTCTATGAAAGGCTTCAGCACCAGAGGACGTGTTGTTGGTCACGAGCTGGACTCAGATTGTCTATGAAAGGCTTCAGCACCAGAGGACGTGTTGTTGGTCACGAGCTGGACTCAGACTGTCTATGAAAGGCTTCAGCACCAGAGGACGTGTTGGTCGTCACGAGCTGGACTCAGACTGTCTATGAAAGAAGGCTTCAGCACCAGAGGACGTGTTGGCTTCAGCACCAGAGGACGTGTTGTTGGTCACGAGCTGGACTCAGACTGTCTATGAAAGGCTTCAGCACCAGAGGACGTGTTGTTGGTCACGAGCTGGACTCAGACTGTCTATGAAAGGCTTCAGCACCAGAGGACATGTTGTTGGTCACGAGCTGGACTCAGACTGTCTATGAAAGGCTTCAGCACCAGAGGACGTGTTGTTGGTCACGAGCTGGACTCAGACTGTCTATGAAAGAAGGCTTCAGCACCAGAAGACGTGTGTTGTTGGTCACGAGCTGGACTCAGACTCTCGGCGTCACCGTCCCAGGATGTGCTTCAACCCAGTGAGATCTCCTGGTTTTTAACCGCTTTGAAGGAAGACCACATGGAAGGGAAAAGATAATAGGAGCGAGTCCCCCAGAGGGTCTCTCATGCATCACCCCTGTTTCTGCTGAGGCCCGCAGTCCCAGGCGGTAGTTATGGCTGAGCCACAGCTTCTAAAATATGCTCTGGTCTGGCAGACGCAGGGACCATAATGGGAGAGAGGGTCTGCGCTCCTTGTTGCAGTCTATCTCCTCCGTCTCAGGAGACGTCTCACTGTTTCCAAACGATCCCGTGATCTGGGTTCTCTGATCATCCGATCCTCTCATCGCTTAGTCTCTTCATGTTCAGCAGAACCGAGACGAAACCTCGGACCTCACCGTCGACCGGCGCACGATGAACAAAACGAGTTAAATTACTTGAAAAGTTAAATGAAAGGAGAAGTTGATCCTGAAAGGGGGGGGGGGGAAATGCCAGTGGGAAAATATTGTATTATTGTGTAATTGTTGGAATTTCCTCCACGTGTTGCACATTTAGTAAACATTTGTTTTCTTAACTGGGGTTACGGACACGTTGGTGATGTCACTCAGCTGCACCCTGTAGCAGCATCACCACAGCATTGTGGGACTAAGATAAGATAAACCTTGTTTTCTCCCCCATAGGGAAATTCATATATGTAGGGCTATCACGATTCGTCGACCATGTCGACGTCATCGACTATGAAGTTTCGTAGATTTGCATGTTCATGATTGCCGCATCGTATCGTATTGTTGTTACTTGTATATGCCTTTTGCGGTGGAAATGGTCAGACGTTCAGGCATTGTTGGAAAAAAGACAATAATATAAATAATTAGAGTAGAACATAGTAATAATTAGGGCTGACCCCTATTAGTCGATTAATCGACTAATCGGTCGAAAGGAGCCGTAGTCGACTGGCCAACCTCTTAGTCGAATATAATTTTAATTCATTTTTTTTTAATTATATATATATATATATTTATCATCATTCTTTCCAAAAGAAAAGAGGCCTAGAATCGTGGCTAACGCTAATGGCACGCATACCAGAGGCTAACTGCCTAAGAAAACAGGCACATAGGCACTGAAAGAGGATTTCACCGATCTAATGAACACACTAGACTAGACAAATATCAAGATGTATCCATCAGTGGACCAATTGCACGCTTTTGCAGAGGACAAGAAGCCTTCAGTTGACTCCTTCAGACATTAAGCACCCCCCACAGCCCAAATGGAATGATATTTTTTTTTTAATTAAAGAAATTTAAATATTATACTTTTTTTTCTTTCTTTTTTTTACCAATAGTCGACTAATGGCAAATGTTGGCCAATCATAGTCGACCATCCAAATCCTTAGTCGGGGACAGCCCTAGTAATAATAGTAGAACAGATGTATACTATCAATAATAATACATGGTATATATACTGTATATAGTGGTATATATAGTAATAATAGTATACATGGTATATATGGTAGTAGCACACTGCGCCAGAGTCCGTGTAGTGTTTAGTAATTAGGAGTCAGACAGTCCTACAGACTACAGACTACAAAGAGTGACACGTTCAGCCGAACGCACAATTGGAGGGGGGCTCCCCACCCTCCAGAACATTTACTACAAGCGTTGCAAGGGGAAGGCTAAGAGAATTATTAAGGACTCGAGCCACCCGAACAACTGCCTCTTTGAACTGCTGCCGTCAGGCAAGCGATACAGGAGTCTCAAGGCGAGCACAGAAAGACTCAGAAGTAGCTTCTATCCCCAGGCCATCAGGCTGCTAAACGAACAATGAATGAACACTACACAACAACAACCACCAAACACACATAGCACACACATCCACACGCACACACTCACTTTAAACAAACACACTGTAGCACCCACTCCACACACTTTATAGCACACACCCACTTTAAACAAACACACTGTAGCACCCACTCCCCACACTTTATATTTATGGATGAAGGATTGCACTACAACTCGTACACCTTACTGTAAATTGTACCTAAAATTGTACCTCATCCCATTTCTGCTTTGCACTAGATAGTACTGTACATTAGTACACTGCATAGTATTGTGTATTGTATATTATATGGTAACTCAGAACATTGTACATATGTCTATACCGAACACTGTGACCTCATTTTCTTCTTCTAAATTCATGCTATATTATGTTATTATGTTATTTGATACTATCTTGTCTAGCACAGTCTCTGGAGCGTAACAGTAAGAAGCATTTTGTATGAAAGTATTCTGTACTTCTGTATGACAACTATTAAAGAACTTGAGAACTAACAGTTCTCAAGTTCTCCAGTTGTTAGTTTTCCAATCATTAGCAGCAGTCCATGCCCACAGTTGTCGAGTCTGACGGCTACTGGCATGAAGGACTGGCCGGGGGGATAAGTGAAGAAGAGGATGATGGCTACAGCAGAATGGTAAAACGACTGCAGCAGCCTATTACACATGTTGAAAGACCTGAGTCTCCTCAGGAAGAACAGCCTCCTCTGTCCTTTCCTGTAGAGGGTCTCTGTGTTGAAAGACCAGTCCAGTCTACTGTTGTACTTGTAAGTCTCCACCATTTCCACCTCCTCCCCTCGCAGAGTAATGGGACCTCTTCTTGCTTCGCCGATAGTTCACCACCAGCTCCTTGGTCTTACTGATTTGGAGATGGCTGCTGTCCCTCCACCCATGCTCTGTACCAGTGCTCTGTACGTCCACGTTGTTGTCCGTGGTGTACTGTTACAGTGTATCTGACGTTGGAGGAGTTGTCAGAGCACTTCTGTAGGTGGCACATGCTCGGGTTGTAGCAGAAGTCTGAGGTGTAGAGGGTGAACAGGATGGGTGACTGACAGCACAGTTTCTTGGGGGGTTGTTCACCGACACATCTGACTGGCTGCCCTGCAGTCTGACGTACTGTGGTCTGTTGGTGAGGTAGTCAGTGATCCAGACCACCAAGCCGCGGTCCAGTTGCCTCGCCGTGAGCTTCTCCACTTGCGCATTAGAACTAAGCCGGTTTTTCAGTTACCCACAGATTGGCTAAACCCAAAATTAAAGCCAGCATTCGCAAAAATAGTAGTCAAATGCTGAAGAAAACCTAAAAGCTTTTCAGACGGCAAAGGTTTAATCAGTCAGGACTAATTAAGCTACTTCTCATACTGCCAGACATAGCCCAGGGTGAAGTTCTAGAATTCTGTTGTTAACCCTGCGGAGATCATTCAGAGCAGCAATAAATGAGGACTTCTTAAGGTACCAGTATGAAACATCACTTGGTGGCACAGTGTGTGACTGCACTATGGGGCCTCACTGGCAGAGTTTTAACAGCTAGATTTTCAAAAGAAGGCAAATGTAGGGTACAACTGCACCCAATCTGTCCTCCGGTTCTTGGGGATGTATTTTCACAAGAAGTTGTGTTATTCTGTGTGCACCCTGCAGCCAGGCAACGCCTGGGGAACCGCTTTCAAGAGCCTCACCAGCTTTTCTTCAAAGAGAAGCTTCTAATTTATTTTTCTTCAACACTTTTTTTTCTCCTCACTATGGTGCATGCATTAACGGCACAAGCCGAGCCGAATGGCGGAGAATTGTGCAAAGCACTTTGCACATCAGAGGCATTGTATCTGCCCATATTAGATTTGATTCGATTAAATGTATTGTCATCATACAGCACAAGTACAGTATAATGAAAAGAAGTTTGACATCCAACCAGAGTGCAAATGTAACTATGCAAATGTTAAATATAAATGGAATAGTGGTATACGCCCACGTTCTCATTCCTTTGAGAGTGTGAGAGAGTGTATTCTGCTACCAGCTACACACTCAGACACCCACATACAAGGGGCACCTACATAGGCTCCCATACAAAGGACTGAGACCGGCCCCTTGCTGAATGTTGGAGCTAACCATTAGTCCCCCTCCTCATGGTATCTAACACAAGGGTTTTCAAACAATTACGCACGGCCTATAAATCACACCCCTCCACCTCTGGGCTGGTAATAACCTGCCACTGTCTTCTTGCATCTCTCCACCACCTTGCTCTCCTCCTTACTTTGTATAAATGTATGTTTAATCACATGGTGGGTGTCAGCATAACATTGGTTTCTCTGCGTTAGGCTGACATTACGGTAGCTCAAGGTCAGGCTCAGCGGTGGTCTCTTTGTCACGGCTAGACGTACTGAACCCAAATGCAGAACACAGACAAGGTCTTGGTATAACACAAAAGACGGGGTGAGTTTATTTATAACGATGGTCGAGTGTTCAGGCAGGTGCCGGTCATCGACGAAGGTGGTACTCATACAGTCCAGGGCTTATGTGGCGCAGGGTAGTCAGACAAGCGGGGGGTCGTAGACGGGATCAGGTTCTCAGACAGTCCAGGGAGTAAGCGAGGAGCAGAGTAGTCAGGCAGGCGGAGGTCGTACACAGAATCCAGGGGCACGAGAACAGGAAGCGGAGCCAGGTAGAGGACTGAGGCAAAGTAGGGCAAGACAGGGTTAAACATGGATACAAGCGCTATAAACTAAGACTGACTGGAAAACACAAAGTTATGATCTGGCAGCATGATGACATCTGCGCCAGGTCTATGTAGGCAGCGTAATCAGCAAGCAGATGCCGATCAGCTGCTCCTATGGCTCTCCACACCTCGTGCCTGTAATTAGCAGAGGGAGAGAGAGATGGCATGATGTCGGTTCAACATCACACAGCCTCTGCCTCTTAGCTCGGAGTCACCGGCGTCTTCTTTCACTCAAAGCCACACTTTGTTCCCTGTCATCTCCAACAATCGTCCTATGAGATATCAAATGACGTCTCGTGTTTGGTTTGGTCTTCTATGGTTCAAGCCGTCCCAAATAAACATTTCTGGGCTTAGAAGCTTCAGTAGTAATTATGAGCCAAAGTTCCTTTCTTCCTGTTCGCAAAGTCTGACGGGTAAAAGACAGCTGTGTGGTACAGTAGACGGGTTCTCTGAACATTCTCATGACTGTGTGGTACAGTAGACAGGTTCTCTGAACATTCTCATGACTGTGTGGTACAGTAGACGGGTTCTCTGAACATTCTCATGACTGTGTGGTACAGTAGACGGGTTCTCTGAACATTCTCATGACTGTGTGGTACAGTAGACAGGTTCTCTGAACATTCTCATGACTGTGTGGTACAGTAGGCAGGTTCTCTGAACATTCTCATGACTGTGTGGTACAGTAGGCAGGTTCTCTGAATATTCTCATGACTGTGTGGTACAGTAGACAGGTTCTCTGAACATTCTCATGACTGTGTGGTACAGTAGACGGGTTCTCTGAACATTCTCATGACTGTGTGGTACAGTAGGCAGGTTCTCTGAACATTCTGATGACTGTGTGGTACAGTAGACGGGTTCTCTGAACATTCCCATGACTGTGTGGTACAGTAGGCAGGTTCTCTGAACATTCTCATGACTACATGTCCTTGTTTGAGAATAAGTGATTTTTATTATTTCTAATGCTGATGTAGGCTCTGATTTGGAGTGGTAAAAAAAATGGCAGCAATAGAAGCTTTTGACACATTTGGGAAGTGGGAAGCGTGTCGTCTCTGACCTAACTTTACGCGCGCTTGAACTACAAAGTTGGAAAAACATGGATACTCACGCTAAGCTTTTTTGGCAATTTTGTCATACAATGTGTCTTACATGAACTACAAAGAAAGTTTACAAAGACATATCGATGGCTGAAATGCAAATCCTCCTAACTGCAAAATGTCTGATTTTCTGATTTCACTTTGGATGATGAGAAACCTCCTATCTGCACCTATTCAGTCTGAGATATTTTCCAAAAGCCAAAAGCAGTGTATTGTATTGGGTATCCTTAAATAAAATTTGCATTCTGCAAGAAAACAACAAGTTTTTTTAGTTTTCTCAAAAAAGTTAAATGTTCAGATAGGAGGTTTTGCGTTTCAACCATCAATCTGGCTAATGTTACAAATGTACTCTTAAAACAGCTAATGACAACATCAACGTTTATACAATGTGGGCGGTTGTATAAATGTTGAAATTACGTCAAATGGTGCCGAGGCTTGAACTGTGGGTTGAGTTTGCAACTAGGTTGATCTTCTGATTGCCAAGTTCTAATGGACTGCCAGCAGTAATTCAAGCTGATACTTATGGACTACTTTAAGCTTTGTCCTTATTCTCTTACACAATCACAGCCAGAAGTACTGTATGTTACAAGCTCATGAACTGATGTTAATTAATCCATAGCTACACTATTATCACGACATCCAAGAAGGGGGATACCCCCTTGAACGGCCCTTCTAAGGTTTCTCTCCTCCATGTCGCCTGTGGTGCTTTTTCAAGATTCAAGATTCAAGAGGTTTATTTGTCACATACATACCAGGGCATACAGTAAAATGCAGGTGGTCATGCCCGCATCGATTGTGCAATGTGAGTTTTTCCTTACCTTCGCTGGGGTATGTCTGGGAGTATTACATTTATTTATTTTACATTTATTTTGGATTTCATGGTGGGTTTTTTGTTCTTGATTTATTGTGATGTTTCTTCTTGACTTGTTTAAAGAAGACTTCTCCAAAAAAACTTGTGATTTTGGGATTTACAAATCAATTTGATTTGATTGTATTATTTTAATATACCCAACGTTTAGATCAGGTGTGCCCACACTTTTTCAGCTTGGGAGCTACTTTTAAAATGACCAAGTCAAAATGATCTACCTACATTAAAAATGCTAAACATATATGTATTTATTTATATACATACTGAGTATAGTATACTCACTATATACAGGCCCAGATTAAGAATTCAGAGGGGGCAGCCACCAACCAAGGCTACATACCAGGCAAACTACAGTAATCAAAATTACAGTAATCCCACTTGCTACTGATGCGTTTTTAACACGTCAACAAACAGCTATCCATCGAGAGAGAGAAAGTATAGTTGAGGACTTTTTTTTAAAGTATTGTAAATTAATTATATTCCCTGTCTGCCAAAGTTATTGACAGGGTACCACACAATATATTATACTTTATTGTTCAGTTATTCTGTCAGTTTCATGATGACTTTGTTTGAAAAGGTTAAATGCAGGAAAACACAACCAGACATTTTTCATTTTGATAACTTTAATATTTCAATTTGGAAGGCGAACAAAGAAAGAAAAGTTCTGCAACAGTGTAGATTGTGACTTGCTGTTGTGACTTTTGGGTATTGCTGGTCTATAAGCAATACATAATATTTGAATGAACAAACACCAGGTGCTGTACAAGTGTACAGTACACAGATTTGACCATCTAAACTTTAGATGGTCAAATCCTCAACCAGTTAACGTGTTAAAGAGAATCTAGAACGCAGTTAACCCATTGGCCAAGTACAGTATGAAAGGGACTCCGGTGTTGAAGTGTTTATTAAGCATCTCACGGCTGCAGTCATACAAGTCATCTGCAGCTGCTTTAAGTGTTTTGGTCTTTGTTTGCTTATTCCACGGTGACCCAAACACATTCTGGTCAGATAACAAGTGGAGCACAGGATTCTGGGGGAAGGGTTTTATATATTGAAATTCTTTATTTGGAATTACCCCTTGAGATGAACCATCTCGTTTTCAAGGGGGTCCACAGCTTACAAAATACATAAATTATTATGTATTAAACATAACAAAACAAAACAAACAAACAAAAACCAAACACAAAACAAGATAAAATGAATAATAAACAGGTTGAAACAACATCAAACAAGAGGAACATAAGACAAACAAACAACAAAACACAGAGCACATATTCAAGTGATTGCTTCAAAGATCTGTTATACTATTATTGGTGGAAACATGAACAAGTAATCTCAAGGTGAGAGGACAGCGCAGTTTTAAACAGTTGTGAGGATGTTATAGCTCAAATATGAACTGGAAGATTATTCCAGTCAGATGGACCTTTGAACATGAATGATTTTTTGCCAACTGAGGTAGTTACATTTGTTGGAACTTTAAAAAAAAAATAGCTGTGCACAGTGTCTCAGTTGATGTCTAGAGGTGAAAGGGTCCATATACTGTTTGAGATATTGCGGATAATTGAAGTGAATACATTTAAAAATGAACTGTAACCAGTGCTGCTGTCGTCTTACTGTGTTATACGAGTCACACAGTTCCACTCCCCTCACTCCATGATGTCAGATGAGGTTAAGCGACTGACAGTCACAGACAGTTAGAACTCATTTTCCATGGACACCGCTGTGTGTGTGTTTTGACCACTGTTTGAATGTGTGTGTTGGACGGACCCATGTTTAGTTGCCTTTTGTTTATGTGTGTTTTGACCATTTGCCTTTGTTTATGTATATTTTGACTGTGTGTGTGCGTGCATGTGTATGAGTGTGCTTTGAAGTGAAAATGAAGGGGAAATCGGAAATGTGACAGAATGTACCACACTGAAATGTTCCGTGACAAGGGATGCACTTTAAATTCCTAATGTTACAGCTCATGCCCACAAATTATTACTTGTTATTATTACTTATTAAGTTGTCCAAAGTAAGATATTACATGTGTATTCCATTTTAGAGCGGATTGTCCCTTTAATGTGTGTAATCTAACCCTAACTAACCATACTGTCATGCACTTGTCCTAATAAACTAACCTACACTGTAGCACTCAACACTTTGATGAACATTGTTACTCAGCTGATAGAGTTGTGCTCTTCCTGATGGCTTGTCGTACAGAACTTGTAAGTCGCTTTGGATAAAAGCGTCAGCTAAATGACTAAATGTAAATGTAAATGTATTGATAACATAACATGTTAGAGCATTGATACTCTAGTATCTACAGTAGCTCTGGGGAAGTACTGTTCATGTTTAAAAATATTGATCCATGGCCAAACTCACAGGAATAAGAAATTAATTCTGTTTTCGGTGGATTTTCCATTTCAGAAGTCTAGTGACTGACGGTCTTCAGATCTCTGAGGCTGATGAGTGGGTTTCTGATGGGCTAGACAGCTGGATTCGCTGGCAGAGAAGAAGAACATTCTCATTTTGAGTATTTTGATCTTTCGGCTACAGCTCGTAAAAAGGTAGTTTTCCAGAAGTCTTGAGTCATTGCTTGCCAGTAAGCAGAAGCTGATCTTAAATATCTTGTGAGGAAAATAGTGACGTTATGATGTGGTTGGAGTTCTGCTGATTTGCGGCTTACTATACATTAGAAGTTGTATTACGTGTTTGTGTTC
The DNA here is from genome assembly GCF_963971535.1 of Notolepis coatsorum. Taxonomy (NCBI): domain Eukaryota; kingdom Metazoa; phylum Chordata; class Actinopteri; order Aulopiformes; family Paralepididae; genus Notolepis; species Notolepis coatsorum. The sequence continues at coordinate 174,581,900 of NC_140170.1, read as the reverse complement.
ATAGGTTAAAGTTTCACCCAATGTTTCCATTCTTCCAGATTCAGTTTTGCCTCACATATCCTCTCACATATCCTCACATATATTATCCTCATAACCACACACGGTCTAACCTGACTTGTTAAGGAGCTTGCGATTCTCTAGAAATCCCCAAAATGTCACGCTATTCAGAAAATGGTTGAAATGGAGATATTGGCAATTTTGAGTGCTTTGAGATGGTATCTATATGTCTCCTTATTTGCAAAACATAATAAGACTTGTAAATACGTTAATTACTTTTAGATTGTACAGCTGTTTTTCCCCGGCTCTATTCAAAGAACTACAATGTCGAGGGGAGGGGCTGAGTTAAGTTTCGGGGGGGGGGGGGGGGGGGTATCGATGAAAGGAGAGGAGACGCACCAAAATCCATTCGGCCCAGTACTTTGTTGGCGGTGTGAAAATATGCAGAGAAACATATCTTTGGAACTGTTTGTGTTAAATTGTATCTGAATCGGGAGATGATCTTCTCTCCGTCACAATTGAAATTGTATTTCTCCGTCACACAACAGCTGGCTGGCAGTCACAATCATTGAATAATCTACTCCAGTACGCGCTCCGAAAGTCTGTAAACATGCGCATAACGGAGGCTCTATAGCAGAGGTTCCCAACCATCGGGTCGCGGACCGGTACCTGGCCGTGGATCATTTGGTACCGACGGGGCCGCAAAGAAAGAATAAAGTTGTTTAAAAGGACATTTATTTTATTTTCATTGGTCTTCCGGGTATTTTACTTCGAAAAATTGCCACTTCCTGCCTGTGCCTCACTCTTTAAAAAAAATAAGTCTCCTGTCTAATGCTCCCCTTCGCGTAATTTACCTGTGAACTCTGTAGCACACCATTACAGTAGGCCATATTAATATGCACATGTATGAGTCTATTCACATTAAGCACATTAGGCAGAATGCACTTTAAACACTTTAACATTACACCATATTTTTTACTTTGCCCAAGATTTTTACCTCATTTAAGTTGTGTATAATATATTTTTATAGTGTTTGGTCTTTTACTTTTTTACTCTCATGGTATGATTTATCTGAGCTATTGTTTATACGAGTCAGATTTGTTTTGTTATAACATGAATCTATTCACATTAAGCAGAAGCCACCAGTGTTTAAATTAACTCACTTTAAACATTCACTTTAAACACTACACCATATTTTTTACTTTACACTACATTTTTACCTAATTTTTGCATTTTGTACAGGTGTGTATAATATATTTTTTATAGTATTTGTTTTGACCTCTATTTTGTACTTATATTTTAATAAAATCTTGAATCTTGATTACTATCTTGACTAGCTCTCTCTCATTGGCAGAATACTCTCATCAGAATAACCAAAGCCAGAATGGCTGCCCTCAGACTCGGATGTGTTAAGTATTTAGTTACAGTATAATAGCACTGATTTCTGGGTAGAGTAGTCTATTATGCATAAGATAATGGCTCAGTTCTTTTCAGGCCCTCTGGCTCTCAAATAGGAATTGTGTTAGTGTCATGGTTCATAAGACATAGATTGAAAAGTATCCGCCTTCAAAGAAAATTTGAAGCTTGCTTAACATGACCATAATGTCTGTGCCTGGTCACATATATTATCCTCATATCCTCACATATATTATCCACATATCCTCATATCCTCACATATATTATCCTCATATCCTCACATATATTATCCACATATCCTCACATATATTATCCACATATCCTCACATATATTATCCACAAATCCTCATATCCTCACATATATTATCCTCACATCCTCACATATATTATTCACATATCCTCATATCCTCACATATATTATCCTTATATCCTCACATATCCTCATATCCTCACATATATTATCCTCATATCCTCACATATATTATCCTCACATATCCTCATTATCCTCACATATCCTCATATCCTCATATCCTCTCATATCCTCATTATCCTCACATATATTATCCTCCTCATATCCTCTCATATCCTCATTATCCTCACATATCCTCATTATCCTCACATATCCTCATATCCTCACATATCCTCTCATATCCTCATTATCCTCACATATCCTCTCATATCCTCATTATACTCACATATCCTCTCATATCCTCTCATATCCTCATTATCCTCACATATCCTCTCATATCCTCATTATCCTCACATATCCTCATTATCCTCACATATCCTCATTATCCTCACATATCCTCATTATCCTCACATATCCTCATTATCCTCACATATCCTCATTATCCTCACATATCCTCTCATATCCTCATTATCCTCACATATCCTCATTATCCTCACATATCCTCATTATCCTCACATATCCTCATTATCCTCACATATCCTCTCATATCCTCATTATCCTCACATATCCTCATTATCCTCACATATCCTCATTATCCTCACATATCCTCACATATCCTCATTATCCTCACATATCCTCACATATCCTCTCATATCCTCTCATATCCTCATTATCCTCACATATCCTCTCATATCCTCTCATATCCTCATTATCCTAGAGCGGTCCTCTGGTAATCTGAAGGTTCCCGGTTCAATTCCGGCAGCTCCTGTCGAAGTGTCCTTCAGCAAGACACTTAATCTCTAACTACCCCAAACAAGCTGGTTGGCACTTTGCACCGCTGCCTTCATGGTTGGTATGTGTGTGAACGAACACTACCACACTACAAAGGGTTAACCCTTTCACAACCACACTACAAAGGGTTAACCCTTCCACTACCACACTACAAAGGGTTAACCCATTTCACTACCACACTACAAAGGGTTAACCCTTCCACTACCACACTACAAAGAGTTAACCCATTTCACTACCACACTACAGAGGGTTAACCTTTCACTACCACCGTCTGTAGTGTTGTAGTGAAAGGTTAACCGTCTGTAGTGTGGTAGTGAAAGGGTTAATGGAATTAAGTTACATTACTGGACTTAACAACCAGAGGAAGGGTCAGAGAGGTTTTAGTATGATACTGTATCACCATAGCAACGTCCTGGCTCCCTGCCGCTTGGTGAATTTTGGCAATAATCCACTTCAACAACAAGTCAGATAATTGGAGTCAAAGGTTTTCATCACTGCGGTCAAAAATGACTGCCAGCAGCAATAGATAGTACTGTATTTATCTACTATCATCACATATTTAAGTGAATGCCCTCTGAAATTAAGCCAAATGACATCCGTATTTCAGGACATCCTGAATATGCATGAATGGTTTGTTCATGAGGGAATTATGAATCTGTTGACTCTCATAATTGTATTATGCTTGTCACCGTTGGCTCTTTTTCCTGAGAGATGGTTCGCAAAAAGTAAATTTCCCTATCTTATCTCAACCATCTCATCCAATCATTTGTGATGGTTAATTCAAGGAAATTATTGTATGAACAATTGCATCAATGCTAGTGGTTCACAAAAAGGTGTATGACATGTACAGGTTGCATACAGTACAAGCTAATTAAATAAATGGGAGAGTCTTTATCATGCAGCCATGGCAGCAATAGTTTATTAAAGTTTATTTTGCTTTGTGCATCATATCATTTGTCGTAACAGGTTTAGCACGTGAACATTTGTACATCATATAAAGGTTTGTAGTGTACTATAGTTTATGCATCTTAGCCAGCCAAGAGCAAAGTGAAAGGCAGACATGTTTCAGTTAAAACTGAGATAAAATGGCTTTTCTTACATGAACTAAGCATGTTTAAACAGTCAGCTTTTCTTGCATGAACTAAGCATGTTTAAACAGTCAGCTTTTCTTACATGAACTAAGCATGTTTAAACAGTCAGCTTTTCTTACATGAACTAAGCATGTTTAATCAGTAAGCTTTTCTTACATGAACTAAGCATGTTTAAACAGTCAGCTTTTCTTACATGAACTAAGCATGTTTAAACAGTCAGCTTTTCTTACATGAACTAAGCATGTTTAAACAGTCAGCTTTTCTTACATGAACTAAGCATGTTTAAACAGTCAGCTTTTCTTACATGAACTAAGCATGTTTAATCAGTCATGAGGGTGATTTGGTATTGCCACTTCCAGGTTTTCCTCTGCCTATTCAACTCTCTTAGTCACTACCTCAAGTGCTTTTTTCTGACCATTCTAACGGAAACGTAAACCCCAAAAGGGTCATGGAAAATGGTTAGCATCTCTTTTTCTCGACCAGGCCTCTGAATACGGTCCAGTCGTGTATTTTTCATTGGTTTTCCACAGACATGTGCACTGATGAATGATCACGTGTGATCCTGAGTCTTCAAACCCTTCATTCTTTCACAAAACACACCTCACTAAGAACTGGGAGAAACCCTGGTGACTCATCCTCACACCATCAGGATACAGTATTGTTACTCTGTGGGATACAGTATTGTTACTCTGTGGGATACAGTACTGTTACTCTGTGGGATACAGTACTGTTACTCTGTAGGATACAGTACTGTTACTCTGTAGGATACAGTATTGTTACTCTGTAGGATACAGTACTGTTACTCTGTAGGATACAGTATTGTTACTCTGTAGGATACAGTATTGTTACTCTGTAGGATACAGTACTGTTACTCTGTAGGATACAGTATTGTTACTCTGTAGGATACAGTACTGTTACTCTGTAGGATACAGTATTGTTACTCTGTAGGATACAGTACTGTTACTCTGTAGGATACAGTATTGTTACTCTGTAGGATACAGTACTGTTACTCTGTAGGATACAGTACTGTTACTCTGTAGGATACAGTATTGTTACTCTGTAGGATACAGTACTGTTACTCTGTAGGATACAGTATTGTTACTCTGTAGGATACAGTACTGTTACTCTGTAGGATACAGTACTGTTACTCTGTAGGATACAGTATTGTTACTCTGTAGGATACAGTACTGTTACTCTGTAGGATACCTGCTGTAGTCATTCGTCACAGAGGTTTCTTTTGTTCTAGCATCTTTGACACAAAGGTGAAAAAGGTCTCTTACTGATCTACATTCCTTCCATGTTAGAAGGTTTTAACGAGACTAGTCAGTGGAACAAGTGGCCATTTAAAGAAACACGAGTTCTTAAAATGTGGTCACTCACTTTCAAAATTCTTTCCATGTTAGAGAAAAGTGTTTTAACCAAGGAGCCTGTAGGAAATGGAAACTGAAGGTTAATAGTTTCTTAGATTGATGTTTTTCCTATTTGTGCAAATATAAAAAAAAATATATAGCAATGAAATACAAGAGGAAGCTTTAGATAAGAAAATGCATGAGTTTGGTGTTGGACATTTCTCAGACATCAGCACACAATGTAAAAAGGGTTGTTTAATTGTAAACACAGCCGTGAGTGTGTTTTGAAGCCACTACAAAATGTAATTAAGAGCTCACTCCCAATTAAACACACAGAATTATGATTAATGGCCACGCAAAAAAACGTGCCATGCACAAGCGTGCCAATTATGCATGAAATAATGTGGGTTGTCATTATTTTCTTAAATTGCTATCCACATTCTTACACAAGGAAATTACACATCACATGTGCCTGTTATTCTTATTACCTCAGTGTTTTCAGTCAACAAAGTGGCATATAAACAGCTCTTAGAGATCCCCCTCCAGATGTATTTAAAACCTTAAAATGTTCTATATTGAATAACAATTTGTATAAATGTTTTTACAACTGAACATCTCTACACCTTTAACCCTCAGTGAGATGCTAGGATCTATGAATATACAAATTGGCTACAAGCACCCGTTGATATTTACCAGCAATTCCAAGTCGGCAGCTTATATTCTTTCAAGACATGTCAATACCTACTCGGCTTTCCATGTCTGCTTAAGCTAAAGGTGTCAAGTTACCAGATAGTGGACCATGATAGGTTCAACCTATTAGTGACATCACACGTGCAACTCAGATTTCAGGGAAGTACAGAGAAGCGTCTCCCTCTCCAGGGAAGAATGTGAAAAAAGATGCTCTGGTGACAAGTTCTGCACAAATGCCAATCTGTACAGTCAAAGTCATGCCTCCAAGAGGAGATAACGATAACAAAATGAGTGGAGGAGATCTTTAACACATGCAGAGTTGAAAAGTTACATAACATATTTAGCCAAACTATGCTCATGGATGTGTTAAAGTGACAACATCCTTTATATTTTACAGAATATAAACAACATTTCCTCAGATGTATCAATGTAGAGCACTGAGATACAAATAGAAGCTGTGATAAAAAAAAAGTGTCACTTTTCTTGGGCATTAGAAATAACAAAATATCTCGTCACTTGGTTAGAGATGAAACGTGTAAATTTTCATAGCGATGATATATTTTACACCATTGTCACGATCCAACATATAGCACGGTATTGATGAGACACGCGCCTGGAGGTCGGTGATGAACGGTGGAGGTGTCTTTTGTTTGGTCTTTTGGACTCTACTCTACACCGGACATCCTAAGCACTTGTACTGTGGCTTGTAGACCACGCTGGAGTAGGAGCGCACGCAGGAGAACGCCGTGGGGGAGATGTTCCTCGTGTCGATGTAGTTGTTCTCCAGCCGCAGCGCCACCAGGTGGGAGTCCTCCTCGTTCTGCGGGTCGCAGATGGAGTCGATCGGGACGCTCCTGGAATAGAATAGAATAGAATACTTAGTACTTTATTGATGCCGAGGGAAATTCAGCACCACAGATCGCTCACAATGAACATTCAGTTAAGTCAAACATCTCAAATAAGAATAGCAATAAGAATAACAATAAAAATACACAGTCAGGGATATACATTCTAAAATATGTATATACATTCTAAAATATAGATATACATTCTAAAATATATGGTCCAGAAATATACAGTAATATATACAGTAAAATGTAAATGTACAGGAAGATATGCAGGGATTTACTCTGTGCTCAGTGAGGCACAGTGAGGCATTGTACAGTCTGATGGCTGTTGGTACGAAGGACTTCCTGTGACGTTCAGTCATTCTACACACATTCAGAATTGTTTTGTCTTGTGACACAAAACTGATTTCAAATAGACTGTTTGAAATGTAATGATTTGGTTTATTATAAAAAAGTATGCAAATATCTAGATCTAAAGCAGGTTACCTTATTTACAGTCTGGAATGATTATGCATATTATATTGTGTGTGTGATGACGGAATAAAACTACTAGTACTACTACTATTTCACAAGACATTTAAAGTGGTTGTACAACATCCCTCATGTGAGTTGCAATCACTTTAAACATGTTGGATATTAAGCAAAAATGAACTTTTATGGAAATTAGCTACACTATTAGCCATAGAGTAGCGTGATCTAACTAAAATACACTGTCTTTTGGACTACAGATTGAAGTAATGAAGGGCATTGTTATATATTACAGATATCAAAATTTCACAGTTACATTTGGGACACAAAATGCTGCATGTAAAAACGGCTCATATGTTTAGTCGTAGAGGAGTCCAACCAACTGTATATATACAGGTGCATCTCAATACATTTGAATTATTTTATTTAATTTATTTCAGTAATTCAATTCAAAAAGTGAAAATCATATATTATATAGATTACACGCAGAGTGAAATATTTCAAGCCTTTATTTCTTTACATTCTGATGGCTTACAGCTAATGAAAACCCCAAATTCAGTATCTGAAAGAATTTTAATATTACATAAGACCAATACAAATATATATATATATATATATATATATATATATATATATATATATATATATATATATATATATATATATATATATATATATATATATATATATATATATATATATATATATATATAATATATATATATATTACAGAAATGTTGGCCTACTGAAAAGTATATGCACTCAATACTTGGTCTGGGCTCCGTTTGCATGAATCAATGTGACCTGGCATGGAGGCAACCAAGTTCAAGTTCAAGTTCTTTAATAGTTGTCATACAGAAGTACAGAATACTTTCATACAAAATGCTTCTTACTGTTACGCTCCAGAGACTGTGCTAGACAAGATAGTATCAAATAACATAATAACATAATATAGCATGAATTTATAAGAAGAAAATTAGGTCACAGTGTTCGGTATAGACATATGTACAATGTTCTGAGTTACCATATAATATACAATACGCAATACTATGCAGTGTACTAATGTACAGTACTATCTAGTGCAAAGCAGAAATGGGATGAGGTACAATTTTAGGTACAATTTACAGTAAGGTGTACAAGTTGTAGTGCAATCCTTCATCCATAAATATAAAGTGTGGGGAGTGGGTGCTACAGTGTGTTTGTTTAAAGTGGGTGTGTGCTATAAAGTGTGTGGAGTGGGTGCTACAGTGTGTTTGTTTAAAGTGGGTGTGTGCGTGTGGATGTGTGTGCTATGTGCGTTTGGTGGTTGTTGTTGTGTAGTGTTCATTCATTGTTCGTTTAGCAGCCTGATGGCCTGGGGATAGAAGCTACTTCTGAGTCTTTCTGTGCTCGCCTTGAGACTCCTGTATCGCTTGCCTGACCGCAGCAGTTCGAAGAGGCAGTTGTTTGGGTGACTGGAGTCTTTAATGATTCTCTTAGCCTTGCCCTTGCAACGCTTGTAGTAAATGTTCTGGAGGGTGGGGAGCCCCCCTCCAATTGTGCGTTCGGCTGAACGTGTCACTCTTTGTAGTCTGCTTTGGTCTTTTGCAGTGCTATTCCCAAACCAGGAGGTGATGTTGCCGGTCAAGATGCTCTCTATTGTACATGAGTAGAAGTTCTTAAGGATCTTCTGGCTGACTTGGAACTTCCTTAGGCGCCTGAGGAAGTAGAGGCGTTGTCGTGCCTTCTTCACCACACTGTTAATGTGTGTGGTCCATGTCAAGTCCTCGGATATGTAGGCTCCGAGGTACTTGAAGCTGTTGACTCTCTCAACCGGTGCCCCGTCGATGCTGAGGGGGCTGTAGTCCTTGACCCCCGACCTCCTGAAGTCCACAATCATCTCCTTTGTTTTGCTGACGTTCAGGGAGAGGCTGTTTTCCTGGCACCATCCCGCCAGGACCTTGACCTCTTCCAGGTAGGCCCTCTCGTCGTTGGCAGAGATCAGGCCCACCACCACTGTGTCGTCAGCAAATTTGACGATTGTATTGCTACTCCGCTGAGCCACACAGTCGTGTGTGTACAGGGAGTAGAGGAGGGGACTCAGAACACAGCCCTGGGGGGCCCCTATGTTGAGGGTGATGGATGAGGAGGTGCAGTTGCCTGCTCTCACCACCTGGGGTCTGCCAGTCAGGAAGTCCAAGACCCACTGGCAGAGGTCATAGCCCAAGCCCAGGTCCCTGAGCTTGGCTATGAGTATGGAGGGGACTATGGTATTGAATGCCGAGCTGTAGTCGATGAATAGCATTCTCACATAGTTCCCCTGCCTCTTGTCCAGGTGTGATGCTGCTGTGTGCAGCACATGGGATATGGCGTCCTCCGTGGACCTGTTGGGGCGGTATGCAAATTGCAGGGGGTCCATGTTGATGGGGAGGGAGGAGCAGATGTAGCCCTTTACTAGCTTCTCAAAGCACTTCATGGCTATGGAGGTGAGAGCTACAGGGCGGTAGTCGTTGAGGCAAGCAGGCTTGGATTTTTTGGGTACAGGGATAATAGTGGACTTCTTCAGGCAGGTGGGGATGACACACCATTTTATTAGACCGTCTCCAACATGGGGTTGGTGTCAGTGACACTGCACTAGCATGGTTCTCCTCCTATCTCACAAATAGAAGCTTTGCTGTCAACATCGCCAACTGCTCCTCCCCCTCAACCTCCCTCTCCTGTGGGGTCCCGCAAGGGTCCATCCTTGGCCCGATCCTGTTCTCTCTTTACATGCTACCCCTTGGTCCAATCATTCAGAAGCACAACATCTCTTTTCACTGTTATGCTGACGACACACAGCTTTACGTTTCCCTGAAACCTAACAACCAGTCTCTACTTAACAGTCTCATATCCTGCCTGGATGATGTTAAATGTTGGATGGCACAAAACATTCTACAACTAAATCAAAACAAATGCGAAATAATCTGCTTCGGTCCCCCAGACGCTGTCACCACCCTTACCAACAGCCTTGGCAACCTGTCCTCCCTGGTCAAGCCTTATGTCAAGAACCTAGGTGTCATTTTTGATCCACAATTAAAATTTGACAGACAAGTGAACTCAGTGGTAAAGGCATGTTTTTTCCAACTACGCACCATTGCCAAACTCAAAGCCCTTCTCTCCCCTGCAGACCTTCAGAGAGTCATCCACGCCTTCATTTCATCTAGATTAGACTACTGCAACTCCCTCTATATAGGCATTAACCAGTCTTCCCTGTCCCGCTTACAACTGGTACAAAACGCTGCTGCCAGACTGTTGACCGGAACCCGCAAGAGAGACCACATCACCCCTGTCCTTGCCTCCCTTCACTGGCTCCCAGTACGCTACAGGATAGATTTTAAGGTTCTCCTATTTGTTTTTAAAGCCCTTAATGGTCACCCCCCCTCCTACATCTCAGACCTCCTATCCCCCTATTCCAACACCAGGTCCCTCAGGTCAGCCGATCAGAGGCTCCTGACAGTCCGGAGGTCTAACCTCAAGCTCAGGGGGGGCTGTGCCTTTGCTATCGCAGCCCCTGAACTGTGGAACAGCATCCCCACCTCCATTAGGCTCGTCCTCTCGATAGATGCCTTCAAATCGAGGCTCAAAACCCACTTCTACCTACTAGCCTTTCCCGTTCACTGACTCATGCCCTATGTGTTTGCCTGTGTGCCCTCCCATAAAACGGAGTGTAATTGTTGTCAATATGTATCTATGTGTATCTACCCTCTGTACAGCACTTTGGTTGACACGCGTCATGTGAAATGTGCTATATAAATAAATCTGATTGATTGATTGATTGACTTGACCATATACACCTTACTATGACTGGTCTCAGATCAGCACTCGTACTTTCAGATGCTGGATACGAATTAGCTTGTTTTGTTTCGTGTTGTCAGAATACATTTCTTGTTGATGAATGAGCTACAGTACAGCTGTAAAGGGATACCATGGTGTACAGTGTCAGCTCTTTTTACTGTATGAGGTCACTCTGCCATGCTAGACCACACATTGTGTGGATTGTTCCCGTATGAGATTTTTTTTTTACTGTATTGTGTTGATTTCCCTGATCTTGAAACTAAAAGTCTGTACCACTTTATATAAAATTTTGGTAATGTTAGGATACTAGCAGGATAATACCAGGGTTTTAACAAGATGGTAATAACAGGATAATATATTATAATGCCCTGGTAATAACAATAATACTAGGGTTATAACCAAATAATATAGGTTAATAACAGCATAGTACCAGGGTTAATATAAGGTAATATTGGCATTAACAAGGCAATAGTTACATAATTATTTGGAAATGGCAAGTGATTAATTACCATTAGTTACCAGTATTTCCCACTAATAGTTACCAGTGTACTAACCTTCCAAATCCAACATCCGGTGTAATTCACTGAGTTGATTGTACCTGATATGGTTGTTGTTGAGTCGCAGGAAGTGCAGTGCGGTCATCTCGTTGATGCCAGACGGCACGTTCACCAGCTGGTTGTGGTCCAGGCACAGCTCCACCATGGAGTGGAATGAACCGAAGAACGACTCGGGTTCGATTCCGTCCACATCCAGTTTGTTATAGGACAGGTACAGGTACTCCAGCCCCGGGTCCATGTGGGCGAAGACGAAGCCTGAGGTGGGAACAGCATGATGTCATGATACTTATGCAATACGCTGAATGATATATCGTAAGTATGTAATGAATCAACTAAATAGGTACGTTAATATTCACATGAAAGACCACAGGATAACAAATAACTACATATTACATATTCAAAATCTTTTAACTTTTTATGTTTTCAGAAAACTTTTAAGTTCCCCTGCTGGGGATTGAACCCTAGCCTTAACCCTAACTTTATGTCTTAACCATAACCGTTAAGCAAATGTTAAAAACTAACCTCAACTCTAACTATAATCATAGATAGAGTGAGAGCACTCGCCCACGACTGCAATGATTGTTGGTTCAACTCCTGGTTGTGGCGTTTGTTATGGACAATACGTAAATATATTACTTATGGCTATAACATAATGTACATTCTGTACCTTTCTTCCTGTGGTCGATTAGCACTTTATTTACACGTTGGATTGTGATGGCATGGTATGGTATTAGTTATTCTGGCAGTTGTCACTCCTTAGCCACTGGATTCCCATGCAGGCCTCGATTAGCTTTTTATTTCATTCACCCAGGGTAGATTTTCTGAGCTCTTTTTCTGAGCTCTGTACACTCACACCTGGGAGCTGCCCAGCACAACCGCAGAGCAGCTCCACTGGATTTGTTTCGGATTGGGTGCCTCGCTCAAAGGCGCCTCATTTACCCGCCGAGAATCGAACCGGCGATCTTCCAATCACAAGCCCACTTTTAGGCCCCTGCTGCCCCGAGCAAAATCAATGAGACTATTCACTTGGTTGACTTGCTTCATACCTGGAATCCTCTCTATCTGGTTTCCTACCACCACCAGGTGGACCAGGGGGCGGGGCAGGTAGGAGGGGACCAGGTACAACTGGTTATGGGACAAATCGATGGACTCCAGGCGCCTGAGGATAGGATGGAGAGATGAGCTCAGAAGGGACTGTACCACCGATTGTCAGAAACACAACGTTACAACAAAAACACAATGGAAAGAAACACACAAAACGGACCAGTTTGTACGTTTAGTCTATGACTATTAACCCTATGCCTATAATGACCTAGAACCCTATACTGTGTGGGCATATAGTTGTGTACAGTTAAGTATTCTTTAGCTATTTCACAAAGTTGGTTATCAGTATTTGGATTATTGTATATTGAAGCTTGTCCTGTGTGTGTGTGTGTGTGTGTGTGTGTGTGTGTGTGTGTGTGTGTGTGTGTGTGTGTGTGTGTGTGTGTGTGTGTGTGTGTGTGTGTGTGTGTGTGTGTGTGTGTGTGTGTGTGTGTGTGTGTGTGTGTGTGTGTGTGTGTGTGTGTGTGTGTGTGTGTGCGTGTGTGTCCAAGTCTCTAGTCCTTTGTCCTGTTTACTTGTAATGTTATTATTACAAGTATTATGTTGCAAGGTCACAATGCACGTTTTTGTGGACCACAGGAAGACTAGCTACTGCAATGCTGTAGCTAATTGGGGATCCTAATAAACTAAACTAAACGATGCCAACAAACACTATCCATACAACAGGGTGCTCGAAACACACTCAGATCTCAACTTCAACTAAATAGTAGTAAAACACACTCAACTTCAACTAAATAGTAGTAAAACACACTCAACTTCAACTATATAGTAGTAAAACACACTCAACTTCAACTATATAGTAGTAAAACACACTATTTTTTTCAACTTTTTCTCCCCCTTTTTTCTGTATTTTTTTCTCCCATCCCAATTTAGTCGTAATGCCAATTCCCTTCCCTCCCTTCCTGGTCGTTGCGCGCATTTCCCCCCCACTTGCCGGTCTAGGGAGGGTTGATAGATACTATCACATGTCCCCTCCGATACATGTGGAGTCAGCCAGCCGCTTCTTTTCACCTGACAGCGAGGACTCTCACTGGGGGAGCGTAACGCGTGGGAGGCTCACACTACTTCCCCCCAGTTCGCTTCCTCGCTGAGCAGGCGCCCCGACCGACCTGTAGGAGTCGCTGTTTACAACGACCAGGATACACACCCCGCCGGCTTCCCACCCGCTAACACTGCCTCGTAAAACACACTCTCAACTTCAACTATATAGTAGTAAAACACTCGGATCACAACTTCAACTATATAGTAGTAAAACACTCAGATCACAACTTCAACTATATAGTAGTAAAACACTCTGATCACAACTTCAACTATATAGTAGTAAAACACTCGGATCACAACTTCAACTATATAGTAGTAAAACACACTCGGATCACAATTGCAATGCTATATTTCAGTGGAGGGATGAGGAGGAGAGAAGGGGTAAGGGAGGAAAGGTCAACGGGGGGAGATGAGAGTTGAAAAGGAGGTTTTGGTGTCTGACTTGTGGTTGATCCAGGCCAGCGGCGCGATCCTGGTCTCATCCAGCCTGTTGTGTCTCAGTGAAATCACGTTCAGATTGGTGGTCTGGTTGAAAGCGCCTTCTGAGATCTCTTCTATTAGATTGTTCTCCAGATACAGCTCCTGGAGGAGAAGGTGGAGAACGTCAGAGAGATGTTTATTGCCTTGTTTATGCCTAAACATACAATTGCCATTCACAGCTTAACTGCATGCAGTTGAATTGCGGTCGGCTGAAAACCTTGTTTCTCAAAAAAGACAGTTTTACTTAATTGACCAAAATGGTCCGATGTTCCCATATACTTTGTGGGTGGTCTTTTTATTGAGAGTATTTTCTTTTTATTGAGAAGGTAGGAAGGCTGAGAGGGAGACAGAGTAGAGGAGACACAGGAGAGAAGGTTCTTTATTGAGACAGGAAGGCTGAGAGGGAGACAGAGTAGAGGAGACACAGGAGAGAAGGTTCTTTATTGAGACAGTAGGAAGGCTGAGAGGGAGACATAGTAGAGGAGACACAGGAGAGAAGGTTCTTTATTGAGACAGTAGGAAGACTGAGAGGGAGACAGAGTAGAGGAGACGCAGGAGAGAAGGTTCTTTATTGAGACAGTAGGACGGCTGAGAGGGAGACAGAGTAGAGGAGGAGACACAGGAGAGAAGGTTCTTTATTGAGACAGTAGGACGGCTGAGAGGGAGACAGAGTAGAGGAGGAGACACAGGAGAGAAGGTTCTTTATTGAGACGGTAGGAAGGCTGAGAGGGAGACAGGGTAGGAGAGACACAGGAGAGAAGGTTCTTTATTGAGACGGTAGGAAGGCTGAGAGGGAGACAGGGTAGGAGAGACACAGGAGAGAAGGTTCTTTATTGAGACAGTAGGAAGGCTGAGAGGGAGACAGGGTAGGGGAGACACAGGAGAGAAGGTTCTTTATTGAGACGGTACGAAGGCCGAGAGGGAGACAGAGTAGAGGAGACACAGGAGAGAATGTTCTTTATTGAGACAGGAAGGCTGAGAGGGAGACAGAGTAGGGGAGACACAGGAGAGAAGGTTCTTTATTGAGACAGTAGGAAGGCTGAGAGGGAGACAGGGTAGGAGAGACACAGGAGAGAAGGTTCTGGTGGGATCTGATCCCAGGCCAGCAGGGGTACATGTGGTTCCAGGGAGTTTTAATCACTACACCAACCCTGGGAACAGGAATGTGTATTGTTATTATCTTGTTAAACATAGTTATACAATAGGCTGATTGCACATACAATAGGCTGATTACACACTTGATGTTTTGACTGGCAGACACACATTACTTCCCCAGTGGGTCTAAATGAACGCTAGAGGCATTGCACTAACTAAGAGCATCATAGTGGAATAATGTCTAATGGTTCTGGAAAACATGGTATGTAGCAGCATCTAACAGTGTGGTGGTGGTTTAGTGTTTGAGGTTAACCATGATTACATGCTGACTAATGCTTTCCCACAGGTAGGACCAGAGAGTTGAGGCTTCGTCAGCAGAGCTAATTAAATTAATTCATACTGTAGTAGCCTGTAGCTTAACTTTTATTATGAGAACTGGACTCGCAATGGTTTTTCTGTTGGTTTTATTTTAATGGCTGACTTAATTTGATAATTCAAAAAGCAACATATGCTATTTTCCTACTCCACACTGTGGAGACCAACTTTTAAAATCACACCAATTAGTCTTTAAAGAGTATCATGGATAATTCAATGTATTTTACATAATGTAATGGTATGATATCTGTATATAAAGATAGATTGAGGGTTTGATTTCTCACGATAGAATTGTTGGCTCACAAATTAATACGGTTGTAATCCTGTTTTCAAGTGTAAAACAGTCACAAATTTAGTTTAGCTGGCCGTGAGCCGTCTAGAACAGAGTTTGTCTGTCTATTCCCACAAAGGTAGACCAATCACAGCCCACACTGCTACGCGCATACAGTGAACCACAAGGTAACACGTTAGCTAGGTAGCAGCGTTAGTCAAGCTAACGTTAGGCAACGTTATCTACGTTAGCAACGTACGTTAGCCAAGCTAACATTATCAATGCTAGTAGCAACGTACGAAGCTAATGTTACGCGACAACAGCACACCTAGTAACTTGCTACCAATAGCTAAAGATTGCATAGGGAAGCCACGCCATTGTTGGACTCTGTGTCTTGTTTTCAACACTGAAGTCATGAGAAGAGCCTCCAGAGGAATCTGTGAGGGATAGGAAGGCCTGAGTCAAACCTAAGGGTGGGATGTAGACTTTACATGATGTGTCAGAGGAGACGGTGCCGTTTGGCTGGCTGGCTGGCTGGCTGGCTGGCTGGCTGGCTGAGTGATTGATTAGCAGGCCCTAGGCTAGCGTATAATTACAGTATATAAGGTATAGGGGGATGGATTCATACCAGTAGAGTGTCGGGAAGACCCTGTGGTATGGTTCTGAAGTGGTTCCGTCCCAGTCTGAGGTAGGACAGCTCTTGGAGACCAGAGAAGGCCTCTGGTGCCACGTTCCCTTCGCTCAGGATGTTTCCCTCCAGCTCCAAGATCACCAGACTGCTTAGATCTAAAAGATTATAATTGTCATTAGACAAGGAATGTATGTGACATACATAAGGCTGACCTTCGATTTTTTTTCCGTTGGTTGGTATTCTCTGTCTGACAGACAGTAATCGTTGGTATCTGTATATTTATTAATGACCGCCTTATATCTCATCTATGCTGCTCTGGAACACTGGTCCACGCTGATTGGACCACTGTTGTAGCCAAGGAGCGTCTGCTCCGAAAGCGACCCCAAGACAAGCGCTGATTGCAAGGAGAAAGGGGCAGAAGAAGAGAACAAGCTCTTTGTTTTGACTCGCGCGTCTGAACGAATGGAAGTGGACGGCCATTTTGGATAATCACGCTGAATCTTTACCGGTACGCACATTACAAAAACCTTTGTGAAACACACATTTTTCCGTGGGATTTTTATAAACTTTGGACCTGTACTACATAAGACTTCAGGTTATGGAACCGTTGCGTTTTCCAGCTCCTACCTCTCAGCTGGAACTTAAAAACAGGCATCTGGCAACAAGTAAACAGAAATGTGAGTACATAAAGGTTTTACTTACAGTGTGTTCAAACCTCTGTTACTCTATTTGATTTCTCCTTATTGTGTAAGATACTCCAGAATGTTACCTTTCAAAAGAGACCAGACTCATGCATGTGCTATAAGTATAAAGTATAATAAATCTTCAAATTACTTTGGGTATGCAATCGTCAAAAACACACAAATAAATAGCCCCATTTTTGCCCGATGCTTAAGAGGTTAAAGTACTTTTTAACTAGAAGCCGATGCCTGCTGCAAACGACTGAGGTCAAAGGAGATGAGACTTTCTTCTGATGTTGACCCTGGAGTCTGCTCTGGTCTATGGATCTGATCCTTGGGGCATCTTCAAAGACAACTTCTGGAAATAATACCACTTGCCTTGCCTACACCGGCTCTTCTCTTCCACATTTTACATGCATCATTTGGTATGTGTATGCATCATTTCCTGTGCGAGTATTATATTTACATATTTGGTGTGAGTGGCTAACCACACCACTACCAATGGAGACTAGTATATAGAGAAGCATGTACAGAACGCTAAAACATCGAATGGCTTTTGCTACAATGATGCCGGTGAGAAAAAGTGTCACGTTTTTATTTTTTCTTGTTTTTTTTTTAATATAAGAATCTTAAGGATTAACACTGTAAAATTGTGAGTATTTCTCATTGAAACCAATCAGTAAATCTTTGTAGAGCAAATAATCGAGTATTTTAATCGTGTCCAGTATGGATGCAACTTGCAAGAAATAAATGTATTCTCGAATTGATTACATGTTCCATGCTTTAACAAGTAACAATTTTATCGCTTTGACGTTTGTTTTTAAACAGTCCAATCTATAACAATTGTGCACCAGAATCAATGTGGGACATGGTATAATGTTATAGAGGTTAATAAGTAGCTTGGCAGATGGCTCCAACATAGTCACTTTCTATTTCTTTGGAAGACACAGTGAATTTTAGGCCTACAAAACTATTTATTGGAACCATTTTGTAATCGCTTATGATTTACTTAACCAACAATTGTTTACTGGAATACAACTTTGCACCCCTATTGTCCAGCACTTATGAGAAAAGTGTACGTATGGTTTGTTTGTTGGAAAATAACTTCTCTCGTGGACCTTGGAGGACTTTCTCGTCAACGGTTGATATTAGGTTCTCGTTGATCTTGAGCTCCTGCAGGGTGGAGGGGAGGCCTGAGGGGATCTCCTCCAAAAGGTTATTGTCCAGATACAGACGGTTCAGCTTCAGACCCTGTAGGAAGAACAGAGATCCATTACTAATGACAGACAGGTACATAGATAGACAGATCGTAGGGATGGGTATCGATTTTAGAATATTGGAATATTGTCATTAGCCTCTTAACACATTGGACGTGTATACTCGTTATTGCCCGCCATGCGTTGTGCGCCAGAAACGAGTTAACTCGTTTTTCGGATCAATATTTCATTTTTTCGCCATGGCATTCATAATTCATCCAGCCTCCCTCCGAGACTGCAGCTGGACCCTGTCTGATATTGCAACGCCTCAATACCGCCACCTAGTGGATGTCGGGCGAGTTACACTCCAAGCCAAACCGGAAGTGGCGCTCGGTGCATCGAGGAAATTCCTCCGGCAGTAATATCTTGTAACGTGGGTCTAGATACACACTCGAGTGCATGGGATCGCTTTCGAAACGCAATAATCAATATGATTTCGGCGTTTATTGCGTCATACAAACGGGAAATGGATCTAGCAGATCGACGTCAAATAATTGGAATATTTTTCCTCCAGTCTCATCGGCGAACGGTAAGAGGAATATAACGTTATTTTCAGCCCGATTGTTTATTAATTTCACTGCAATCCATCTGATCAACATATCAACCCATACTAAATAAAGCCGTTACTGACGATCAAGGATTATAAATGACCCCCCCTTTCCTTCACGCATGATGAAGCATAATGTATACCGATCATATACATTTGAATTTTTTAATATAGCGTGTATAGGAAAGAAACGCCAATCGATAATCTATCATATGCGTCAGGGCCTATAACTCGCGTTTTAGGAATTACTGCAGAAAACCTTAAAAACATACTTATATTCTCGACGGTAATAACACAACAATGTATGAATGAAAAAATATAACGTTCCCACATCCGGAACGATAGATACCCGATGTTGAATGGGCCATAGTAATGTCAATATAGCTATAATATTTAAAAAGTTATAGCCCTGCAAAGAAGGTAAACATCTCCATAGGGTTACAGCACTGGCAGACTGGGCATAAGGATGGGCATACTGCGTGGCAGACAATGTGTTAACAGGTGGGCGAAAAAGTGTCCGTTTTTGTTTTTGAGGACTGCATACTTTTTTTGCAAAGCTTAGCTTTATACTTTATACTTATAGCACATGCATGAGCCTGGTCTCTTTTGAAAGGTAACATTCTGAAGTTACTAAACTAATGCTAATGAAATAGAGTAACATAGGTTTGAACTTTAGTTGAACTTGTGTACTCACATTTCTCTTTAGTGGTTGCCAGATTCCTGTTTTTAAGTTCCAGCATAGAGGTATGAGCTGGGAAACATAGCGGTTCCATAGCCTGAAGTCTTATGGAGTACAGGTCCAAATTTGATAAAAATCCATTTAAAAATGTGTGCTTGAGAAAGGTTTTAGTAAACAGTGTACCAAAAAAATAAAACGTGAAAATCCAAAATGGCTATCCACCTCGGTGCGTTCTGAAGCTTCAGTCACAACTAATTTTCACTCGTCAACTTTCACCTACTTCCCCCACTCGCACACCCCCCATGTGGGGTATCATTGGAAGTGGACGCTTGTTGGCTACAACACTGACCAATCATTTTTGCCATCAGCGGTGATTGGTCAGTTCTAGAGCATATACAGTCAGACGTGGTCATTTGACGCGCGGCCTGTAAAAAGATGCTCGCCTGACATATCGTCATGTAACTCGAGAACCGAGGCACACACTTGGTCGAGTGAGGTGGCGTTCGAAAGGCGGCAAATTCAACTTTAGAACAGTATATTACATGATCGGTGAAAAATGCAGCCCAGAGCCGGTAGACCAGGGGTGGGCAATTATTTTTCCCAGGGGGCCGAATGAGCAACTGAAAATATGTTTTATTTCTATATAAAAAGCAGTAAATGGCATTGTTTTGACCCCTGGTAAGAGTGTATGTTATTATTTGGCAATTAAAAGGCGAGGTTAGCTTTCAAAAATATCATTTATTCAAATAGAATTTATTTCCAAAATGATAAACAAAATGTGAAACATTAATAACAGGGCATTTTGAGTTTCATATACTATTGAAACAAGGATTTCTTAGCTTTCTAAAGACATCACATCATCTTATAGCAAAAATAAACAAGACATGTCACTGAACTGTGTAAAGAAAAGTGTCCCTTTTTTACTTTACATGCCTATATTAAACATTTAATGTTTTCAGAACTGTGCAAAAAAAAAAAAAAAAAAAATCAAGTGTCCCATTTCACTTGTTATATTTCCACATTTTAGTGTTCTTCAGTTCTTTTTTTTTTCATTCAGTGTGAGAAATCCAGTCTCTGTTGAGCTTTAACAAGTCCATCAAAGTCAGATTGCATGTCTGAGGTGGAGATGTGAAGCACAGCTGCCAGATGTTCATCAGTGAGAGGATCTGTACCTGGACTTGGTAAACGTCATGACTGAGAATGTCTGTTCACATATGTAGGTGGATCCAAAGAGAACCAACATCTTCTGAGCATGTCTCCTAAGCGTATATTGTGCGTGTGAACATTGACATGAAAATAAAAAAGTGAACAAAAATTAAAATAAAAAAATAAAATAAAATTATCATGTAATCTTTCGCGGGCCGGTCAGAATCATTTACGCAAATACCGTTTTCTCTTCTTACCTGCACCTACACTGTGTATTGAGATGGGGACTCTATTAAATGTTAAACCGCTGAATGGCATGCTGGGTACAGCTCGCTAGCTAACTAACAAGACAGACATGAGCACAGGACAAGACAAGTTACCAGGGGTCATGTTTCAATTCTTCTACCGAGATCAAATGCAATGAAAAGAACTGCTATGTATAGGGCCATCTCACAGGGGAATAGGTTGCCATATATAATTACTCAAGCAACAAGCAAAGAAAGCTTTAAAAAGCAAGTAAAGAGGTTACTTTTGGGTGCAGGCACAATGCTTGATATATAACATTGTATTATTTTACTAGTCATTTTATAATATTTTGGTATAATGCTAATGTAATGAGGTGGGTTGGATGGGTGTGGGGGGGGGGGGGTTATGTTTGATTACGTTATGTATATATGTTTATTGTTGGTTTTATTTTTAATTATGTTGTTTGTTTGTATGTATTGTTTTGTGTTGACCCCAGGAAGAGTAGCTGTTGCCATTTGTAACAGCTAATGGGGATCAAAATAAACTTAAACTAAGTATTTCTCTGTCTGTGTCCATGTGTCTCTCTGTTTGTCTATATGTCTCTTTCTCTCTTTCGCTGTGTTTGTGTCATCAGTAGAGGATTGTTTTCAGATCTAGTGTTCTGTCGCTCTCTAACTCTCTGTCTCCCTGTCTTTGCGTGGTGGATAGAGGATTGTTTTCAGATCTAGTGTTCTGTCGCTCTCTAACTCTGTCTCCCCGTCTCTGTGGTGGATAGAGGATTGTTTTCAGATCTAGTGTTCTGTCGCTCTCTAACTCTGTCTCCCCGTCTCTGTGGTGAATAGAGGATTGTTTTCAGATCTAGTGTTCTGTCGCTCTCTAACTCTGTCTCCCCGTCTCTGTGGTGAATAGAGGATTGTTTTCAGATCTAGTGTTCTGTCGCTCTCTAACTCTGTCTCCCCGTCTCTGTGGTGAATAGAGGATTGTTTTCAGATCTAGTGTTCTGTCGCTCTCTAACTCTGTCTCCCCGTCTCTGTGTGGTGAATAGAGGATTGTTTTCAGATCTAGTGTTCTGTCCTGTCTGCCATGGAATGTTGTTTTGGTTTCAAAGATTATACAGGGTGTTGTCTCGGCAGGGGAAGTGTGTAGAGTAACTTGGGTCACTATCAATCCCTGCTTAAATGCTTCATTGTGGCCAAGGGTTGAAACGCTTATGTGAAACAGGGTAAGAGTCAGGTCTATTAAAGGGGCACTTCACCAAAATACAATGTTGATTTATTTTGCACATAATCTCACAGACATCCAAAAACTCGAAACAGTTTTGCACACATTAATTTCTTTGACAGTTATTGCAAGTAAATGAGTTTGAATATGGCCACCAATCATCAGGGACATTGAATCCTTGTGTTGTGTTAATTACAGCTCCATGAGATTATATGGTAGCAGTCCCTATAAGACAAGGTATTGCTGTATCTACATTATTTCAAGGATTACGTTGCAGCCGTTTTGTGGCTGCCGGCTGAAGCTATCTGGCTCAATACTGGACCAATTCCAAAAGACCACATGACCCCCTGCTGGCCTGGGATCAAGTCCCACCGGAACCTTCTCCCCTGTGTTTCTGGGACCACATGACCCCCTGCAGGCCTGGGATCAAGTCCCACAGGAACCCTCTCCCCTGTGTTTCTGGGACCACATGACCCCCTGCAGGCCTGGGATCAAGTCCCACAGGAACCCTCTCCCCTGTGTTTCTGGGACCACATGACCCCCTGCTGGCCTGGGATCAAGTCCCACAGGAACCCTCTCCCCTGTGTTTCTGGGACCACATGACCCCCTGCAGGCCTGGGATCAAGTCCCACAGGAACCCTCTCCCCTGTGTTTCTGGGACCACATGACCCCCTGCAGGCCTGGGATCAAGTCCCACAGGAACCTTCTCCCCTGTGTTTCTGGGACCACATGACCCCCTGCAGGTCTGGGATCAAGTCCCACAGGAACCCTCTCCCCTGTGTTTCTGGGACCACATGACCCCCTGCAGGCCTGGGATCAAGTCCCACAGGAACCCTCTCCCCTGTGTTTCTGGGACCACATGACCCCCTGCAGGCCTGGGATCAAGTCCCACAGGAACCCTCTCCCCTGTGTTTCTGGGACCACATGACCCCCTGCAGGCCTGGGATCAAGTCCCACAGGAACCCTCTCCCCTGTGTTTCTGGGACCACATGACCCCCTGCAGGCCTGGGATCAAGTCCCACAGGAACCCTCTCCCCTGTGTTTCTGGGACCACATGACCCCCTGCAGGCCTGGGATCAAGTCCCACCTGAACCTTCTCCCCTGTGTTTCTGGGACCACATGACCCCCTGCAGGCCTGGGATCAAGTCCCACCTGAACCTTCTCCCCTGTGTTTCCCCAGGTCTCACTCAGCCTACCACACCTACCTAATGTCTCAATACTGGGAGTCAGCACCCTCTCTCCTCTAAAAATAAATCACTTCTAAATAGGGATGCACCGGATGGGAAATTCTTGGCCGAAACCGATACCGAAAATAGGAAACAGTTGAAAACCGAAATGCCGAAAGGCCGAAAATGATTAATATAAATATATATATAGTGTATTTCTTTTTTTTTTAGCTACCTGATTATGGCAAAAGACATGATTATGGCCAAACTTAACTTAAATAATATTAATAATCACTATTATGGGCCCATAAAACATTTATTCAGCACTTTTGAATGCATACATTAATTCCAGACTGACTGCTGAAAGATTGTACAATTTAAACATTTTCTCTTTGCATACAACAAAATGTGCATTAAAGTCAAGTGCATTTTCTTTTCTCTGTAGGATAACTATCAAAGGGCATTCAGAACAAAGCCAAGGTGCTTTAAAACTGCATAAAGATCTGCATAAAGACACACACACACAAGAGGGAGAATAGCTTATAGCAGACTTAATGATGTTACTGTAACTTACTGAGTCATAATTCACGGCGTTCTAGCCTACATGGAAGGACTGTTGTATTTACTACATCTCCCGTGACACTTAGCGGGGGATGACGTAGCTTACGAGAGACGAGCGAAAGATGAATGGAAGCGTTGTTAGCTAGCTTAACGGCACGCTAACGTTAGTTAAAAAGGTTTTGTAACCGCGACGGGCATATAGTAATGGCGAGGATATAAAGCATGTTAAAGACGCATTTATTGGATGCGTTGCTTACATAGAAACAGCGCGACTCCCAAGCGGAGTTAGTTATCACAGGCTGTAGAACGAAGGAAGAGCTGCCAAGCTGCTCACGTTACACGTTGCGCATGCTATGTAGCCGCGTTTTGATTACGTCACCACAACAACACGTTAGGTTACGAACGTAACCCTGTTATTTGACATTCAGTGATATATTTTCGGTGCTTAAAACCCTTTCGGCCGAAAGCCGAAAGTGCCCTTTTTAACCATTTTCGGACCATAATTTTCGGTGGCCGAATATTTGGTGTATCCCTACTTTTAAAAAGTGAGCACTTCTGTAGTAAGGAGGGATGATTGTTTGACGGTTTTAGAGAAGAGTGTGTGAAGGCCTTAGGAGGGATGAGTGTGTGAAGGCGATAGGAATAGGATGGATGAGTGTGTGAAGGCGTTAGGGCTGAGTGTGTGAAGGCGTTAGGGGTGAGTGTGTGAAGGCGTTAGGGGTGAGTGTGTCAGATAGACTTACTTTAAAGATCCTGGATGCGATGCCAGCAGAGGTCAGTTTGTTCTTGCTGAGATTGATCCACTCCAGGTTAGGAATACCATTGAAGGCGCCCTCCGGGATACTGCTGATGCTGTTACCTGGAGGTTCAGAATACAACAGCTTTTATTTAGTTAAGGGACAGGGCGGGCTGGTGGTCAGAGAGACTGTCCGGTAACCAGGTCACAGGTTCAATCCCTGCAGCAGCCAGTGTGTCCATCCATGTCAAAGTGTACTTGAGGCAGTCACTTGCTGTGTTTGAAAACCTCAGCAGTACAGTATCTTCAGTACAGAGGTTCAGTATCTTAACTTTATGATGGTTGGGTAGGAATTATTTTCAACAATCTTAAAATCCCCAGATGTCCAGTGTCTTCCGGGAATGCTCTCTGCTCTCTTCACATATACTGTAAGCAGATGAACTGTTTACTTTTCTCTGTTCATCACAAATGATGTGACGCCCGTCGCCCCAACCAAGTTAGATGCTGCATGTTGCTACTGTTGACACTAATAACATGCAATGTGATTTTTTTATTTCCATGACAAATCCATGACCTGCTGGTCACCTATTGAACTTATTGTTGTTCTTAATTGTTAGTCTTTGATGTGGAAAAGGCTGTAACCAATATAGTCAAGGCAGGATCAAAATCGCTCAACTTTCCTTCTCTGGTAATTAAGCTGTACTTTAGACAATAAACTTTTCCAGACACAGCTCAGTGTGTGCCAACTATATTCTATTAGAGAGAGAGAGAGAGAGAGAGAGAGAGAGAGAGAGAGAGAGAGAGAGAGAGAGAGAGAGAGAGAGAGAGAGAGAGACAGAGTGAGAGAGAGAGAGAGAGAGACACAGAGTGAGAGAGACACACAGAGGGAGAGAGACACACAGAGGGAGAGAGAGAGAGAGAGTCAGAGAGAGAGAGTGAGCATCACAGTTTAACCTTCCGTATGACTGAGTGTTGTGCAACAGGACTTGTACTAAGACAGACTAAGACGTATTTTAACTGTCCATGTGACTCAGACTATTGATTACTGCATGTTTCATGGCATCCTAGACCTCTCCTGAAAATAACCCCTCACTCTGACAAATACAGTAGCCTCTGTGCTCCATCTGGCTGAGTATATATTCCTTCGCTCTCTCATGCTACCATCACTCCAGACCATGACAGAGCTGGCCAGATTCAGCTTTCAATTGATTCTAATCACAGAGGCATGCTTGATTGATTGTTCAATCAACACTACACTGTTGGATGGTTATGATCTATGATGCTGTTCCACAGTTCTCAATCTCACACTAGCCAAGCTAAATCAAAATGTCTTCAAATCTCTCTCTCTCTCTCTCTCTCTCTCTCTCTCTCTCCTCTCTCTCTCTCTCTCTCTCTCTCTCTCGCTCTCTCTCTCTCTTAAGACTATCACATGACTCTTCAGGTCTATAGGAACCAGATGGATCTTAAGACTATCACATGACTCTTCAGGTCTATAGGAAACAGGCAGGTCTTAAGACTATCACATGACTCTTCAGGTCTATAGATAGGGTTAGGGTCTTTACTCTTGGCTACATTTGAAAAAGAAACGCTACATTCATTAATATTAACTGTATTATTCTATTTATGACGTTGAAAACAATATCTGATCATCTTTAAATGGATCCTATCAAGCCCATTTATATGCTGATGACTATGATGGTTAATCTATTGAATGGCGGATTGTGTGCAGTTAGCTACTGAACTTGCAGCTCTCTTTTATTGCTTTGCCAAGATGCCCTACATCAACTTAAGGTCGTTCTCAATTCTAATAAAACAAAATTCATGATATTTTCCAGGGCAAAGAATTTTGATTACAATAGTTTAGAGATACCATCACTAAATGGTACACAAATTAGAGTCCAGGGAATATAAATATCTGGGCCTGTGGATAGACGAAAATGTACCTTTAAATTTCATACTGAGAAACTTGTGTCTAAGCTGCGCCAAAAGGTTTGCTTTCTGGGGAGCAGCCTGAGGCCCATCAAGTGTAACCTCCATCTCCACCTTTACTCTGCACTGCGTGCTGTAATGAACTGGACATATCTTGAAATCATCTTTAAAGTAAAAACCAAAGACATTGATTTAGCTGCAATTCTGTCACCAGCTGTTGATACCAGCATGGTAGGTATGGGGAAATATTAATCTGAAGCTTCTGATGATACACTGACCTTTCTATCTATTCCAGTTATATGATAATGTCAGCTTGGTGTGGCCATGTGGTATGGTCTACAGCCAATCACAGCCTTTCTTACCGAAATTTAAGAACTGGCCCGGATAGTGGAAACACACCCTGGCTGAAGCTTTCTGATAGCGTTCTGACAACTTTCTGACAACTTTCTGTTAGCTTTCTGTTAGCTTTCTGTTAGCTTTCTGTTAGCTTTCTGTTAGCTTTCTGATAGATTTCTGATAGATTTCTGATAGCTTTCTGATAGCTTTCTGATAGCGTTCTGACAGCTTTCTGTTAGCTTTCTGTTAGCTTTCTGTTAGCTTTCTGTTAGCTTTCTGTTAGCTTTCTGATAGATTTCTGATAGCTTTCTGATAGCTTTCTGATAGCGTTCTGTTAGCTTTCTGTTTTCTGATAGCTTTCTGTTAGCTTTCTGTTAGCTTTCTGATAGCTTTCTGATAGCGTTCTGTTCGCTTTCTGATAGCTTTCTGTTAGCTTTCTGTTAGCTTTCTGATAGCTTTCTGATAGCTTTCTGATAGCGTTCTGTTCGCTTTCTGATAGCTTTCTGTTAGCTTTCTGTTAGCTTTCTGTTAGCTTTCTGATAGCGTTCTGACAACTTTCTGTTTCTGATAGCGTTCTGACAACTTTCTGACAACTTTGTTAGCTTTCTGATAGCTTTCTGATAGCGTTTTCACAACTTACTGTTTCTGATACCGTTCTGACAACTTTCTGTTTCTGATAGCTTTCTGACAACTTTCTGATAACTTTCTGTTAGCTTTCCGTTAGCTTTCTGATACAGTAGCGTTCTGACAGCTTTCTGACAACTTTCTGACATCGTTCTGATAGCTTTCTGACAACTTTCTGATAACTTTTTGTTAGCGTTCTGATAGCTGTCTGTTAGCTTTCTGATAGCTTTCAGATTTATTGTGAGATTGCTTTTACATTTGAATGAGCTTCTGATATAATATTTGATCAGTTGGCGTAAGCCGGATGACTGACGGCTCCTTTAATAAGGTCTGAGACGAGGTCAGACGTCTTACCTTCCAGACTCAGAGACTTGAGTTGAGGTATGGACAGCGGGGGGAAGTGGGTCAGCCCGGCGTTCTCACAGGTCACGATGACATCAGAGATGTCACAGCCCGGGGGGAGGCCCGCTCTGTTGCGCTGCTCCACCTCACTCTCCTCCTCTTCCTCCGCCTCTTCCTCCTCCACAGGGGGTCTGGGTATCGGAGCGGGACGGAGGTCGAGTTCCTCTGGTTCGTTTGTTGACATCGCAAACACGTCTCCTCTCAACCACACCTCCTCCTCCTCCTCCTCCAGCTCCTCCAGAGCCCTCAGTCTCTCCTTCAGCACCTCCTCATGTCTTCTCCTCTCCTCCTCCAGCTTCTTCTCCTTCTCTCTCGACTCCCTCTCTGCCGCCTCCTTCACTCTTCTGTCCTCCTCTTTCTCCTGTCTCCTCCTCTCCTCTTCCTCCATGCGCCTCCTGTCCTCCTCCTCCTCCTGTCTTCTCTTCTCCTCTTCCCCCCTCTTCCTCTTCTTCTCGGCTGCCAACTTCCTCTTCCTCTCCGCCTCTTCTTTCTTCTTCTTTCTCCTCCTCTCGTCCCTCTTCTTCAGCCGCTCTTCCTCTTCTTGGTGCTCTTCTTCCTCCATCCAGATGATGCGCTGGATCTCCTCTGGGGTCAGCGGCGGGGTCCTGAGGTCAGGGGTCAGGGGGACGCTGTTGGGGTCGCTGGGAACTGAGGAGTCACCAGAGAAGTCGCTGAGTTCAGGGACTGGTGGAGAAGACCAGCCAGGGAGGATGGGAGAGGAGAGGATGGGAGAGGAGAGGGGAGAGGATGGGAGAGGAGAGGAGGGGGGAGGATGGGAGAGGAGAGGATGGGAGAGGAGAGGATGGGAGAGGAGAGGATGGGAGAGGGGAGGATGGGAGAGGAGAGGGGAGGATGGGAGAGGAGAGGATGGGAGAGGAGAGGGGAGGATGGGAGAGGAGAGGATGGGAGAGGAGAGGAGAGGATGGGAGAGGATGGGAGAGGAGAGGGGAGGATGGGAGAGGAGAGGATGGGAGAGGAGAGGAGAGGGGAGGATGGGAGAGGAGAGGGGAGGATGGGAGAGGAGAGGGGAGGATGGGAGAGGAGAGAAGAGGATGGGAGAGGAGAGGATAGGAGAGGATAGGAGAGGATGGGAGAGGAGAGGAGAGGGGAGGATGGGAGAGGAGAGGGTGGGAGAGGAGAGGGGAGGATGGGAGAGGAGAGGATGGGAGAGGAGAGGGGAGGATGGGAGAGGAGAGGAGAGGGGAGGATGGGAGAGGAGAGGGTGGGAGAGGAGAGGGGAGGATGGGAGAGGAGAGGATGGGAGAGGAGAGGGGAGGATGGGAGAGGAGAGGATGGGAGAGGATGGGAGGAGAGGATGGGAGAGGAGAGGATGGGAGAGGAGATAATGGGAGAGGAGGGGGTGGGAGAGGGGAGGATGGGAGAGGATGGGAGAGGAGGGGGTGGGAGAGGAGAGGGGAGGATGGGGGAGGATGGGAGCAGGGGATGGGAGAAGAGAAGAAGAGGAGAGAAGTGAAGAGAAGAGAAGGGAGGGGAGGGAACGAGAGAGGGAGGATGGGTGTAATAGGGGGAGAATAGAGCGCAGGGAGACGAGAAATAAGGAGATAGTTGGGGAGCAAAGAAAGAGAAGAGGGAGAGAGGGAAAAGAAGGGAGGGAAGTGATAGAGGGAGGGGATAGGAAGAAGGGATAGGGGGAGGTGACGAGAGAGGAAGAAAGAAGGAGGGAGAGAGTGTGCAGAGAGGGGGAGGAAGGGACAGAGGGGGAGGAAGAGACAGAGAGGCAGATGAAGAGACAGAGATGGAGGAAGAGACCGAGAGGGGGAGGAAGAGCCAGAGAGGGGGAGGAAGAGACAGAGAGAGGGAGGAAGAGACAGAGAGAGGGAGGAAGAGACAGAGAGAGGGAGGAAGAGACAGAGAGGGAGGAAGAGACCGAGAGGGGGAGGAAGAGACAGAGAGGGGGAGGAAGAGACAGAGAGGGGGAGGAAGAGACAGAGGGAGGAAGAGACGGAGAGGGGCAGGAAAAGACAGAGAGAGGGAGGAAGAGACAGAGAGGGAGGAAGAGACCGAGAGGGGGAGGAAGAGACCGAGAGGGGGAGGAAGAGACAGAGAGGGAGGAAGAGACAGAGGGGGAGGAAGAGACAGAGAGGGGCAGGAAAAGACAGAGAGAGGGAGGAAGAGACAGAGAGGGAGGAAGAGACAGAGAGGGGGAGGAGGAGACAGAGAGGCAAGAAGAGCGAGAGAGGGAGGAAGAGACAGAGATGGAGGAAGAGAGAGAGAGGAAGAGACAGAGGGAGGACGAGACCGAGAGAGAGGAAGAGAGAGGGGGAGGAAGAGACAGAGAGGGAGGAAGAGACAGAGAGAGAGGAAGAGACAGAGAGGGGGAGGAAGAGACACAGGGGGAGGAAGAGACCGAGAGGGGGAGGAAGAGACAGAGGGAGGAAGAGACAGAGAGAGAGGAAGAGACAGAGAGGGGGAGGAAGAGACACAGGGGGAGGAAGAGACCGAGAGGGGGAGGAAGAGACAGAGGGAGGAAGAGACAGAGGGGGAGGAAGAGACAGAGAGGGAGGAAGAGGAGAGGGGGGGAGGAAGAGAGAGAGGGGGAGGAAGAGACAGAGGAGGAAGGGACAGAGAGGGAGGAAGGGACAGAGAGAGGAAGAGGGGGAGGGGGAGGAAGAGACGGAGAGGGGAGGAAGAGACAGAGGGGGAGGAAGAGACAGAGAGGGGGAGGAAGAGACAGAGAGGGGGAGGAAGGGACAGAGAGGGAGGAAGAGAGAGAGGGGGGGGAGGAAGAGAGAGAGGGGGAGGAAGAGACAGAGAGGGAGGAGGAAGAGACGGAGAGGGAGGAAGGGACAGAGAGGGAGGAAGGGACAGAGAGAGGAAGAGACAGAGAGGGGGGAAGAGATAAGGGAAGGAAGGGACAGAGAGAAGACAAAGAACATAGGACAGAGAATAACAGGAAGACAAAGACGACTATGTTAGCGCTATACAAAGATACAAAGTCACCAGCATGCATGTAACACATACATACTACAGATGTTGAGACAATTGAACTCTTGCACTGAGAACAACTGGTTCTTCGTCAAGAGTTACTCAATTGTTAAGTTGTTTCTATTGTCTGTACATACTCAGTCATGAGTCATACTCATTTGCATTTCTGATAAAAGGATGAATATAAGACAGAAATGATTTGCGTATGTGTTGAAATATGTCGGAGAACATGCAAAAAAAAGTTTTTGTTTAAACAAGGAAAGCAACAGTTATAATTGGAGGGTCAAGAAAAGAGGGTGGGGCTTGGGGTAAGTAAAATGTCACTAGACTAACTCCATACATATATACTGTATGTCACTAGACTCCATACATATATACTGTATGTCACTAGATAATAAATAAATAAAAGATAAGATGTACCTTTATTAAACCCCTTGGGGAGATTCAGGGGTCATAGCAGAACAGGGGGGGGGGGGTTCATGCAGGGTAATAAAAATAGGGGCTGTGGCAATGCCATACATACATCTACACACTAATACAATACAAGTACAGTATACGTTACACTTTTTTTGTGTGTGTCAATATTGTACCTTTTCTATGCAGACATACTAATGTGTTGGAAAAGGAGCACATCTTTAAAGAGGCTGTGTGTACGATTTTCAGTTGTTCAGAGTGAGGACCACGTACCATGTCAACTCAACCACATAATGTGGAATAAGAAATCCCAACATCAAACTAACTTCACCATGGTAAAAAAAAGAAAAAAAAAGACCATGCACCCTCAACCATAAAGGCACTAACAAGGAAGCAGTGATGAGGCCAGCATCTCTGCTCAACTTCAAAGCTAGAACAAATCAAATCAAATCAAATGTATTTGTATAGCCCGAAATCACAACGAATTGCCCACATGTGCTTCACAGATCCAGAAGAAACATCACATCAATAGATCCACAACAAAAAAACACCATAAAATCCACAATTTTGCAACACCCACAGACTTTCCTCAATGAAGATAGGGAACCACTCCCTAAAACCTAGCAATAGAGAAAGAAACAGGGCGAGAAACCTCAGATGGGCAATTCAAAGGGGATCCCCATCATATATGATATATGGTGTTGCTATGGATGATAGATGGATGGAGAATAGAACAAGCGAATAATTGTAATATAAACACATATACATACATAGTAGCAATAGTATCTAAAGTATATAAGAAAATGTTTTAATTAAATGAATAATAGAACTAAGAACAGAAAAGCATAGGAATATAAGGGCTGGTAGGTCCATAACCAGACAACTTGAGGAATTTGTTGAAAATCCTACATATAGCCTCTTTAAGAACACGGATTAAAGCATCCCTACCCTACGGGCAAGTGTAGAAATGACACAACATGGTGGTGAAACATGCGTTGTTATTGGCACATCTTTCTGGAACCCATGTTGTGTCAGTACCTTGCTCCAAGCACACGGGGCAGCATTCCCCCTCAGCGGTGTAGGGGAAGTGGCAGCGAGCAGGCGGACAGGTGACCTCGTCACAAAGCACCTGACCTCCAGCACACAGACAGGTCACACAGGGCTTAGGAGACCAGACGGCCTGGTCAAACATCTTCATTCCCTGGTACACACACTGGCCCTGCTTACCTGCAGCCACGGAGCGGGAGAGAGAACACAACACACAGTGGTTACTTGGATTCATTAGTTGAACGTTAATTGATGATGTGCTAATTAGGAGACCACACACACACACACACACACACACACACACACACACACACACACACACACACACACACACACACACACCCCTGGTCAAATGTCCTGATGTCAACACGGTCTCATCAGAAAATGTAAATAAAGTAAAAGGTACCTAATGTATGTTATGTTATAGCCATAAGTAACCAGGAGTTATATGATTATAGATAGATAGATAGATAGATAGATAGATAGATAGATAGATAGATAGATAGATAGATAGATAGATAGATAGATAGATAGATAGATAGATAGATAGATAGATAGATAGATAGATAGATAGATAGATAGATAGATAGATAGATAGATAGACAGTTAGAGTTAAGTTAGAGGTTATGGTTATACTATCAGAAGTCCCTTTTTGGGGGAGAAACCATACACAAGTTAATTGGATGAATTAATGAAAATAAGGGGTGGGTGTGTTCACCAGGGAGGAACACCAGATGATCTGTCATACTGTCTGCCTCAGCCAGCCTGGTTCAGGGGGAGGCGACTGCATCGCTCAGCTCTGGACAGGAGCTACGTAGCTTTGCTAGTGTCCATTGTGCATATCTGCCCTCAGACCAGTCCTGGTGAGAAGACCACATCAAGCTCCTTAATACCAAGAAGCAGGCAGTCTTCTGGAAGTATAACCTCTCCCTACAGCCTAGTCCTCTCCCTGCAGTCTAGTCTATGCATAGTTGAATCTGATAGTGGTGGTAGAGGTTGTGACAAAAGCAAAAGGTCAATTACTCCAGTAATGATTGTGTCTGTCTAGTCAGGCCCCATCCAGCCTCTACTTTACACACGTGTGTTAACTGAGAACCTACATAACACAATAACACAATACCTACAGTATTAGCTCATATAAAGCATCTCAGGGGGGCTATAGCAAGTAGTGCTAACTAACAGCCACACACGTCATCGGACTGTGGTATATTTAGAAGCTTACACACTGTATCCTGGAAAGACCGACACACCATTTCACACATTCTCACCTGGGAGCTCCGTTTTACAATAGGACGGCAGTCCCATCTGGTCCAGGGATTCAAACCGGCAACCTTTCAGTCATGAACCTTATTTTTGTTGATATTATTTTGAAGTAATTCGATTTTTATTATAGACAGTATGTGGAACTAGAGTGTGTCAGGAGAGCGAGAGAAGGGATGATATGTAATGAAGACCATGAGCTGGATTCAAACCCAGGTCCTGGACATGTGCAGTAGTATCCCTCTCACCTTGGTAGACCCATAGACCTCTCACCATGGTAGACCCATAGACCTCTCACCCTGGTAGACCCATAGACCTCTCACCCTGCTAGACCCATAGACCTCTCACCCTGCTAGACCCATAGACCTCTCACACTGCTAGACCCATAGACCTCTCACCCTGCTAGACCCATAGACCTCTCACCATGGTAGACCCATAGACCTCTCACCATGGTAGACCCATAAACCTCTCACCATGGTAGACCCATAGACCTCTCACCATGGTAGACCCATAGACCTCTCACCATGGTAGACCCATAAACTTCTCACCATGGTAGACCCATAGACCTCTCACCCTGCTAGACCCATAGACCTCTCACCCTGGTAGACCCATAGACCTCTCACCCTGCTAGACCCATAGACCTCTCACCCTGCTAGACCCATAGACCTCTCACCCTGCTAGACCCATAGACCTCTCACCCTGCTAGACCCATAGACCTCTCACCCTGCTAGACCCATAGACCTCTCACCCTGCTAGACCCATAGACCTCTCACCCTGCTAGACCCATAGACATCTCACCCTGGTAGACCCATAGACCTCTCACCCTGCTAGACCCATAGACCTCTCACCATGGTAGACCCATAGACCTCTCACAGACAGTAGCCTATTTTCCAGAAGCCTTCGAGTCTTCAGTCAGTGGTTCATGCAGCCGTGAACAAAGCCTTCTAATAGACATTTCTCTCTAATAAGGCAGGGAATTACCAATTCAGCCTGTTACCAATAACAGCCTGTTCCAGCTGCTGAGGTCAGGCAGACGCCTGCGAACCCCAGCTACTAGGACAGAGAGGCTTAGGCTCAGCTTCTTCCCCCAGGCCATCAGAGCCTTGAACAATGAACATTGAGTGCCACAGAACACTGAACTATCCACACATGAGCACACACGACACGCACGCTGTGCACGCTCACACACTAGCAGCCACTTTAACACTTTAACATGAGCGGGCACACACTCATGCCGCACACACCCACTTATGGCCAAAAGGAAAGGCCACTTTAAATTAGTATAACAACACTAACAGTGTATTGCACTACCAAAGCTACCTAGCATGTCCTATATGCTCTGTAAATAACTATGTACAGATACCGAGATGTCACACCATGTTACCTGTTACCTGTTTATTGCACAATGTTGTTTTCATTGGATTCTATTATATGTTGTACCACTGTATTGCACATCGTTGCGGGCAAGACCACCCGCATTTCATTGTATACTTGTATGCCATGACAAATAAAACTCTTGACTTGACTTGACTTGACTTGAATTTGGGATTTTAAGCAGCAGTTAAAAAAAAAAGGAAAATCGCTAGTCAAAACTAGCTCAGCATCACAGATCAGGTCACCTGCCGTCACCAGCGTCAGTGCATTCTCTGCAACATTCAGGGTTAGCAATTTGGCTTAAAAAAATTGGAACATTAACAAACCATTACATATTTTATTGAAACACAATTTTTCCATTAACCCCACATGCAGCATCAAGGACAAAAGGACTGGTAAACGGTAAAGGACTGGTAAACGGTAAAGGACTGGTAAACAGTAAAGGACTGGTAAACGGTAAAGGAAAAGACTGCCATAGGTAAAGACAATGCGCCAGGGCTTGTCGTGGTGACGCCACAGGCCCACTGACCCGCCAGGCCGCCCCAGAACTCTGCTGCTTTAACCTCTTCTCTCTCTGCGTCCGGCCCCTGTCATCATCAGCAGCAGCAGAGAGCTCCATTGTAGTAATTGCTGTGTCTGTCTCGCCTCGTCCAGCCTGTACTTTACTGTCAGAAACACACAGAGCAGTGATTTGCACGGTTCCTCCCTCTGAATTAGCACCATCTTCAACAATGTGCTGCTTGGCCTTTTACCAAGGCCAGACTTTGACTGTCAGTGAGTCAGCAGTGAAGATCTTAAACAGCAGAAGGAGATTACCTAGGCGGATCAGGAAGCAGCATCTTCTAGTCTAATTCTATGGTCTTTATCCTCTCCGTCATATGTAACACATTTAACGCGTAGTTAAAAGGTCTCTCTCTGTCAAATATTGCGTTTATATTGTCTCATGTCAGTCTTCTCTCAACAGTAACGGCCATAAAGAATGATACCCTGTCATCTATACAACAGCACATGTCGTTAAAAGGCTTAATTTTCTCTGTAAAATATGGCCTTCCTATTGTATCTGCCTCGTTTGAAGTCCTCAGTAAAGAGTGTTAGACTGTAAACACCTATACCCTGTCATCCACACGAGAATACAGATTGTTAAAAGGCTTCCCATTCTATCTCCTCTCATTACTATGGGTAGTGAAGACTGTAAATCAGTCGTCTATACAAGAACACAGATAGTTAGAAGGCTTATTTGTCACTGTAAAATACTGTGTTGATATTGCATTGTCTCTGTCTACTGGGGGACAAACTCTGCTGCTAGGATTCTCACCCACATCACCCTGACAATGAATGAATGAATGAATGACAACTTTATTTAACAGATTACAGAATGGGTACAATACAGTACGGCTCAATACATACAATTGTTAAGGGGATGCAGACCAGAGAAAGACGTTTGTCTTGTTTACATCAGGGTCCCCCATTTTCAATTCATAGTGACATTTATGACATACACAACATACATGACATCATGACATTTATGGCATAGGGACATACATGACATACAGGTATATAGTACTGTTACATTTGTGACATATATGATATGCAAATATACAGTACTGTTACCCATAGATCCTGACAGAGAGTATATACATATGATGGGGAGGAGACTGTACAGGGGGTGGGTGGGTGCGTGGGAGAGAAATATACATACGGCGGGGAGAGAATATATACATACGGTGGGGAGGAGACTGTACATTAGGAGGGGGTGGGGGGGGTTTGGACATTTACGGTGGCCAGTTTCGAATTGCAGCCTCCCGTAGGTGCTCTTTTAGAGCGGTTTTGAATGTGGGTAGTGATTCACATTCCTTTACAGCTTTGGGTAGGGCATTCCACATTGATGTGGCATAATTGCGAAACGTGTTTAGTCCCTTTGAGCAGAATCTGGGTTTAACATGATTTGTTGAGCTTCCTCTGGTGTTGTGGTCGTGGTATTCACTGACCTTTGGGAAGTATTTTGACATGTACATGGGTACCTGTGTGGTGTAGTGTATCTTGTAGACCAGGCCCATTGCAAGTTGCTGTACTCTGTCGTCTACTCTAACAACACATCACCCTGACAACACATCACCCTGACAACACATCACCCTGACAACACATCACCCTCTCAGCACATCACCCTGACAACACATCACCCTCTCAGCACATCACCCTGACCGCACATCACCCTGACAACACATCACCCTGACAACACATCACCCTGACAACACATCACCCTGACCGCACATCACCCTGACAACACATCACCCTGACAACACATCACCCTGACAACACATCACCCTGACCGCACATCACCCTGACAACACATCACCCTGACAACACATCACCCTGACAACACATCACCCTGACAACACATCACCCTGACAACACATCACCCTGACAGCACATCACCCTCTCAGCACATCACCCTCTCATTGTACATTGTAGCCTGGACTTAAAGGAATCAACAGAGACTAGAGAATAAAAGTGTGTTTTTAGCCTGCACTTAACACTTCCGGGGCCATTCACGTATATATACGTTTTTGGATCATTTTTCCTTTTTTTCGATTTGAATATCCTATTCAATGTCAGGGACCTGTATGTTGCCGTTAAAATGCATACTGGGACTCCGAAGGTGCAGTACCGGCCAGATCCTGCTAGTAGGCAGTATCGAGAGTGCAGTAAACCCTGTTCCAGACCGGGTGCTACCTTTAAACCGCTCCGGGCGCTCTTTTCTAGTAATGGGAAACCTAGGGCTTCACTCGGATCGCATTGAATTGTTTTCGGGACCCCCGATCCATATGTTGTGGTGGGTTATGTCGTGGACCAGATGGGCATAGGATGGACCAGATGGCGATCAAATAATTGGAATATTCTTTTTGGAATACCACCGACCACAGGTAAGGACAATCTGACGTCAATTTCAGCTTGATCGTGCAAGGTTTTCATACCCATCCCCCTGATCGGCGTGTGTTGTGGTAATAACGAATACCTTTATTGGCAATCAATTCATCAGAAACGACCCCCCCCCCCAATAATCTTGCATTCATGATGAAACATAATACCTATCATATGCATTTGCGTGTCCAGGGATGAAACGCCAATGGTTTTAGTAGAATTCACGTTGCGCCCTATAGCCAGCCTCCCAGGAATTTGCCCGGATCATTCCAAAATTATACTCATATTCACCACGGGATAACGCGTGAACGTATTCATGAAAATGTTTATTATCTTTTGCATCTTGAACGGAAGATAGTTACTGTCAAATGACCATGGTATTGTATCCATAGCTATAATATAAAATATAGATTTAGCTCTACAAACAACGTGACGCACAGTGAAACTATGTAATGAAAACCTGGCCGTGCTATTAGCTAGATGGGGAAATCAAATGGCCCCGAATGTGTTAAAGGAATCAACAGAGGCTAGAGAATAAAAGTGTGTTTATAGCCTGGACAGGGGGGGGCAGATATGAAAAAAGGGGGATATTAGTCCACAGTCTGGGGGCTGCAACAACAAAGGTGTGGGAGCCCCTGAGCTTATATTTAGAGCACAGGGCGGCCAGGAGCCCCAAGTCAGCCAACCTGCGGGACCTGGTGGTGGAGTAGGGGGTTACTGTGAGGTCTGTGATGTACGAGGGGGCCTACCCATTTAGGCTTTAAAAACAAACAGGAGAATCTTGAAATCAATTCCATACTAGAGCCTCGCTGCGGTATTTTGTACTAATTGCAGGCGAGACAGGGATGTCTGTCTGATCCCAGTACACAGGGAGTTGCAGTAGTCTGATCCCAGTACACAGGGAGTTGCAGTAGTCTGATCCCAGTACACAGGGAGTTGCAGTAGTCTGATCCCAGTACACAGGGAGTTGCAGTAGTCTGATCCCAGTACACAGGGAGTTGCAGTAGTCTGATAACCAGTACACAGGGAGTTGCAGTAGTCTGATCCCAGTACACAGGGAGTTGCAGTAGTCTGATCCCAGTACACAGGGAGTTGCAGTAGTCTGATCCCAGTACACAGGGAGTTGCAGTAGTCTGATAACCAGTACACAGGGAGTTGCAGTAGTCTGATCCCAGTACACAGGGAGTTGCAGTAGTCTGATCCCAGTACACAGGGAGTTGCAGTAGTCTGATCCCAGTACACAGGGAGTTGCAGTAGTCTGATCCCAGTACACAGGGAGTTGCAGTAGTCTGATAACCAGTACACAGGGAGTTGCAGTAGTCTGATCCCAGTACACAGGGAGTTGCAGTAGTCTGATCCCAGTACACAGGGAGTTGCAGTAGTCTGATCCCAGTACACAGGGAGTTGCAGTAGTCTGATCCCAGTACACAGGGAGTTGCAGTAGTCTCTGATCTCAGTACACAGGGAGTTGCAGTAGTCTGATCCCAGTACACAGGGAGTTGCAGTAGTCTGATCCCAGTACACAGGGAGTTGCAGTAGTCTGATCCCAGTACACAGGGAGTTGCAGTAGTCTCTGATCTCAGTACACAGGGAGTTGCAGTAGTCTGATCCCAGTACACAGGGAGTTGCAGTAGTCTGATCCCAGTACACAGGGAGTTGCAGTAGTCTGATCCCAGTACACAGGGAGTTGCAGTAGTCTGATCCCAGTACACAGGGAGTTGCAGTAGTCTGATCCCAGTACACAGGGAGTTGCAGTAGTCTGATCCCAGTACACAGGGAGTTGCAGTAGTCTGATCCCAGTACACAGGGAGTTGCAGTAGTCTGATCCCAGTACACAGGGAGTTGCAGTAGTCTGATCCCAGTACACAGGGAGTTGCAGTAGTCTGATCCCAGTACACAGGGAGTTGCAGTAGTCTGATCCCAGTACACAGGGAGTTGCAGTAGTCTGATCCCAGTACACAGGGAGTTGCAGTAGTCTAGGTGAGAGGAGATGAAGGCATGGATGACTTTTTCAAGATCTTTGGATGAGAGGAACGGCTTGATTTTGGCTCAATGATGCGAAGCTGCTGTCTTTCACTTCAGCATTGGCCTGCTTGTCAAACTTGAAGGCGGAGTCAAAAATCACACCAAGGTTTTTAACATGAGGTTTGACAACGTGGACAGTTGTAATACAATTGTCATGGTGCAATTGAGCAACTATTCTTTTTTATTAACTTAATAAAAATATACAGTATGTTACTTTTATACAATTTGTTATATTGTTTACACTGCTTTTTACTACCTGTATACCCCCCCTCCCCCATGCTGCTATGATGCCTGAATTTCCCCCAAGGGGATCAATAAAGGAATATCTTATCTTATGTTGTATATATTTATTTTATTACATTTAGTCATTTAGCTAAAGATTGCTAAAAGTGTCCGATCAACACAGAAGTACGTCTGCAGCCTCAATGTTCTACTAAACAGGAGGGTCTGGTCGTCTTCCTCCAGGCACCCCGACTAACCCTAACTGTGCAGTGAGTTGTATTCAAGTAAATGATACTGGCATCTAAACATCACTTACACAACAAATACAACATTTTATTCAGTACCACCTCTGTAATCACAGAGAGCTGCTAAAGCCTCGACACAGCGATGGCATTACGAAGCGTTGAGACATTCTTTCAATAATGATTGGTTATCCTCACATCCCACTATGTTTGGGATTGATTGGTGCCCCATGTGCACATCCTCGTCCGTGTTAAAGGCAGCAGTTCTTCAGAATGTGCCCGGTGTATCTGGTGTGTATCCCTGTCGTAAACTCAAAACATCAATTACCTGTATTCTATAAACATTATACTACCTGTGTAGCTCCTGTTCCAGACCAAACAACATTGACCTGACGGCCAATGTCTGCTCCCAGACATGAACCCAAAACATGAAGGGTATTGAGTTGTATTCGGGTCAGTTATAAATGCACCTAAGCATCAGTCACACCAACTACCTGACCAGCTTCTGTATGAAGACTGTCTGAGACCAGCTGTGCCTGCTCCATTCAGACCAATAACCAGCTTTACATTGTGGGTCTTTCTTTTTGGGGCCTCCAAAGAAAGATGAAATGGTTGGTCTGTCATTAAAGATTTTATTTTTGTATCCACTTTTTCTCCCATTTTCTATTTTTTCTCCCATCCCAATTTTCGTATCGTCCAATTCAACCCTCCCCTGTCTTTGAACGCTGTTTCTTGCCTCCCACAAGCCGGCTGCAATGTGGACTAAGTCATACATAGCACAAGTCCCCTCCGATACTCGAGGTAACAGCCGTCGCATCTTTCCACCTGCGCGGCTCGATCTTTCAGCGTCAGGGGTCTGGGCTTTGGAGGGGCGCCGCCCCCATCGCTTCCTGATTCTACTGCGCAGGCGCACCAACCGACCTGTAGGAGTCGCTGTCCACAATGCCCGATCCCCACCCATCAGTTTCCCACCCCCTAATACTGCCAATGTGTATTAGTGCGGACGACCAGCTAAACTGAAAGCAATGTGGAGCGCTGGGCTCGAACAGGGAGGCGAACCTGTTCGAACCTAGTCTCCAGTATTCGTGGTGAGCGCCTTGCCCACTGCACCACGTAGCCGCCCTGTCATTAAAGATGTAAACTGTTCAATGAATTCTAAGGTCTGGAAGGCTAAAAGCAGCTAAGTTCAGTGTAAACTCTGGGTTTGAAGTTTGAGCCAATCATTGGAGCGAGTATGGTAAGGTCAAGAGGTCCAGTCCGATCATGTGATCAAGTGATATAATATAAGGGGAAGATCTCAACAATGGCTTTATATAGAAACAGATGCCAGTGTAAATCGTGTCTCTCTGCCAGAGAGGACCACCCAACCGTATTGTACAGGATACAATGGTGAGTACCATAACTACCACTGGTGATAAACCACTGGTGAGGGCTGAGTGATGAACACAATCCAAGGGCTTTAAGAAGAGAAGCAGTAACATGCCTATAAATCACATGTCCATAATCCAAGACGGATAGCAAACGGCTTCAACCCTCTTTCTGCTAATCATCGGGAAGACTGTTCTGTTTCTGAACAAGAAGCCATTATTTCAAATGTACATTTCTCAAGACCGATGCCAAGATATGTGTATTCTGTAACTCTCTCGATGTCGGACCCATTCACAGTCGATGCAGTATTATGCGATTTATTGTAAACAACATCATGAATTTTGTCTTATTTGCATTGAGTGCAAGCTTAAAAGGAACACGCCAACATTTTGGGGAAATTAGCTTATCGTCTTCTCCAGAGAGAGACAAGAAGATAGATACCAGTTTCCTCTCTGTGCGTTCAGTAGAAAGCTATCTGGCTGCACGTTAGCCTAGCTTAGCACAATGAATGGAAGCGGACAGTGCCGGTTAGCCTTGGGGAAGAGGTGTTAGTTGGACAACGCCTAGGCTAACTGGCACTGTCCACTTCCATTCATTGTGCTAAGCTAAGCTAACGTGCAGCCAGATACTGTAGCTTTCTACTGAACGCACAGAGAGGAAACTGGTATCTATATTCTTGTCTCTCTCTGGAGAAGATGGTAAGCTAATTTCCCCAAATGTCGGCATGTTCCTTTAAGACCAATAAGCGCATCTTGCACAGCATTAAATGAGTTACAGGTTCTCAATGGCTAGTTGTACAGAGCCAGCAATACAATAATAGACAATAGTGTCATCTGCCACTCCAAAGATGAGTCCCTATAAAAGACCAAACTACGTTTAGCCCAACGTTCCAATACTAAGGCTTTAAAA
This sequence comes from Notolepis coatsorum, assembly GCF_963971535.1. NCBI lineage: Eukaryota > Metazoa > Chordata > Actinopteri > Aulopiformes > Paralepididae > Notolepis > Notolepis coatsorum. Next base: position 174,539,215 of record NC_140170.1, on the reverse strand, counting down.
AGACCCACTTCGTCTTCGAGTCGCAGAGCTCTCTCACTATCGGCTGCAGATGTGAACCGTCCGTGAACCGGCCACGTGTTCCCGCCAGACACACACACTGCAGCACAGTGGTAGCTGTACAAACATGACTCTGCATAATCAGCAGGAAGTGAGAGGAATTTCACCACATGCAACCGAGTTACCGCAGCAAACACAGAGCGCTTGCGTTACCGTGGTTTAGTGGTGGTGTTTTCCTTGTGGCTTTTAAACACACACACACACTTAAGGTATTCACTTCATCTGACCCTCCGGTATTTCCAGGAGTTTTTTTTTTTTCCTATACTTTTTTCCGAACAAAAACACTCTGAACACTTTGGAAAATATCACTAGAAGTTTTACCTTCTAATAAGCTATAAAGGCAATGCCGATTATGGTAACTAAATCATACTAGCTTTATTGCTAACCTGGTATAACATTGTAGCTGACTCTCGGAGTCTCCCCGGCTCTTGTGTGACTTCATGAACAGAGCAGTGCCATCACTGTTTTTATGTACAGGTATTACAGTATACTGGTCATACTGCTCTGGTAATGTAGCAGGAGTTGTCTTGTATGTGACTCTATGAAGCCAGGGGTCCCGTGGAGGGCTGACCGGTGTTATGGAAGGTGGACCTATGAATGAGGCTGGACATTGATAACAAATACACAAGTATTACCAGTATATGTCAACAACAATGTACAGTGTTGCTAATGCTGCCACGTATTTATTTAACTACACAGCGGTTTGACTCCAGGTCTTCGTCTAGTATCTGATTCCTTTGAGTTATTATACAGCAGCACCTGCTGAAACTGCTCTACTGTGATGTGTGTGTGTTTGTTTCTTTTCTTTTTCATCCATTTGGTAATCATATGCCATGTGATGAACAAGTCATCTCAAAGACTCCCTACTTCTAATCAAATTAGTACAAATAGAAATATCTTCTGCTCTGGAGCCCTTTGAAGGGCCAAAAATAATGTGAAATCGGGCCTTACTTTAAACAGGCCTCCAATGAAGTCTTCAGCCTCCTATCCCTGTGTGAAATATACTACACTCTGTAAAGCCAGGGCAAAGCCTGGATGGTGGTGGTGGTGCTGGTGTAGATGATAATGATGGTGGTGGTTGTACTGACATGGTGTAGCACTGTAACTAGAAGGTGGTTCTCAGGTTAGTACTCTCATAGTGGCCGTGCTAACCTGGTATAACACTGTAAATAGAAGGTGGTTCTCTCGCTCTCAGACTCTCATAGTGGTCGTACTAACCTGGTATAATATTGTAGATAGAATGTTGTTCTCTCTCAGACTCTCATAGTGGTCGTACTAACCTGGTATAATATTGTAGATAGAAGGTGGTTCTCTCTCTCAGACTCTCATAGTGGTGGTACTAACCTGGTATAATATTGTAGATAGAAGGTGGTTCTCTCTCAGACTCTCATAGTGGTGGTACTAACCTGGTATAATATTGTAGATAGAAGGTGGTTCTCCCAGGTTCTTGTAGGATTCTATAAACAGAGTGGTTCCATCGTTGCCTCTATGGTTGACGGGGATACTCTGACCAGGAACCAGCCTCCTCCTCAGCTGTTTGGGTCGGTCCCCTCTGGATCTACCTGAGATAAGATGGGAAATTATTTATGAATGTATTCACCTTATCTGTCTCTGCTTGACTGACGTAGACCGACAGTATGGTGGTAGATGGAAAGACAGATATGAGATAGACTGGGGTTTGAAACATTTCATTCTCTCTCCCATCCTTGCTGTCACTAATAATAATAAAGCAGAAATACTACAGTATGAAAATTATATTTCCATATGAAGTGACCTGCCTTGACCTTATCTATTAAATACTAAAGATGAGATGAAACTGAAGGTCCAAGCACCTAGATAGAGCAACACAGTCTCATCAGAAAATGTAAATAAAGTACTAATCGACCACAGGAAGAAAAAGGCACATAATTTATGGTGTATTATAGTCATAAGTAATATCTCACCACTATCTAACTATGATTATAGTTAGTGCTCTCACCACTATGATTATAGTTAGAGTTGAGGTTAGTTTTAACATTCACTTAATGGTTATGGTTAAGACAGAAAGTTAGGGTTAAGGTTAGAGTTCGATCCCAGGCAGGGGAACTTAAATGTTTTCGGAAAACGTATAAAGTTTACATTTGAATATGTAATATATGTACTTATTTGTTTCGTACAAAGGTTCGATACATTTTCGATACAATACGTAAATATATCACTTATGGCTGTCACACTGGAGCTACAATATAGTATGTAGTACGATAGATTGATTGATTGAACACCGTACGCATGACTAGACAAAATAAATCAATAAAAACTATGGTTAAAAACAAGCATTACTCAGGCAATCTACTAAAACATTGTCATTATCAACATTATTGGAAACACCAATCACTGTCTTCCAAAACGGTGACAAATTATCAAATTTGTCCATTCCCAAAACTGATTAATATTCTCTTGTTTCATCTGGACACACTGTCTGTTCCACTCCTCTAACTGTGTGCCCGTCCCAGGCGGCTCATCCCCACCACAGACACTCACCCTGTCCCGACCTCCTCCTCTTGCCCCCGTCAGGTGCTCCTCCATGGGGCTGTCTCTGGCCAGGAGCCCCAGTCTGGGTGTCACACAGACTGATGACAGTCAGCAGCCACAGACTGGACACAATCACCCACCAGCGCATATCTGGAGAACAGCAGTAGATCAGTTACCATACTGTAAAATGTACTTAATTTGATGATAAATGGTGTCCCAGTGGAAACCATTCCAAAGAGAACAATAAAAATAACAAAAATACAACGTTGCATGACAGTAGAAATGGTTTCCGTAAGCAGGAAGCAAACTGAACTGATCCGTAGAGAGGAAACATGGCTGGTGTCCATAATGTGCTGCTAGTCCCAGCTAAACTAATGATATTATTATAATGTCATGGTCTCCGGTTTACCTGCTCAACTCACGGCAACAAACACACAAAAAGACTTGCCATTCCTTCTGCCTGTCCTCATATACCACTGTAGCCTGCAGTCATAATGGATGGTTCCCCTGCCCCCTGTGCACGTGTGTGTATGTGTGTGCGTGTGTGTGTGCACGTGTGTGTGTGTGTGTGTGTGTGTGTGCGTGTGTGCGTGTGTGTGTGTGTGTGTGTGTGTGTGTGTCTGTCTGTGATAGTGTGTTAAGAGACCTTACATCCCCTCTACCAGCCCTTGTATACCATTGTAGTGCAGTCATAATGGCTGGGTATCCCACTTTGACTGTGTGCGTGTGGAGGTGAGTGTGTTTGTACTGTCCAACCTAATGATTATTCTGTAGGTGTGTGTGGGTGTGTGCCAGAACGCTTGGTGTGTGTGTGTGTGTGTGTGTGTGTGTGTGTGTGTGTGTGTGTGTGTGTGTGTGTGTGTGTGTGTGTGTGTGTGTGTGTGTGTGTGTGTGTGTGTGTGTGTGTGTGTGTGTGTGTGTGTGTGTGTGTGTGTGTGCATGCCTGTCTGCGTGTATGTATGCACACAGGTATGTGCATGCTTTATTGCATGCTTGTGTGTGTGTGTGTGTGTGTTTTGATGACTAGTCTGTATCCAGCAGTAACAGTTTAGCAGCGTCCGCCATCCACAATACTGCCTTCCTCCAACCTGTCATTATTACAGCTCTGAGAGATGAGATTAAATAACACCTTCACATACCTGAGGGTCTTACCTGTCTCATTCTAGATTAATTAACACCTGATCATTTTATTTCAAGATGAAATAACAGTTGAAGGTCTTACCTGTCTCATTCTAGATATCAATTCCTATTGATATTGCAGTCTAAACAAACTCAATGTCCATATTGCTAAACCTGGTCATTTTTAGATTTTACAAATTACAGATTGAGAAGAGATAGATGTGCTACACTCACACCCCAGAATGCTTGGTCCAAATACAGTGATGATGAGACTGGGTATCCTTGGGAAATGCAATAATAGGCATGCATACTACTGATAAATGTATTGTTCTAATGTGTATTGTCATTGCACAGCACAAGTTCAGTACAATGAAAATAAGTTGGCATCCAACCAAAGTGCAAATGTAACAGTAAAGTGCAACAGCAATATACAATGTACAAGTGATTAAATGTGATATAACAAGCTACAGAGTAGTATATGATATGCTAAACTGATGTATAGTCTAATGTATGTATAGTTGAATACACTGATACAGGTATAAATATACTATGATAGTGACATACTGGGCATAACTAGTAAGAGTAAGGGATATATACAGATATAGATATCATATATACAGGTAGGTGAACAGAGATATTTGCAGATATATCCAACAGTTGTAGATATATATATATATATATATACGGTAGAGTGTAATAGTAATATTGTACATACATATCTTACAATTATGTAATTAGTTATGATTACAGTGCAAGGCAGTTGTAGACAATGAAGGCAGTAGATAGGTACAAATAGAGTAGAGAGAGAGAGGTACAATTAGAGTAGAGAGAGAGAGAGAGAGAGAGAGAGAGAGAGAGAGAGAGAGAGAGAGAGAGAGAGAGAGAGAGAGAGAGAGAGAGAGAGAGAGAGAGAGAGAGAGAGAGAGAGAGAGAGAGAGTGAGTTCAGGTGAAGAAGCTGTTCCTGAGTCTGCTTGACGTGGAACAGAGATTCCTATAGCACCTCTTGGAGGAAGAGCCCAATAGGGCTAAAAGTTATCCAAATAAAACATTAATCAGAATAATAACCACCATATGACATTTCCTCCAGGCCTTTCAGTCCTGCTCCAGAGTGCAGGTAGTAGTGGTTGATATGTTACTGCTTGTCCAGCGCTCAGGGCTGCTGCCTGAAGGAAGGAAGCTTCTATCTGAATGTTTAACTAAATGACAGGGCAATCAATCACATCAAAGAAACCTGAATTCATATTTGCCAAACCAGTCTGATTCTCTGACACAAGTACATAATATAAGATATTCTGAACTATTAGCTAATGCTGATGATGATATATGGGGAATTATTGTTCCGTGACAGTTATGTGACTCAGACAATGACCTTCTCTCTACTGGTGTCTGAATGAAGAGCTGCCAAATAAAGGTTCCCAATGTATCATCTGTAGTCTACCATAAAGGTTCCCAATGTATCATCTGTAGTCTACCATAAAGGTTCCCAATGTATCATCTGTAGTCTACCATAAAGGTTCCCAATGTATCATCTGTAGTCTACCATAAAGGTTCCCAATGTATTGTATGTAGTCTATAAAGAAAGGTTCCATGGTCTGTAGTCTACTATAAAGAAATGTTCCATGGTCTGTATTCTAATATAAAGAAATGTTCCTTGGTCTATAGTCTAATATAAAGAAATGTTCCTTGGTCTGTAGTCTAATATAAAGAAATGTTCCACGGTCTGTATTCTAATATAAAGAAATGTTCCTTGGTCTGTAGTCTAATATAAAGAAATGTTCCATGGTCTGTAGTCTAATATAAAGAAATGTTCCATGGTCTGTAGTCTAATATAAAGAAATGTTCCATGGTCTGTAGTCTACTATAAAGAAATGTTCCATGGTCTGTAGTCTAATATAAAGAAATGTTCCATGGTCTGTAGTCTAATATAAAGAAATGTTCCATGGTCTGTAGTCTACTATAAAGAAATGTTCCACGGTCTGTAGTCTAATATAAAGAAAGGTTCCATGGTCTGTAGTCTAATATAAAGAAATGTTCCACGGTCTGTAGTCTAATATAAAGAAATGTTCCATGGTCTGTAGTCTAATATAAAGAAATGTTCCATGGTCTGTAGTCTACTATAAAGAAATGTTCCACGGTCTGTAGTCTAATATAAAGAAATGTTCCACGGTCTGTAGTCTAATATAAAGAAAGGTTCCATGGTCTGTAGTCTAATATAAAGAAGATATCTGGGTGGCAGTGGAGGACCTCAGTCTTCACTTTGCTTGTCCAATCCCTCATACTCAGTCTTGTGTTTGTGTGTGTGTGTGTGTGTGTGTGTGTGTGTGTGTGTGTGTGTGTGTGTGTGTGTGTGTGTGTGTGTGTGTGTGTGTGTGTGTGTGTGTGTGTGTGTGTGTGTGTGTGTGTGTGTGTGTGTGTGTGTGTGTGTGTGTGTGTGTGTGTGTGTGTGTGTGTCTGTGTGTGTGTGTGTGTCTGTGTGTCCATGTTTCCGCTAAAACAACTTCACATACTGTATGTTCAAGATAGAGCCATGTTATTATGTTATTTGATACTATCTTGTCTAGCACAGTCTCTGGAGCGTAACAGTAAGAAGCATTTTGTATGAAAGTATTCTGTACTTCTGTATGACAACTATTAAAGAACTTGAACTTGAACTTGACACAACAAGTGCATTGCCTGTAAGCCACCACTAGAGGCAGAGTGGCGTGAGTGAGTTGGTGACAGTGCCGGTCACAGATCTAATAAGCAGAGTGCTCAGTGAGGTCAGGGGACAAACGTGAATCCATGACCTTCCATGATCTAGATAGAGGGAGACAGAGCAAGCAGGACATTACAGTCCTTGGATGGGCTTGTTTGATCTGAGATGCAGGAAGTGCAGAGACACCCGAAAGGTATTGGCCATTACTGCCGATTAGTGGAGCATGAGCAGTAAGGCCTCCTACTTAACCCTGGGCCACGAGTGAGTGGTTAGTCATAAATGATCCTGTTAAAGAGAGAGAGAGAGAGAGAGAGAGAGAGAGAGAGAGAGAGAGAGAGAGAGAGAGAGAGAGAGAGAGAGAGAGAGAGAGAGAGAGAGAGAGAGAGAGAGAGAGAGAGAGAGAGAGAGAGAGAGAGAGAGAGAGAGAGAAATGAGAGGTAGAAAAACTATGAGACGGAAAGAGAGGGAGGGAGAGGGGGAAAATACCTCAAAATATACTCAATGGAAAGAAGGAGGGAGGGAAAGGGAGAGTTGGAGAAAGAATGGAAAATATTTTGATTAATGCAGTTCCCTGGATGGCTAGGCTCAACTGGAGAGACTTCAGCCCCAAACACAACCAAGCAACACAGAATAAAAATAGAAACTGAGACGGGGGTTAGGAGGGAGAAAATGACAAGGAGGGGGTTATAGAGTAGAGAGGAAGTTATAGAGCAGGAAGACAGAGGAGGTTATAGAGTAGAGAGACAGAGGAGGTTATAGAGTAGAGAGACAGAGAGAAGGTTATATAGTATAGAGGAGGTTATAGAGTAGAGAGACAGGAATGAGGTTATAGAGTAGAGAAACAGAGGAGGTTATAGAGTAGAGATACAGGAGGTTATAGAGTACAGAGACAGATAGGAGGTTATAGAGTAGAGCGACAGAGAGGAGGTTATAGAGTAGAGATACAGGAGGTTATAGAGTAGAGAGACAGGAGGTTATAGAGTAGAGAGACAGATGGGAGGTTATAAAGTAGAGAGACAGAGAGGAGGTTATAGAGTAGAGATACATGAGGTTATAGAGTAGAGATACAGGATGTTATAGAGTAGAGAGACAGATGGGAGGTTATAAAGTAGAGAGACAGAGAGGAGGTTATAGAGTAGAGATACATGAGGTTATAGAGTAGAGAGACAGGAGGTTATAGAGTAGAGAGACAGATGGGAAGTTATAGAGTAGAGAGACAGATGGGAGGTTATAGAGTAGAGAGACAGATGGGAGGTTATAGAGTAGAGAGACAGATGGGAGGTTATAGAGTAGAGAGACAGAGAGGAGGTTATAGAGTAGAGATACAGGAGGTTATAGAGTAGAGAGACAGGAGGTTATAGAGTAGAGAGACATAGAGGAGGTTATAGAGTAGAGATACAGGAGGTTATAGAGTAGAGATACAGGAGGTTATAGAGTAGAGATACAGGAGGTTATAGAGTAGAGAGACAGAGAGGAGGTTATAGAGTAGAGATACAGGAGGTTATAGAGTAGAGAGACAGGAAGTTATAGAGTAGAGATACAGGAGGTTATAGAGTAGAGAGACAGGAAGTTATAGAGTAGAGAGACAGTTTGTTTTCAACAAACAGGGTATTTGTAGTTATGATGAAATAGAAAAAAAATCTCACCGGTTCCACATATTATTTTTATGTTTGAAGGCTCACAGTGTTCCATTAAAGAAACCAATTGTACACCACAGATACCACAAATCCGTCTATGAAAGAGAGACATCGAGAGGTTTTGTATCAGATTTTTATCATCAATTACTAACGGCCTCATATGAAACCCTCCACCTAGACTCTGTCTGGAGGAGGGATATACCAGACCTGGAAAAAGATTTTGATTGGCAAGAAGCCTGGGCAAATGTTCGACTTGCATCAAGGAACCCGGACCATCAACAAATCAATCTTAACTATATTCATAAGACATACTTGACTCCTATAAGACTGAACAGAATGGGTCTTAAACAAGACTCCAAATGCTCCTTGTGTACAAATGGGGACGAGGGGACATTTATGCACATGTACTGGGACTGCCCACCAGTTAAGATATTCTGGAAAGAAGTGACCCAGCAATTATCAAATCTCTTAATTCTGAATATACCTGTACATCCCTCTGTATTACTGCTGAATGATGTTTTTGAGTTTGCAGTACCTATACAGCTAAAGAGATTGGTTTTATCTGGTATTACAGTGGCTAAAAAACTGATAGCATCACGATGGTTTCAACCGGAAAAAATTTGCCGAAAGGTCTGGATTCTTACATATCTCGATGTGATTTATCTAGAAATATCTACAGCAAGAATTTTGGGTCTCAATGAATCTAAATTGACAATGTGGTTAGAAGTGGTGGAGAGAATAAAAACTAGCATATAATGGTAGTGTCTGGTTAGGAGCGAATGATAATGGATGGATTATCCATTGGGGGGTCCAGGGTGGGGGGTGCGAGCAAGAGCATATGTGTGTAGGGTAATAGATAGCAGGTATTAGGGGTACATCTTGTATAAGACATTTATCTAAATGGTGATTTAATTGGATGTGCACTGTTAATTAATGCTTGTATATCTAATTGTGTGTTGTCATGTTTGTTTGTGTTTGTTTAAAAAAAAAAAAAAAAAAAGTAGAGAGACAGAGAGAAGGTTATAGAGTAGAGAAACAAGGAGGAGGTTATAGAGTAGAGAGACAGGGAGGAGGTTATAGAGTAGAGAGACAGGTGGGAGGTTATAGAGTAGAGAGGAGGTTATAGAGTAGAGAGACAGATGGGAGGTTATAGAGTAGAGAGGAGGTTATAGAGTAGCGAGACAGAGAGGAGGTTATAGAGTAGAGAGACAAGGAGGTTATAGAGTAGAGAGGAGGTTATAGAGTAGAGAGACAGATGGGAGGTTATAGAGTAGAGAGGAGGTTATAGAGTAGAGAGACAGAGAGGAGGTTATAGAGTAGAGAGACAGATGGGAGGTTATAGAGTAGAGAGGAGGTTATAGAGTAGAGAGACAGAGAGGAGGTTATAGAGTAGAGAGGAGGTTATAGAGTAGAGAGACATGGAGGAGGTTATAGAGTAGAGAGACAGAGGAGGTTATAGAGTAGAGAGGAGGTATAGAGTAGAGAGACAGATGGGAGGTTATAGAGTAGAGAGGAGGTTATAGAGTAGAGAGACAGATGAGAGGTTATAGAGTAGAGAGGAGGTTATAGAGTAGAGAGACAGAGAGGAGGTTATAGAGTAGAGAGGATGTTATAGAGTAGAGAGACAAGGAGGTTATAGAGTAGAGAGGAGGTTATAGAGTAGAGAGACATGGAGGAGGTTATAGAGTAGAGAGACAGAGGAGGTTATAGAGTAGAGATACAGAGGAGGTTATAGAGTTGAGAGACAGGAGGTTATAGAGTAGAGAGACAGAGAGGAGGTTATAGAGTAGAGAGACAGGAGGTTATAGAGTAGAGAGATACATGAGGTTATAGAGTAGAGAGACAGGAGGTTATAGAGTAGAGAGACAGAGAGAAGGTTATAGAGTAGAGAAACAAGGAGGAGGTTATAGAGTAGAGACAAGGAGGAGGTTATAGAGTAGAGAGACAAGGAGGAGGTTATAGAGTAGAGACAAGGAGGAGGTTATAGAGTAGAGAGACAGGTGGGAGGTTATAGAGTAGAGAGACAGAGAGGAGGTTATAGAGTAGAGACAAGGAGGAGGTTATAGAGTAGAGAGGAGGTTATAGAGTAGAGAGGAGGTTATAGAGTAGAGAGACAAGGAGGAGGTTATAGAGTAGAGAGACAATGAGGAGGTTATAGAGTAGAGAGGAGGTTATAGAGTAGAGAGACATGGAGGAGGTTATAGAGTAGAGATACAAGGAGGATGTTATAGAGTAGAGAGACAGAGGAGGTTATAGAGTAGCGATACAGAGGAGGTTATAGAGTAGATACAGAGGAGGTTATAGAGTAGAAATACAGGAGGTTATAGAGTAGAGAGATACAGGAGGTTATAGAGTAGAGATACAGGAGGTTATAGAGTAGAGATACAGGAGGTTATAGAGTAGAGAGACAGATGGGAGGTTATAGAGTAGAGAGGAGGTTATAGAGTAGAGAGACAGAGATGAGGTTATAGAGTAGAGGGGAGGTTATAGAGTAGAGAGACAGAGAGGAGGTTATAGAGTAGAGAGACAAGGATGTTATAGAGTAGAGAGACATGAGGTTATAGAGTAGAGATGCAGGAGGTTATAGAGTAGAGATACAGGAGGTTATAGAGTAGAGAGGAGGTTATAGAGTAGAGAGACAGAGAGGAGGTTATAGAGTAGAGAGACAAGGAGGTTATAGAGTAGAGAGACATGAGGTTATAGAGTAGAGAGACAGGGAGGAGGTTATAGAGTAGAGAGACAAGGAGGAGGTTATAGAGTAAAGAGACAGGGAGGAGGTTATAGAGTAGAGAGACAGGGAAGATGTTATAGAATAGAGAGACAGAGGAGGTTATAGAGTGGAGAGGTGGTTATAGAGTAGAAAGACAGGGGAGGTTATAGAGTAGAGAGACAGAGGAGGTTATAGAGTAGAGAGACAGGAGGTTATAGAGTAGAGAGACAGAGAAGGTTATAGAGTAGAGAAACAAGGAGGAGGTTATAGAGTAGAGAGACAATGAGGAGGTTATAGAGTAGAGAGGAGGTTATAGAGTAGAGAGACAGAGAGGAGGTTATAGAGCAGAGAGACAGAGATGAGGTTATAGAGCAGAGAGACAGAGAGGAGGTTATAGAGTAGAGAGACAAGGAGGAGGTTATAGAGTAGAGAGACAAGGAGGAGGTTATAGAGTAGAGATACAGGAGGTTATAGAGTATAAATGCAGGAGGTTATAGAGTAGAGAGATACAGGAGGTTATAGAGTAGAGATACAGGAGGTTATAGAGTAGAGATACAGGAGGTTATAGAGTAGAGAGACAGGAGGTTATAGAGTAGAGATACAGGAGGTTATAGAGTAGAGAGACAGGAGGTTATAGAGTAGAGAGACAGAGAGAAGGTTATAGAGTAGAGAGACAAGGAGGAGGTTATAGAGTAGATAGGAGGTTATAGAGTGGAGAGGAGGTTATAGAGTAGAGAGGCGGTTATAGAGTAGAGAGGAGGTTATAGAGTAGAGAGACAGAGGAGGTTATATCCTCCTGAGACCCGGGGGGGTGGGGTTAGGATAAATTAAGTGTTTGGGTGCTAAAGAACTAATTTCAACGATTTTTTTATTATTATTTTACAAAATGTGCACTATAGTGCACAACCGGACTTCATTGATCGTAAAACAATAAGAATCATAGGAATCTTTTGGAAATATGAAAATTGCATCCACATTCACATTGTTTTTTCACTGGCCAAAAGGGTGTGCGACAAAGAAGAAAAGCCGAAACCCGTCCAATCTTTCGCCGTCGACTAAAGACACACTTCTTCAATCATTATCTGAAATAAAAAATAAAAACTCTAACCCTAACTAACCTTACTGTCATGCACTTGTCCTAATATACTAACCTACACTGTAGCACTCAACACTTTGATGAACATTGTTACTCAGCTGATAGTTGTACCCTTCCTGCTGTCTTGTTGTACAAGACTTGTAAGTTGCTTTGGATAAAAGCGTCAGCTAAATTACTAAATGTAAATGTAAAAGAAAATTTGATTATTCTGAATTGTTCCTGTAGCAGGCAGGCCCCTTTTCTGAAGAGTATCTGATGGTGAAATACCGGTCAAAGTAGACCAGTGTTCCTCTGGGAACCGTATCAGTCGAGCGCATGACTGAATTACCACCTATTCCCATCTGTTTCTGCCATGTTTTCTCTGATTAAAAACCTCACATCCCTACATGTTGGTTTAGGCCCATAGAGGATGGCGGTGCACTTCAGCTGGGCCTTCATCTTCATCAACTTCAGCTGGGCCTTCATCTTCATCAACTTCAGCTGGCTCTTCATCTTGGTCAACTTCATCTGGCCCTTCATCAACTTCAGCTGGCCCGACGTCTTGGTCAACTTCATCTGGCCCTTCATCAACTTCAGCTGGCCCGACGTCTTGGTCAACTTCATCTGGCCCTTCATCAACTTCAGCTGGCCCGACGTCTTGGTCAACTTCATCTGGTTCTTCATCTTCATCAACTTCAGCTGGCCCTTCATCAACTTCAGCTGGCCCGACGTCTTGGTCAACTTCATCTGGTTCTTCATCTTCAACTTCAGCTGGCCCGACGTCTTGGTCAACTTCATCTGGTTCTTCATCTTCATCAACTTCAGCTGGCCCTTCATCTTCATCAACTTCAGCTGGCCCTTCATCTTCATCAACTTCAGCTGGCCTGGCGTCTTCATCAACTTCATCTGGCTCTTCGTCTTCATCAACTTCATCTGGCTCTTTATAATAATAATAATAATAATAATAATAATAATAATAATAATAATAATAATAATAATAATAATAATAATAATAATAATACATTTGGATTTTGGATTTGGATCTGTGGCTTAAAAGAAAAGAGTCAGGGGGTGGGCTACTTGGGAGCAGGGCCGTGTTGCGTGAAGGCAAGTGTGAACAGGTGTGTTTTTAGGTGGGTTTTGAAGAGGTTGATGGTGTCAGAGCCTCGGATGGAGGGGGAGAGGGAGTTCCACAGCCTGGGGGCAGCTACAGCGAAAGCTCGGTCTCCCAGTGTGGAACGCCTGGTGTGGGGGATGGTGAGGAGGTCGGAGTTGTTGGAGCGGAGGCCTCGTGCTGGAGTGTAGGGGTGGAGTAGGTTGATCAGGTAGGAAGGGGCCAACCCGTGCAGGGGTTTGTAGGTGAGGAGGAGGATCTTGTAGGGGATTCGGTAGTTGATGGGGAGCCAGTGGAGTTTTTGCAGGGTGGGGGTGATGTGCTTAGTGCCTCTTCAGGTTAGCCCTGGCTGAACAGTAGGCCTGCTTGATGCCTCTTCAAGTTTCAAGTTCATGTTTCTTTATTAGTTGTCATACAAAAATACAGAATACTTTTATATAAAATGCTTCTTTCTGTTTTGCGCCAGAGATTGTGCTAGACAAAAATAGATAAGTATAAAGTAAGTATAGCAAGTGTAAAATAGAAGTCAAGTACGTAGACAAAAGTGTTCAATATACATATATACAATGCAGAATAGAAAAGTAACTGAGTTACGATACAATATACAGTACAATGCAGAAATGGGATGAGGTACAATTTAGGTACAATTTACAGTAAGGTGTAATGAGGTATGAGTTGTAGTGCAAATTCTTTACCAATAAATATAAAGTGTGTTAAGTGGGTAAAGTGGGTGCTGCAGTGAGTTGTTTGTTTAAAGTGAGTGTGTGCGTGTGGATGTGTGTGCTGTGAGTGTATTTGATGGTTTGTTACATAGTGTTATTGTCATTTAGCATCCTGATGGCCTGGGGATAGGAGCTTCTTCTGAGTCTCTCTGTGCTTGCCATGAGACTCTGGTATCGCTTGCCTGACCGCAGCAGTTCAAAGAGGCAGTTGTTTGGGTGGCTGGAATCAGGGTAACTCTGGCTGAACAGTAGATCTGCTTAATGCCTCTTCAGGTTAGCCCTGGCTGAACAGTAGGTCTGCTTGATGCCTCTTCAGGTTAACTCTGGCTGAACAGTAGGTCTGCTTAATGCCTCTTCAGGTTAGCTCTGGCTGAACAGTAGGTCTGCTTAATGCCTCTTCAGGTTAGCTCTGGCTGAACAGTAGGCCGCTTAATGCCTCTTCAGGTTAGCCCTGGCTGAACAGTAGGTCTGCTTAATGCCTCTTCAGGTTAGCCCTGGCTGAACAGTAGGGCTGCTTAATGCCTCTGCAGGTTAGCCCTGGCTGAACAGTAGGTCTGCTTGATGCCTCTTCAGGTTAGCCCTGGCTGAACAGTAGGGCTGCTTAATGCCTCTTCAGGTTAGCCCTGGCTGAACAGTAGGTCTGCTTGATGCCTCTTCAGGTTAGCCCTGGCTGAACAGTAGGTCTGCTTGATGCCTCTTCAGGTTAGCCCTGGCTGAACAGTAGGTCTGCTTAATGCCTCTTCAGGTTAGCCCTGGCTGAACAGTAGGTCTGCTTAATGCCTCTTCAGGTTAGCCCTGGCTGAACAGTAGGTCTGCTTAATGCCTCTTCAGGTTAGCCCTGGCTGAACAGTAGGTCTGCTTGATGCCTCTTCAGGTTAGCCCTGGCTGAACAGTAGGTCTGCGTAATGCCTCTTCAGGTTAGCCCTGGCTGAACAGTAGGTCTGCTTGATGCCTCTTCAGGTTAGCCCTGGCTGAACAGTAGGTCTGCTTAATGCCTCTGCAGGTTAGCCCTGGCTGAACAGTAGGTCTGCTTGATGCCTCTGCAGGTTAGCCCTGGCTGAACAGTAGGTCTGCTTAATGCCTCTGCAGGTTAGCCCTGGCTGAACAGTAGGCCTGCTTGATGCCTCTTCAGGTTAGCCCTGGCTGAACAGTAGGTCTGCTTAATGCCTCTGCAGGTTAGCCCTGGCTGAACAGTAGGCCTGCTTAATGCCTCTTCAGGTTAACTCTGGCTGAACAGTAGGCCTGCTTAATGCCTCTTCAGGTTAGCCCTGGCTGAACAGTAGGGCTGCGTGTTATCAGATCAAGTGGTGTTGTGTGCCTTCAGCAGTAGAAGAAGAAGAAGAAGTCTTTATTTGCCATGCTGATTTTTTTAACACACACACATGCGCTGGGCGACCCACAGGAACACACACATGCGTTCTCTGCACTTCCCATCCCGTCGTTTTTTCCCCAAGGGCAGCCGCGAGCAGACAAGGGCTGCGGCGTGGGGCCGTGCCCGGGGACCAATCCAAGTGCTCCTGTCCGTCTTCGTCAGGGACGCAACAGTGTTAGCGATCTGTTGTGCATGTTTTTCCATTGGGTTATCTTATCGGGGGGGGAAACCCTTGCGAGCACGGGGGGAGAACATGCAAACTCCACACAGAAAGGCCCGGGTGATACCCCACCTGGGTAACTGGCAACACGGCAACCTGGTCCCCAAGCGGGAATCGAACCCGGGACCTTCTAGCTGTGAGGCGACAGTGTTAACCACTACACCACCGTGCCGCCCAGTAGACGGTTCATCCACGGCTTCTGGTTGGAGAATGTAGTAATCCGTTTGAGGCTGGTGACACTGTTGGTGTTAGTATTGAGGAAGTCCAAAACGAAGGAGATATAGGCGTCTATGTCCGTGTGGGAGTCCAGGGTGGCCTGGGTGGCGAACGTACTCCAGTCCGTGTGGGAGTCCAGGGTGGCCTGGGTGACGAACGTATTCCAGTCCATGTGGGAGTCCAGGGTGGCCTGGGTGGACGAACGTACTCCAGTCCGTGTGGGAGTCCAGGGTGGCCTGGGTGACGAACGTACTCCAGTCCGTGTGGGAGTCCAGGGTGGCCTGGGTGGCGAACGTACTCCAGTCCGTGTGGGAGTCCAGGGTGGCCTGGGTGACGAACGTACTCCAGTCCATGTGGGAGTCCAGGGTGGCCTGGGTGACGAACGTACTCCAGTCCGTGTGGGAGTCCAAGGTGGCCTGGGTGACGAACGTACTCCCAGTCCATGTGGGAGTAACGTACTCCAGTCCGTGTGTTGGAACCGGTGCTGCAGCTCAGAGTCTGCCCCCTCAGGCCATATTCTGACTGTTCTAACTCAGGGCTTCACACGTTTGATGAGTGGGGTGTACTTGGCGAGGTGGTCAGATTGTCCCTGGTGGGGAGGGGAAATGCTTTGTATATTTTGGCCATGTTGGTGTAAACATGGTCTAATAGTCTCCTCTAGTGGGGCAGGAAACATGCTGACGGGATCTGGGCAGAACAGCCT
The DNA here is from genome assembly GCF_963971535.1 of Notolepis coatsorum. Classification (NCBI taxonomy): domain Eukaryota; kingdom Metazoa; phylum Chordata; class Actinopteri; order Aulopiformes; family Paralepididae; genus Notolepis; species Notolepis coatsorum. The sequence continues at coordinate 174,523,063 of NC_140170.1, read as the reverse complement.
TTACGCTGCAGCGGTTGATGTCTCCTGCAATAATACAGGCTGCCTCCAGGTAGTGAGCGGTGTTGTTCACTAACGGCAGCGTGCAGTTCTTCCACTGCTAGCTTAGCATTAACACTGTGGGGCACATTATGCTGCCGTCACAAGCCCTGGCTGCACTAAACAAACACTTAGTGCGATCATAATATCATAATATAGAAGACATGTTACATTGCATCTTGCAAACACAAGCATGTAAATCTCTGGTATATTATCATTCCCACTACAATCCTATCGAACAGAAACTAAAGCAGCGCGGTGGAAGTCAAAGTCACACAGAGCTGGTTAAAAGAGAGAGAGAGAGAGAGAGAGAGAGAGAGAGAGAGAGAGAGAGAGAGAGAGAGAGAGAGAGAGAGAGAGAGAGAGAGAGAGAGAGAGAGAGAGAGAGAGAGAGGAGAGAGAGAGAGAGAGAGAGAGAGAGAGAGAGGAGAGAGAGAGAGAGAGAGAGAGAGAGAGAGAGAGAGAGAGAGAGAGAGAGAGAGAGAGAGAGAGAGAGAGAGAACTCACCAGTGTTTCGGAGGAAGGCAGACTGGAGTCTTCAAGGCCAAATATTTCCGTCTTCTCTCTTTCCCAATCCCCCTTTTCCCCCTGGACCTGGAGGACAGGACCGCGTGTGTGTGTGTGTTGGACCTGGAGGACAGGACCGTGTGTGTGTGTGTGTGTGTGTGTGTTTCAGCCGGGCTGTGATCGTGAGAGAGATGTAGAAAACAGAAAAGTCTGGTCAGCTGTGCGAGGAGCCGTCTGGTGCCGCCAGGGCTTGTTCTGCTGGGGAATCAGTCTGACAGATTGGCGTCTGGAAAGCCGTTGTCTGACATACCTGTCTTTCTCTGAGAGAAACAGACCAGAAAATAGACGAAAGGGCTTCATCTAATGTAGCAGGGAAACTGTTTGAAGTCTTCAGCTGAAAGGCTGTTTGGGAGAGGAGAGGGGGGAGAGGAGGGGAGGAGGGGGAGAGGAGGGGAGGAGAAGAGGTCAATGACAAGATGGTGCAGGAAAGGAAAGATCAGTGGCCATATTTGACAGCAGTTATTTGGTCATGTGACCTGACAACGTAGCCTGTATCAGTGGTTTTACTCTGAGAACAGATGGAAATGGCCTGAAGCTGCTACAGCAGACAGAAAGTGTAGTAGAAGAAGAGTGTAGAAGGGAGACAGTTTTTAACACTTGTCTCTTCAACAGTCTGGGAGAAGTTGACTTAAAGGTGGGGTGGCAACTTCAGAGAAATGACCAAAAGTGAGCTTAGCTTTCCAGCGGAAATAAAGCTTGGCTCTGCATCACACACCGTGCACTATGCAGGCTCTACATGCACTACACAGGCTCTACATGCACTACGCAGGCTCTACATGCACTACGCAGGCTCTACATGCACTACGCAGGCTCTACATGCACTACACAGGCTCACTACAGGCTCTACATCACTACAGGCTCTACAGGCTCTACATCACTACAGGCTCTACATCACTACAGGCTCTACATCACTACAGGCTCTACATCACTACAGGCTCTACATCACTACAGGCTCTACATCACTACAGGCTCTACATCACTACAGGCTCTACATCACTACAGGCTCTACATCACTACAGGCTCTACATCACTACAGGCTCTACATCACTACAGGCTCTACATGCACTACAGCAGGGGTGGCCAACCCGCGGCTCGCGAGCCGCATGCGGCTCTTTGCCCGTCAATGTGCGGCTCTTCCATCCATAAAAAAAAATTAAAAAAAATTAAAAAAAAATATTTTTTTTTATTTTTTTTTTACTTTTTTTTTTTTTTTTTTACTTTTTTTTTTTTTATGTCACTCATTCCATAAGGACGTAGAATAAACATTTACAATTTTTTTTAAATGGTCCATTTGCATGTTCTTGGTATCTGAATCTAGGGACATATATGGATCAGTGTCAGAAATAGTGTGTCTGTTACTAGGCTTGAGTAAATTGTAATGAACCAAAGGAGAATATCAATTCTATTTAAAAAAAAAATTATCTTTGACTGTAAATAACACCATGCTAAAATTGACCAGACCTGAAAAATCTAAGCAAATGAATAAAGGGAAGATGATTAAACAGAAGGTTTTGTAGATACAGTACTGAATTCTGCCATCTTTTTTATAATGTAAATTTCTCCACCATTTTTCATCATATTGCAACACCGTTTTTTGCAAGACGTTCACAGAAAGGTAGAGAAACTAACTGCGTTCTGTTTTATGGCAATAACGTTCAGGTTTGTGGGAGATCATCCCAAAAAATAAGAGAAATTAAAAAGTAAATCCAGAAGTCAGATGATTGACGGGCTGGTGTGAGCTGGGTAGGGTAGTTTTTCGAAATTTGAAAGCCCTGAGTCTCTTCCTTCAAAAGACTACACTCACTTTTGGCTGTGCCACTTCCTCCTGTCAATATGCGCCGGTTTCCGACTCAATGCCCTGAGATTTCTATAATCTTATATTTCACTAATAACAGTTAAAATAATTGGTAAACAAACATAATGCTGAAAATATACACTTTTACTGTATATCTCGGGCTTAAGAGGTTAACCCTGTGAGGCCCAAATTAAAAAGAAATTAGCAACTTCAGAGGCCAGAGGGTGGGACATATAAACACATTTACTATCAAATAGCATTGTGAGGCTGAACAACAGGACCAATTGACTATACATGTGCTTAAAGGGGAACTATCTTATAAATGGCTTTTTTCAGTGTTTACCATTGTTTCTTAGCTATGTGGACTTATATTAATAGGATATATGTCTCTAATTCTCATATTGGCGAATTCTTCCAATTCTCCTCTCACAATATTCACCCTCACTGAACTGAGTCATCTGAAAATGTGCATATCTGTGATGTCAGAGATTTCTCAGCTGCATAATAATGTGGCAGTTGATGTGGCAGTTGGCACCAGGCCACACAGTGGTTGGAGCCCAGCCTCAAAACGGCTTAAGATCTTGAGGTAGAAAAATGCGGTTTTTAGTACTTGATTAGACATACAAAACAATGAATTTTTTTTGAAAAAAAACCTAGGTGTTCCATAGACTCACAGGAATTGTGTAAAAGTGCCCAAATAGTGAAAGAAATAGTAAAATAGTTCCCCTTTAACATTTTTTAAATAAACATTATTTTTTTAAATGGCTAAAAGTGATTTTGTAATTTTGCAACCGTGGGTCTCACAGGGTACTTTTAACCCTGTGAGGCCCAAAATAAAAAAGACATTAGCAACTTCAGAGGCCAGAGGGTGAGACCTATAAACACATGAAGGGTGCCGTGACTGAAAAAAAAGGTTGAGAAACGCTGGTATATGGTGTGGCTCTTTGTGGTACCACAGTAATTTTTTTGTGGCTCTTAGTCTCTGACTGGTTGGCCACCCCTGCACTACAGGCTCTACATCACTACATGCTCTACATCACTACAGGCTCTACATCACTACAGGCTCTACATCTCTACAGGCTCTACATCACTACAGGCTCTACATCACTACAGGCTCTACATCACTACAGGCTCTACATCACTACAGGCTCTACATCACTACAGGCTCTACATCACTACAGGCTCTACATCACTACAGGCTCTACATCACGCACTGTGCACTAAACAGATGCAACAAAGGTTTTCCAGTCAGAGGCACCAGTGGTGTTGAGCTGTATTAAGCAAAAAATTATGAACAAAATATTTTGTTTATTTAAAAAAAAAAAAGTTTCCGTAAAAACGAAATCGTCTCAAGAAATAAGTGCATGCCACAAATGTACAAAATAAATGTCTTTCCTGTTTTAGACGTCACTCTTTTATTTTGAAACCCCCCCGAAGTGTTAATCGTTGTTTGTTGCTAGTAGACTTGTGTCGTCCGGTTCTGTGCTTTTGAGCTAACGTAACATTAGTTTCCAAAGGAGAGGAGAGAGAGACCACGGCTCACATGTGCAAAATGCAGCTACAGCCTACAAGCAATCGATGATGAGGATTTTAATCGGCAGGAGAGAGAGAACGCGTCAAAGCCATATATAATATGGTGCGCGCAGCTCAAACTACCTGTTGTATTAAAGTAATTGATTGATGTTTAACTTGTCCCTGTTTCCAGTCTTTCGACTAGCAAACGTTGTCTGTATTTAACGTTACCTCAGGATACCACTGTCTTATTGTAGCAATTGATTGATTGATTGAACATTTTATTAACAGATTGCAGAATGGGTACATTACAGTACAGCTCAATACACACAATTGTTAAGGGGATGCAGACCAGAGAAAGACTTTCGTCTTGTTTACCCATTTTCAATTCATCATAAAAAAAGCTAAAGTTGTCTGTATTTAACGTTACCTCAGGATACCACTGTCTATTGTATTTAGTTGGTTAGCTATTTAGCTAATGTTGATAGCATTGAATAGCATCAATGCTAGCTGGCTGGCTACAGCTCAACACCAGCCATGGGAATACTATTTACTAAATTATGGAGGCTTTTTAATCATCAAGGTAAGAGAGGATTTGTCATGATCAACTGAAGGCGTATGCTATGGAACAGTATGTGCTTGGCTACTTCTTGGGTTTTCAGAAAAAGGCCCGCTATGTGACGCTAATCTCTAGCTAGTATCGTGTATTTCATCACAGTAGCCTCCCGGTGTTTAATAAACACTTCTAGCCAGGACATATCTGGACATATAAGACATATGTATCATGTTTATTTTTTGTTGGCTGGGTTTGCGCATGCGGATTAAGGGACATGTCAATCTGTTGTCGACAGTGGTAGTACAGGGCCAGGCGCAGTACATTTAGCTGTAAAAGCCCAATCAAGCTCAATAGCTTCTGTAACATGAACCCAACTACTCTGTACGATGCCATTGTTGTTGTGATGTTGGCTGAGTTTGCACACGCGGGTTAAGGGAGAGGTGGGCTATTGCATCATCGGTTCAGGGAAATGCGTGTATAGGCTTGTAAAGACGGCGACGCAAGGAGGGGGGCGTCTTCAGATGTTCCCACTCTGGGACCCGGTCTCAGAAAATGCCGTCTTCAGGCTCCCAGAACGCAGTTCCGTGTGGATGAAAGGTGCATACTGTACGATCAAATACTTTGACTGATACGACCGAAATCGGTTTTCGTCTGGACATGGCCTTAGGCCCAGAAACGAGAATCCTCGTTTATGGCACTGAAAGTGTTAATAGGGTAATAGTTAACTATATACCAGGTAACAGAATAAATACTATATACAAGGAAACAGAGTAAATACTATATACCAGGAAACAGAGTAAATAATATATACCAGGAAACAGAGTAAATAATATATACCAGGTAACAGAGTAAATACTATATACAAGGAAACAGAGTAAATACTATATACCAGGTAACAGAGTAAATAATATATACCAGGTAACAGAGTAAATAATATATACCAGGTAACAGAGTAAATAATATATACCAGGTAACAGAGTAAATAATATATACCAGGTAACAGAGTAAATAATATATACCAGGTAACAGAATAAATAATATATACAAGGAAACAGAGTAAATACTATATACCAGGTAACAGAATAAATACTATGTACCAGGAAACCGAGTAGTAGTAGTAATAATAATAATAATAATAATAATAATAATAATAATAATAATAATAATAATAATAATAATAATAATAATAATAATAATAATAATAAATTCAATTTGTACCACACTTTACATTTGTGAAAATCCCAAAGTGCTACAGGAGATAAAGATAAAAAGTTAAATGAATAAAACAATTAAAATGAATAAAACAACAAATTAAATGGAAGAACATAAACATTTAATTAAATTAAATAATAATAAAATGAATAGAAGTAAAAAGAAAAGTAAAAGAAAAATTCAGGCAAAAGCCTTGAGAAATGTTTTTAGGCCCCTTTTAAAAGCCTTGACGGATTGTGGTGCTCTCAGGTGGATGGGGAGAGCATTCCACAGTCTGGTTGCGGCAGAGCAGAAGGCGTGATCGCCCATGGTGTGCAGCTTAGTCCTGGGGGCTTTGAGGAGGTAGGCTGTGCCGGAGCGGAGGGAACGTGAGGAGGACTGGGGGGTGAGGAGTTCCTTGAGGTAGGCAGGGGCACCACCGTGTACGCACTGGTGAGTGAGGAGGGAGACCTTGTACTCGATCCTGTGTTCCACGGGGAGCCAGTGAAGTGATCTGAGGGTGGGGGTGATGTGATCATATTTGCGCACCCTCATCAGGATCCTAGCAGCGCTATTCTGGATAGTAAATACTATGTACCAGGTAACAGGGTAAAGACTATGGGCTAGATCCACAAAGAATGGATTGCACGGTGCTAGTTGCACCCTACTTACAATTCATTATGAATTGAAAATGGGGGACCCTGATGTAAACAAGACGAAAGTCTTTCTCTGGTCTGCATCCCCTTAACAATTGTGTGTATTGAGCTGTACTGTATTCTACCCATTCTGCAATCTGTTAATAAAATGTTCAATCAATCAAATTTGAAAACTCCTTCGCCGGGTGAAGATTTTCAGAAACTGTGGTGAAACCGGAGCTTATGGAAAACGTTGACATCATGACTAAGCATTCACTTCAGATCTTCAGCAAAACGCAAGTCCCCTTCTTTTGAAGTGGTTTCTTTTGAATGGAGGTAGTTGCATTTCAGCAGGAGGCAGGCATGCAGTCGTGCACAAATGCGGTTAAACGCCGTTTAGGTAGGTCACTGAGGCAGAAGTGCGCGCAATGATGTGCACGGCGCGCACACAAAAAATAATAGGATACCGATAGCATAACAACGAGAAGTGCCAAACCAAAATACAAGCCCTGTACCAATTGGTGGGGGGTTGCTTGATCTGTGGTCCCGACTGGAAGGATGAGACAAGTTGTGCTTCAGTCTGAAGGAAACTGTCCTTCTGTAAACTAACTCTAAGTTACATTGTTAATTTAGTTTGTATTTACTTTTCTAGTTTAAGTTAATTCAATTAAAGAAATTGTAACTACAATTACATTTAAAACATTGTTATGCATAATAATCATCTGTTCTGTGCGCAACCGAGGGAACATGTATGCGCGTGGCGTTTGGGCAGTTCCCATATTACGACTGCATCACTGGCAGGGGGGAAGGGGGGTACAGGTATGGGCAGGGTAATAGTAGAAAGACAAAAATATATATATAAATACAATTTGATGTGAAAAATAAACTGTGTAAACAGTAAAACTATCTGAATAGGACTTTTTTTTTTTAAATAACCACTAACCAGTGTAAACAATCAAATGAAATTGGAATATAAAAATACGAGAAAATAAACAATGTAAACAAAGGTGCAGATGAGCAGCAGGGTCTGTAGTTTTCAAGTTTCTTTAATAGTTGTCATACAGAAGTACAGAATACTTTCATACAAAATGCTTCTTACTGTTACGCTCCAGAGACTGTGCTAGACAAGATAGTATCAAATAACATAGTATAGCATGTAATTTAGAAGTAGAAAATGAGGTCACAGTGTTCAGTATAGACATATGTACAATGTTCGATGCAGAATAGACGTAACTGAGTTACCATATAATATACAATACTATGCAGTGTACTAATGTACAGTACTATATAGTGCAAAGCAGAAATGGGATGAGGTACAATTTAGGTACAATTTACAGTAAGGTGTACGAGTTGTAGTGCAATCCTTCATCAATAAATATAGAGTGTGGGGAGTGGGTGCTACAGTGTGTTTGTTTAAAGTGAGTGTGTACTATAAAGTGTGTGGAGTGGGTGCTACAGTGTGTTTGTTTAAAGTGAGTGTGTGCGTGTGGATGTGTGTGCTATGTGCGTTTGATGGTTGTTGTTGTGTAGTGTTCATTGTTCGTTTAGCAGCCTGATGGCCTGGGGATAGAAGCTTCTTCTGAGTCTTTCTGTGCTCGCCTTGAGACTCCGGTATCGCTTGCCTGACCGCAGCAGTTCAAAGAGGCAGTTGTTCGGGTGACTGGAGTCTTTAATGATTCTCTTAGCCTTGCCCCTGCAACGCTTGTTGTAAATGTTCTGGAGGGTGGGGAGCCCCCCTCCAATTGTGCGTTCGGCTGAACGTGTCACTCTTTGTAGTCTGCTTCGGTCTTGTGCAGTGCTATTCCCAAACCAGGAGGTGATGTTGCCAGTCAGGATGCTCTCTATTGTACATGAGTAGAAGTTCTTAAGGATCTTCTGACTGACTTGGAACTTCCTTAGGCGCCTGAGGAAGTAGAGGCGTTGCCGTGCCTTCTTCACAACACTGTCAATGTGTGTGGTCCATGTCAAGTCCTCGGATATGTAGGCTCCGAGGTACTTAAAGCTGTTGACTCTCTCAACCGGTGCCCCGTCGATGCTGAGGGGGCTGTAGTCCTTGACCCCCGACCTCCTGAAGTCCACAATCATCTCCTTTGTTTTGCTGACGTTCAGGGAGAGGCTGTTTTCCTGGCACCATCCCGCCAGGACCTTGACCTCTTCCAGGTAGGCCCTCTCGTCGTTGGCAGAGATCAGGCCCACCACCACTGTGTCGTCAGCAAATTTGATGATTGTATTGCTACTCCGCTGAGCCACACAGTCGTGTGTGTACAGGGAGTAGAGGAGGGGACTCAGAACACAGCCCTGGGGGGCCCCTATGTTGAGGGTGATGGATGAGGAGGTGCAGTTGCCTGCTCTCACCACCTGGGGTCTGCCCGTCAGGAAGTCCAAGACCCACTGGCAGAGGTCATAGTTCAAGCCCAGGTCCCTGAGCTTGGCTATGAGTATGGAGGGGACTATGGTATTGAATGCCGAGCTGTAGTCGATGAATAGCATTCTCACATAGTTCCCCTGCCTCTTGTCCAGGTGTGATGCTGCTGTGTGCAGCACATGGGCTATGGCGTCCTCCGTGGACCTGTTGGGGCGGTATGCAAATAGTCGGTCATAATACAATAAATGCACAATAGATATAGGCAATAAAAAATATATGTAAATAAAGTACTAATGTGTGTGTGCATGTGTGTGGATGCATGGGTTGTCGCAGCTATTGCTGATTGGTGCTTGTTACTATCAAAGGCCTCTGATTGGCTCTTGGATGACTTGCTTTCCTGTGAAGCCTGAGGACTATGTTGGTCAGAGAACCAGAACCACACACACACACACACAGTGAAACCCTGGCAGCTGATTACAGTAGTCATGAGTCATTAGGGGTGTGTCCAACAGGTGATGGGTGTGTCCCTGTGAACAGCTGCTGCTGGGGGGGGGGTATTTGGACCAGACAATAGTTAGTATGTCTACGTAATCCTACCATATGCTTATAGCTGTCTGTCTCTCTCTCATTCTGTCTGTCTCTCTCCCATTCTGTTTCTCTCTCTTTCTCTCCTCCTGTCTCTCTCTCTCTCTCACTCTCTCTAGGAGAAGTATCCAGCTGTGGTCTCTCTTCCCGGAGGCTGCAGGTCAGAGGTCATGACCATCCACAACCCTCAACTTCCTGGGTAAATGACATAATTTCCTCTTCTCACTGATAACAAAACCATAGTATACCTCTGTGTACTGTGTAGATAGAAACTACCCCTAAGCTTTAATCTCTTTGTACAGTGTAGATAGAAACTACCCCTAAGCTTTAATCTCTTTGTACAGTGTAGATAGAAACTACCCCTAAGCTTTCATCTCTTTGTACAGTGTAGATAGAAACTACCCCTAAATTTTAATCTCTTTGTACTGTGTAGATAGAAACTACCCCTAAACTTTAATCTCTTTGTACTGTGTAGATAGAAACTACCCCTACACTTTAATCTCTTTGTACAGTGTAGATAGAAACTACCCCTAAGCTTTCATCTCTTTGTACAGTGTAGATAGAAACTACCCCTAAACTTTAATCTCTTTGTACTGTGTAGATAGAAACTACCCCTAAGCTTTCATCTCTTTGTACAGTGTAGATAGAAACTACCCCTAAGCTTTCATCTCTTTGTACAGTGTAGATAGAAACTACCCCTAAGCTTTCATCTCTTTGTACTGTGTAGATAGAAACTACCCCTAAACTTTAATCTCTTTGTACTGTGTAGATAGAAACTACCCCTAAGCTTTCATCTCTTTGTACAGTGTAGATAGAAACTACCCCTAAGCTTTCATCTCTTTGTACTGTGTAGATAGAAACTACCCCTAAACTTTAATCTCTTTGTACAGTGTAGATAGAAACTACCCCTAAACTTTAATCTCTTTGTACAGTGTAGATGGAAACTACCCCTCTAGCTTTCATCTCTTTGTACTGTGTAGATAGAAACTACCCCCTCTACTTTAATATAATTTTACTGTGTAAACTACCCGTTCATTTCTGCCATCACAACGCCATGACAACGAGAGGCAGGGGAACCCAGTGCAGACTAGAGTCTGCTGTCAGTGTAACTGATCTTAATGGAAACAATATGGCTTAAAGGGCCAGCTAGCCTATTTTCAACCTAAATTCTGTCATGCTGATGCAAGGAGGGTAATCGGACATAAAACGTACAAATGTGTTTCACATTTCACATTGAACACAGCCCCCCCCCCCCCAACTTGATGTGAAAGTAATAAGGAAACCAGAACTCTGTCTCTTCTGTCTATAGTTGTGAGCTGTTCATCCATTGGTCAGCAGAGGTGAGCAGAGAGGGAGGAGTTACCCCTCAGATTGACCTGCTGACCAAGTTCCCTCAGAAAGGTGAGAGACCATGTACTGTAGTAGTTACCTTAAATACACCATGTACTGTAGTAGTAGTTACCTTAAATACACCATGTACTGTAGTAGTAGTTACCTTAAATACACCATGTACTGTAGTAGTAGTTACCTTAAATACACCATGTACTATAGTAATAGTTACCTTAAATACACCATGTACTGTAGTAGTAGTTACCTTAAATACACCATGTACTGTAGTAGTAGTTACCTTAAATACACCATGTACTGTAGTAGTAGTTACCTTAAATACACCATGTACTATAGTAATAGTTACCTTAAATACACCATGTACTGTAGTAGTAGTTACCTTAAATACACCATGTACTGTAGTAGTAGTTACCTTAAATACACCATGTACTGTAGTAGTAGTTACCTTAAATACACCATGTACTATAGTAATAGTTACCTTAAATACACCATGTACTGTAGTAGTAGTTACCTTAAATACACCATGTACTATAGTAGTTACCTTAAATACACCATGTACTGTAGTAGTAGTTACCTTAAATACACCATGTACTGTAGTAGTAGTTACCTTAAATACACCATGTACTATAGTAATAGTTACCTTAAATACACCATGTACTGTAGTAGTAGTTACCTTAAATACACCATGTACTATAGTAGTTACCTTAAATACACCATGTACTGTAGTAGTAGTTACCTTAAATACACCATGTACTGTAGTAGTAGTAACCTTAAATACACCATGTACTATAGTAGTAGTAGTTAACTTAAATACACCATGTACTGTAGTAGTAGTTACCTTAAATACACCATGTACTGTAGTAGTAGTTACCTTAAATACACCATGTACTGTAGTAGTAGGTACCTTAAATACACCATGTACTATAGTAGTAGTTACCTTAAATACACCATGTACTGTAGTAGTAGTTACCTTAAATACACCATGTACTATAGTAGTAGTTACCTTAAATACACCATGTACTGTAGTAGTAGTTACCTTAAATACACCATGTACTATAGTAGTTACCTTAAATACACCATGTACTGTAGTAGTAGTTACCTTAAATACACCATGTACTGTAGTAGTAGTAACCTTAAATACACCATGTACTGTAGTAGTAGTTACCTTAAATACACCATGTACTGTAGTAGTAGTAACCTTAAATACACCATGTACTATAGTAGTAGTAGTTAACTTAAATACACCATGTACTGTAGTAGTAGTTACCTTAAATACACCATGTACTGTAGTAGTAGTTACCTTAAATACACCATGTACTGTAGTAGTAGGTACCTTAAATACACCATGTACTATAGTAGTAGTTACCTTAAATACACCATGTACTGTAGTAGTAGTTACCTTAAATACACCATGTACTATAGTAGTAGTAGTTACCTTAAATACACCATGTACTATAGTAGTAGTTACCTTAAATACACCATGTACTGTAGTAGTAGTTAGCTTAAATACACCATGTACTATAGTAGTAGTAGTTACCTTAAATACACCATGTACTATAGTAGTAGTTACCTTAAATACACCATGTACTATAGTAGTAGTAGTTACCTTAAATACACCATGTACTATAGTAGTAGTAGTTACCTTAAATACACCATGTACTATAGTAGTAGTTACCTTAAATACACCATGTACTATAGTAGTAGTAGTTACCTTAAATACACCATGTACTATAGTAGTAGTTACCTTAAATACACCATGTACTATAGTAGTAGTAGTTACCTTAAATACACCATGTACTATAGTAGTAGTTACCTTAAATACACCATGTACTATAGTAGTAGTAGTTACCTTAAATACACCATGTACTATAGTAGTAGTAGTTACCTTAAATACACCATGTACTATAGTAGTAGTTACCTTATATACACCATGTACTGTAGTAGTAGTAGTTACCTTAAATACACCATGTACTATAGTAGTAGTTACCTTAAATACACCATGTACTGTAGTAGTAGTAGTTACCTTAAATACACCATGTACTATAGTAATAGTTACCTTAAATACACCATGTACTATAGTAGTAGTAGTTACACACCATGTACTGTAGTAATAGTAGGTACCTTAAATACACCATGTACTGTAGTAATAGTAGGTACCTTAAATACACCATGTACTGTAGTTCTAGTCATGTCACTGTGCCGCTGACTTGTAGTGAACACCATCAGTGAAGTGTATATTATAATGTATATTAACATCTTGTTCCTCCTGGTCCGTCAGCCGTGCAGCTGCATCCAGATGCGATAGACGGAGCTCCTGCTGCCTTCACCTGCCTGCTGAGGAGCCAGGGGCCGGAGGCTGCTATAGAGAGCGTCATCAAGGCCATGAGTAGATAACCAACCCTTTAGCACAGGTGGGACCAGGTCATTGTTTCCCCAAGTCCCAAATAAGTCTTGTCTTTCATATTTGAAGTCGATGGTAAATGATTGACAACACTAATGTGTTAATGTGTGAAGACGCAGCAGAGATACTGTACAGGGCAGCGCCCTCTAGAGGCCGTCTCATGAAGTGCTTGATGACTGGCTGATGTCCCGGGCTGTGCCATGGGGAAAATACCATCCAGCGGTTTCAACCACGGAATCCTTAATTACCACGGCAACCACTCGCTGCACGATTCCCATTGGCAGTTATTCATTTTTAAAACATCTCACCTCAAAATGCAATAAATTACAAATTTGACTCAACATAAAATCACATCTCATTATTTTCGCTGAATGTTTGCAACAAGTAGTTTTGTTGTTCCCGCCATCTTTAGTGTTACAAATGTCTCCCTTACGGCCTGATCCGTCTCCTCTGGGTCTTTCAAACAGCACGTTAAGTAAGAGCTGTACGTCTGAAAATAAAGGATGAATTGGAAATGCACGTGTCCTGGGAGTAACATATGAAATCACTTAGAACCAAATGAAACACCAAGCGTTTTTCTCTTAGAAATGACTTTATTCAATATAAACAGCTCTCTGTTTCAATCACTCTGTTTCTCTTAATGCCGTCGCTCTTCTACACGTGGACAGAATGTCTGCTCTGTAAATATGTCATTAGTCAAGATCTAAAAAAATAAATAATTTAAATACAAAATGCTAGACAGCAATGTCCCATTTGTATTCCGAAATAGGGTTTTTCTCCTCAGCTATATACACACACACACAAGTATTATAAGTTTCTTAGGTATCACAGTGTTTGTGATGGTTTTTATTTTAAGTGTTAAAAAGTCCATCCATTCTTAAAGGTCAAAGGTCACGACACATAGGCAACATTGTGAGGTAAAGTCAAGGGCCAAGTTTCTGCTGAGCAGCGTGAACCCTGGGACCAGTCTGAACACCAGGGACCAGTCTGAACACCAGTCTGAACACCAGGGACCAGTCTGAACACCAGGGACCAGTCTGAACACCAGTCTGAACACCAGGGACCAGTCTGAACACCAGGGACCAGTCTGAACACCAGTCTGAACACCAGGGACCAGTCTGAACACCAGGGACCAGTCTGAACACCAGGGACCAGTCTGAACACCAGTCTGAACACCAGGGACCAGTCTGAACACCAGGGACCAGTCTGAACACCAGTCTGAACACCAGGGACCAGTCTGAACACCAGGGACCAGTCTGAACCCCGGGACCAGTCTGAACACCAGGGACCAGTCTGAACACCAGGGACCAGTCTGAACACCAGGGACCAGTCTGAACACCAGGGACCAGTCTGAACACCAGGGACCAGTCTGAACCCCGGGACCAGTCTGAACACCAGGGACCAGTCTGAACCCCAGGGACCAGTTTGAAACCAGGGACCAGTTTGAACACCAGTCTGAACGCCAGGGACCAGTCTGAACACCAGGGACCCGTCTGAACCCCGGGACCCGTCTGAACACCAGGAACCCGTCTGAACACCAGGGATGTCAGGACTAGTTCAATGTGACCTTGGAATGGGCTACTGATGTGAGATGAGGTGCGTTTGGTAGCAGTTCAGAGTCTTGCTGATGGTGGGTGGAGTCCTACCGGTCTCTGAACACTGTTTCAGTCCACTTTGAACCGCCCCCTCCCACCCACTGCTGTTCATCTCTGGTTGGATTCAAACAGGCACAAAATATGTGGTCCCAGTGTGTTGAGGTGTATCTATGATCACTCTAATTTAGGGAACTGAACGTTCTAACGATTATTTGACAGTCTTCCGTCATTCCTGTCAGAATGATGTTATTATAATGTAAATCAGGTTCTGAATGATGTATTATGTAGATCAGGTTCTGAATGATGTATTATAATGTATGTCCGGTTCTGAATGATGTATTATAATGTAGGTCCGGTTCTGAATGATGTATTATAATGTAGGTCCGGTTCTGAATGATTTATTATAATGTAGGTCCGGTTCTGAACGATGTATTATAATGTAGTTCCGGTTCTGAATGATGTATTATAATGTAGGTCCGGTTCTGAATGATTTATTATAATGTAGGTCCGGTTCTGAACGATGTATTATAATGTAGTTCCGGTTCTGAATGATGTATTATAATGTAGGTCAGGTTCTGAATAGGGATGCTCGATATTGGCTTTTTTACCGATACCGATATTGTCCAACTCTTAATTTCCGATACAGATATCAACCGATACCGATATATGCAGGGTTTCCCCCCCCGAAAAATGGAATAATTTCAGGTAATTAACATTACATATCTCTTGTTGTGGAATTAACACAACATTATGCATAGTTTTGACAATAAATAAAATCAGAATTTGTTCTTACTTGCTTGCCTGGGTAAATAAAGGTTATAGAAATGTAAAAAAAACTATACCGATATTTTCCGATATCACATTTTAATGCGGATATCGGCCGATAATATCGGACATCCCTAGTTCTGAATGATGCATTATAATGTAGGTCCGGTTCTGAATGATGTATTATAATGTAGGTCCGGTTTGCCGCCCATTGCCTCAAAATGTTCCTGTGTCTCATCATCTTTTATACATCAGCAATTCTCATCAGTGGTTGGTTCAGTTGGTCCGTTTATATCTCTGTGACTCCGCCCCCTTCCCCTGTAGAGTCGACTAACCTGGTGCCATAGCCCATAATGCGCACTACCTGCTGAATATGATGCGGTATGATTATAAACAACACCTACTAAATGCTATGCAATAGGCATACACTAAAACTATCAAAGTAACTTCCATATGCAATACGTCAACACCTGCAGTCAGTCGTGTGAAGCTCTGAAGCCATAAACACCTGCAGTCAGTCGTGTGAAGCTCTGAAGCCATAAACACCTGCAGTCATGTGAAGTTCTGAAGCCATAAACACCTGCAGTCATGTGAAGCTCTGAAGCCATAAACACCTGCAGTCAGTCGTGTGAAGCTCTGAAGCCATAAACACCTGCAGTCATGTGAAGTTCTGAAGCCATAAACACCTGCAGTCATGTGAAGCTCTGAAGCCATAAACACCTGCAGTCATGTGAAGCTCTGAAGCCATAAACACCTGCAGTCAGTCATGTGAAGCTCTGAAGCCATAAACACCTGCAGTCATGTGAAGCTCTGAAGCCATAAACACCTGCAGTCATGTGAAGCTCTGAAGCCATAAACACCTGCAGTCAGTCATGTGAAGCTCTGAAGCCATAAACACCTGCAGTCAGTCATGTGAAGCTCTGAAGCCATAAACACCTGCAGTCAGTCGTGTGAAGCTCTGAAGCCATAAACACCTGCAGTCATGTGAAGCTCTGAAGCCATAAACACCTGCAGTCAGTCGTGTGAAGCTCTGAAGCCATAAACACCTGCAGTCAGTCATGTGAAGCTCTGAAGCCATAAACACCTGCAGTCAGTCATGTGAAGCTCTGAAGCCGTCAAACACCTGCAGTCATGTGAAGCTCTGAAGCCATAAACACCTGCAGTCATGTGAAGCTCTGAAGCCATAAACACCTGCAGTCATGTGAAGCTCTGAAGCCATAAACACCTGCAGTCATGTGAAGCTCTGAAGCCATAAACACCTGCAGTCATGTGAAGCTCTGAAGCCATAAACACCTGCAGTCATGTGAAGCAGCTCTGAAGCCATAAACACCTGCAGTCGTGTGAAGCTCTGAAGCCGTCACTCTTCAACACCTGCAGTCAGTGTGAAGCAGTCAGATTCCTCTGGTGTTTTGAAAGCTGGTATAAGCAGCCTATTAAATAGTAGATATCATGAGCTTTCAGACACAGGTTCATCCATAACAATACATCCTCTTTCTACTATACAAGTGATTTACTTCTGTCTACTACCTAGCATGGACCTGAGGCTGGAAGACACTACAGGACTTTAGACACAGGATCACTGAGTCTAATGTTTAAGCCTTTAAAGGCGTGGACATGTATGCATACACATTCAAAACAGGAGTACAGATCTGAGACCAGTCACTGATGTGTATGTGGTCGTGTGACCTGAGCAGTCTTGATCCTAGGTCAGTACTCGTACTCATAACAAGTTTGATAAACACAGGCCCTGATCTAGGATTAGTGATCAGGTTACAGGACTGCAGAACTCTTCTGGGTCTATATTGACAACACCTCTCAAAGTGTGAGTAATGATCTAGAGTCAGCTTTAGTCTGTTAGTCTGAATACAGTGCTCCTAGTCACTGATCCCAGATCAGTGGGCTTTGTGAATATGGGCCCTGGATCAAATGGCCTGCAGATCAAATGATATGCAACTCCTGCAGGGTAGCGGACCAATCGACACAACAGAAAGGGGTCAGAGTGGCCACAGAGATCAAAGGGGACACGTCTCAAGTGTTACCAGTTTCTAAGAGGCATTCAAGACAACTGGGAATCATGAGGTTTTCAACCTGAGGAGAGCACAGATTTCCCAGTTCCCAGGTGTCCTGAATGCAGCATGAAAAGCAGCCATTGGTTTGTCTCCCAGTGGGCTGCTGGCATTATGGTGCGTTCACGATGACTGGGAGGTTCGTGAGGAGAGGATGGTGATGTCATTAGAGGCTGAATGACGGGGCGGGTTGAGCACATGCTCGATGGGAATCTTCACCGCGTTTCAGGCTTCGCTGACGACACCGTCCTCTCCTCGTTTCACCATTAAGCTCAGAGTTTAGAAACATCCTGGTTGCCAGTTGTCCCGAGCGCAGCGTTGTATTAACCCCCTCAGCAGGAGGGTCGTTGGAGATTAGAGGTACGTTATCGGCACATTTTTACACAAGACACACGCAATCTGAACTCAATCACGTCACAGATCTGACCTACCCGTCCGTCTGAACGAAGAGAAACCGGATAAGATCAGACCCGAGGCATGACGGCTTCATTTGCACAGGAACTCAAACTGTTTTAACTCAAAGACCCAGATCATTTCACTACAGCATCAGCACAGATACACCATCACACCTGGGTCATCACACTACCAGCTCTGAGTCAGTTCTCCTTACTAGTCCTAAGTCCTTACGAGAGGCCTAGTAGCTACTAGTTCATTTATAACTAGTCAGCTACGAAATGTGGTTGCATGTCGAGTACGGAGGGCATATTCTAACTGGTTTGGATGTAAAGTCATCACTAAGACGAGTGGCCAATCAGCGGTCAAAGATAAGAGTTCCATCATGGTTACTGGGGGCATTAGCTGCCGACTAGCATAATTGGCTTGATCACAACTTATATAACTGAGTTGCAAAATGGCATGAAATGACTGGAGAATGATGCTGTGGGCGGAGCTATGCTGCTTAACGGTGACATCACCACCCGCTCCGTACAGCACATCTCTGTGGTGCAACCTCTTTCATTTAAGGAAATGTTTAATTCAGGACTTAGTAGGCACTTACTTTATAACGAGACTACGTTTTGAAACCAACGCACAGCTGGAGCACACCGGTGTGGAGAAGCAGGCCGGACTCCTGTTGCCGTGTGAATGAAGCCGGTGTAACGGGGCCGGTTTCAACACAGACATTCTGGTGTCAGGGAAGAAGCCTTTTCTGTTTTTCTGGGGGGGGTTTCTCAAGCCTCTCACCCAGACAGTACATGTAGGCACATAGAAACACCACCTCCGAAACCACCGTGCAGTAGAGAACTGCGCTCAAACACCACTAACAAGACACTTTTGGCACGTCAAAACTGAAGCAGCAGTCTGTCTGTCTGTACCCGTCTATACATTTTGCACTGGAGCAGGACATCAGATCATCTCCTCGTTCCACACCTCAGATCTGTGTCCCGACAGTTAACTTAGAACATTCCATAAACAGATTCCACCTGTGGTCCAAGGACGCTTCAAAATCACATTCTCCTTCCTTCAATCCAGCCCGTCTGTCTGTCTGTTAAACTGTCTGAGCTGTGACCCGTCACCGTTCTACCCCAGGAGTCCCTGCTCTTCAGCTCCGTCTGTGTCTTCAGGAAATGACCAGTGGTTTTCCAAGGCTGGCTTGGGACCCAGAGGTGGGTCTCAGTGTTGGGTCCCCAAAATGATTTAGTAGGAATTGGTAACCAAAGCTGATGGTTGCATTATGTTACCAAGGCCTTTCCAAGTACAGCGTTAAGATCATCGGAACAGAATAATGTCCGCTTACGCCAAACCACTGGCTCAGAGCTAGAGCCACAGTCTGCTTCAGACCAGAGCCATACTGTAGAGTCGAACCATGAATGTTTTCTGTGGCAGCCATGTTGGTTCCACAGTCCTGCTCCATGGCTGTTGCTAAGCAACTAGCATCACCATGGTGTTATGGAGGCCATTGTTACTTATCTACAACCAACACCTGTTAATTCTAGAGGAGGCAGCAACATGGCCACCATAGTCCAACTTGACCAAACACCTCCTTCTACATTCACTTTAACAAAACAGCCCAGACATCATATCTATCTACACATTAAACCAACGATATGTTTCTCTGTTAAAACCTTTTGCATTTACGTTAATATCCTTGTTTAGCTTCGTGTTTCAGAAGCGCTGCCAAGGAGAAGGCAGAGGGGAGTGGTCAGGCAGAGGTCGTTACCATGACACCCCCAGACATTCAGGAAGTACATCAGAAAGTCCAATACCAAAACAGAACCAAAAAAAATTTTAAAGAAAGAAAAGAAAACCCCTATTCATTTCCAATAAATATTAAAATCACTGAGAACAGAATATACAACTAAAGACATCAGATGCACTTCCTGTATGGAGAGGCTGTATAGAAATGAGGTCTATTCACCACAAGGTCCACCTGAACCTCCTGTGGGTCTCCAACGTGGAAAGAACACTTTTCTGTTGAAGTTTGAGATCCATAGTAGTTACAGAACCATCAAACTACCACGAGAACTGTCACTGTAGCAGTTCAGTAGAATTCTACAGGGATTAAACTCACTTCAGTAGAATTCCAGAGAAGTGTAGCGTGTGATGGAGACTGTGGGGATTCGACCCAATGAGAGCCCTAGTTCCTGGGTCTGGAGCCCACTGGCTGATTATTGGTTCTACATGCAATAAACCAGGCTGAAGATTACAAGGTTATGTCAAGAACTCAATGGAACCAGAGCACAGTGGTTACCATAGTTACACCAGCGCTGGCCCAATGAATGATGAATTCTCAAAATGTAATGACATCATTGTCTAGTCCCTCTCCTATTGGCTGTAGGCAACAGGACGCCATATGGACACCTCGATAGAACCATATTTTATAGATTTGTCCAAACCGTTTCTATAAAACAAATATTGACGGTCTAGAAATATTTCAAGTCTTCCGTTCTTACTTCCTCCTGCTAAATGATGTTACAAAGCAATATTAGCTACAACTTTGCTTCACTGCATGAAATTGTATTTGCTGCCTGGCAACATTAGGTTGTTGACCCTTCTAGGAATGACCAACGGCTCAGGCATTTTCTCATGACAAAGATAGACAAAGGATAGCATCCTTTAATGTCCTTATGAGACACATCCAACTACACATAATAAAGGACTCTGGTTTCAGGCATCAACATGGCGTCCTTAAATGCTCACAGGACAGGCTTGCCTAACCGTCTGTGCTTCATGCCTCTGGTTTCATACAGGGTGAAACAGCAGTGTGCAGTCCTCTCGGTCCAGAGCCATATAGCCGCTCTGTCGCGGCAGCGGGCTGCTAGTCCGGCTGTAGTAAGCCATGATCTTGTGGTCCAGTCTCTGCTGACAGGGGATGCTGTCGAAGGGCTTGGGGTCGAGGTCCAAGATGGACACCGAGAAGGAGAAGCACGGTGGTTTGGAGGACTGGAAGTCTCTCTGCTTCTGACTGAGAGCGAGAGAGAGAGAGAGAGAGAGAGAGAGAGAGAGAGAGAGAGATGTTACATTTGATGGTCACTAAGCAACTTCCTCTGTTGACTTCCTCTGTTGACTTTTACTGTTTAATTGATTCATGGCATCCTGCTTGCTTTGGTAATGTAAGAAAACATATAAACTTTATAAATAGACAATAAACCACTTTTAATGGAGAAAGAAGGGCAGCGAGAAGGTAAGAAAAGTAAAGAGGAGATGAAGGGAGACGGAGGAACAAGGCTTTCTGAAGCTTCAACACTGAATGAAGGAGGAGGAACCAGACACTTCAGCATTATGGTAGTGGTAAAATATATAGGGCTTTTATCCATTTATATAGGGCCTTGGCTTTATCCATTTATATAGGGCCTTTATCCATTTATATAGGGCTTTTATCCATTTATATAGGGCCTTTATCCATTTATATAGGGCCTTTATCCATTTATATAGGGCCTTTATCCATTTATATAGGGCTTTTATCCATTTATATAGGGCCTTTATCCATTTATATAGGGCCTTTATCCATTTATATAGGGCCTTTATCTATTTATATAGGGCTTTTATCCATTTATATAGGGCCTTTATCCATTTATATAGGGCTTTTATCCATTTATATAGGGCCTTTATCCATTTATATAGGGCTTTTATCCATTTATATAGGGCCTTTATCCATTTATATAGGGCTTTTATCCATTTATATAGGGCCTTTATCCATTTATATGGGGCTTTTATCCATTTATATAGGGCTTTTATCCATTTATATGGGGCTTTTATCCATTTATATAGGGCCTTTATCCATTTATATAGGGCTTTTATCCATTTATATAGGGCCTTTATCCATTTATATAGGGCTTTTATCCATTTATATAGGGCCTTTATCCATTTATATAGGGCCTTTATCTATTTATATAGGGCCTTTATCCATTTATATAGGGCTTTTATCCATTTATATAGGGCTTTTATCCATTTATATAGGGCCTTTATCCATTTATATAGGGCTTTTATCCATTTATATAGGGCTTTTATCCATTTATATGGGGCTTTTATCCATTTATATAGGGCCTTTATCCATTTATATAGCAGCTTTTATCCAAAGCGCTTTACAATTTGTTCCCCACACATCAATGGCAGGAGCCAACCTGCTCATCAGGAGCAGGTAGGGGTCTTGCTCAAGGACACTTCTGACACGCTGCCCGGGAATCCAACCAGGAACCTTCCGACTACCAGATGACCATTCTACCTCCCGAGTCACTCGCCCATTATGACACAATATAATATGTTACTTATGTTCTGTATCATATCCGTTATATTTCTGCTTTGACTGCCGTCTGATTCAAATAATTAGAGTGAACCGTATCAAGCTCTGTGGCTCCACCTGGTGGACTTCACAACGCGTTACATGGACATTAATATTCCACATACTAGTCAATATCCCAATGGAACATGTATAGATTTACATTATTGTTTATACGCATCTTCATATCTTCATCTTCACATTCCATAAAATGGTGAACTGCCATGGAAGCAGAACTTTACAAAGACCACAATAGAGGCCCTGCACAGAATGTTTGTGTACTTCTGCCTGTAACCAATAGTCACCACTTTCAAAAAGACAAGTCCTACTTGCTGTGTAGTGCTAGAGGAGGAAAACACTGGAGAAACATGATATTACTGTTCATCTCACTCCAATCATTTTTATTGCAGAACATGGTATTTTCTCAAGCAGACAAATGTAAAAACTGTAATCCGTGTTGCATGTACCTGACAAACTGAACTGTTTGTATTACAGTCATATTCCAACTTAACTGAATGCACGTGTGTGTGTGTACTACTGTACTATTACAGGTATTGAAATTAACGCAAAGTATCGCGATACTACTACGTATCGATTTCCCCCCCACCCCTACTACCTATATTCTATTGTGCTAATTTTTTTTTTTTTTAATCCACTTTTTCTCCCCATTTTCTATTTTTCTCCCATCCCAATTTCGTATTATCCAATTCTTCCCTCCCCTGTCTTGACTATGCCTCCCACTGGTCGGTTGTAGTGAGGACAGAAGCCTTGCATCACGTGTCCCCTCCGGTAGACAAGGAGGCAGCCTGTCGCATCTTTTCACCACAGCAGCTCGAACTCTGTGGCGAGGAGTAACACGTGGGAGGCTCACGCTGCCCCCGACACTTCCGGCTTCCGCCGCACCGGCGTCACCAAACCGACCTGTAGGAGTCGCTGTCCACAACGTCCAATCCCCACCCACCGGCTTTCCCACCCTCTAACACTGCCAATTGTGTTAGTACGAACGACCGGCCAGCCGGTAGCAACGCCGAGAGCTGGGCTCGAACCCAGTGTCTCCTGTGTTAGTGGCAAGCGCCTTGCGCCATTCAGCCGCCCCTATTGTGCTACATTTTATTTAGTTTCTATCCCATTTAATATATAGTCAATCTCTTTATTAACTTGTAAATCCCTAGCCTATATTTGATTTCATAATAAGGAGTTATTTTTAATTGAATAATAATAACTTCATAATAATCATGACGTTGCATTACTGCTGATCAGCACGCCTATCAGAAATAAATGTTTACTGTATTGATCATCTCAGAGTCAGAACCAAGCATTTGAAATGACCTTTAGTGCTTAGCCTTATTTCTATATAGTTTATTTTTAAATCACGCGTTGCGAAGGCTATCGGCATGTGGCTTTATATTTCTCGAACAAATTAGATACTGTTGATAAGATCTATTTTCTTTAGTATTCCGTTCATTTCGTATTGTATTTCGTTTACTTCGTAATGTATAGAGCTTGCTTAATTTGTATTTAAGCACACACACATTTCTGCCAACAGCGCTGTCAGGAGAGCAGACTGCTCGCGAGCCACACATATTGGGCGTGTCTGCGCTGGTATCTCATCGCGCAATGTCCTTTAGTGGATAGCTCGCAAAGACGGAGCAGAATCGGCGGGTGCAATTAGCAGTGCGCAATCCATTCTTTGTGGATCCCGCCCTTACTGTATAAAAATACATACTGTATGTTTAAGTTAGTCAAATATAATAATCCTTCCTGCAGTACTTTCTCTAATTGTCCACCTTCATTTCACTATATGTCGTGTATGTGATGAATAAACCTCTTGAATTTATATATAAATAGGCCATTTTGAATGAACTTGCACCATCACAATTGTATTACAAGAAGATATATATAAAAATATGTCATCACATTATATATATATTTTTTTTTATCCACTTTTTCTCCCATTTTCTATTTTTCTCCCATCCCAATTTTTCGTATCATCCAATTCAACCCTCCCCTGTCTCGAACGCTGTTTCTTGCCTCCCACAAGCCGGCTGCAATGTGGACTAAGTCATACATAGCACAAGTCCCCTCCGGTACTTGAGGCAACAGCAGTCGCATCTTTTCACCTGCGCAGCTCGATCTTTCAGCGTCTGGGGTCTGGGCTTTGGAGGGGCCCCGCCCCCGTCGCTTCTTGATTCTACTGCGCAGGCGCACAAACCGACCTGTAGGAGTCGCTGTCCACACCGCCCGATCCCCACCCATCAGTTTCCCTCCCCGTAATACGGCCAATGTGTATTACTGTGGACGACCAGCTAAACTGAAAGCAATGTGGAGAGCGGGGCTCGAACAGGAAGCATCCTGTTCGAGCCTAGTCTCCAGCATTCGTTGCAAGCGCCTTGCCCACTGCGCCACGTAGCCGCCACTCACATTATAATTTATAGTTTTATACTGGAAAACAAAATACCATCAAATACTGTTATATTTTCAAAACTAAGAAATATTGTGATATATTTTTTATCATGGGCTAAACCTAATGTCTATCGGTTCTGATATTATAAATCTGATATAATACATACAAGACAATACAATGTGAGGTCAATCAGTCTGATATATACAAGTAATCTATCTGCGAACGACCTCTATAGGGAGGTATAGTCTGACGTCACTTTGGACAGCCCGCGAGGTCCACCCATATAGGTGTTTATCATTGGGAAAATAGATTGTCGGCTATTGTAACAATTCTGCCGCATGGAAATTGAAAAGCTTTCGATTTTTGCACAAACATTTTTCCATTCTATCACTAACATGATTGTTTAAGCATTTTTGGTTGAAATAAAATTTGGCGATTTTTTTTTATGATTAATTGCGAATATTTTCATGGTGAGCACCATGCAAATGTTAATGCTTTATTTGTTTTAAACGAGACGATTTAGAAATGGGCAACTGAAAATACATCGCGTTTTCAAGATGGTGGAACGGCCGGACACAGCAATAACGTAACCACTATACCTCCCTATAGGACCAAGACTCATTGTCGGGTCAGTCAGTTGATGTGACTGGCTCCCTCTAGTGGTCTGTGGGGCTAATTACACTGTACCTCTCCTTGAAGGTCTTGAGAGGTGCTCTGGTATTAATGCTCTACAGCTGGGTATCAGATCCTTCATGAGGTCCTGATTCAACTGCATTGTGATTTTATATTGATTCTATTCGGCTGAACAGCACCTGGCATTGTTGTCAACAGAAGATAATTTGATTTCTGTAGTCGTTCAGCATCTGCAGGCTAGGAATAGCGTTTAGCAAATATCTTCACATCCACTGAAAAAAGGCATCGATTAAAAGATAAGATCTTGGAATTTTCAGAATCTGTTCGACTCACCCTTCGTCTTCCTCGTCCTCTTCCTCTCCACTGGGCACCAAGGTAACCATGACGGAGCAGTCCTTGGCTGTCATGGCAACGCGGTACTGGTGGACCTGAGCACAGAACAGACGCAAATAAATAAACATTATTATTAAGTAGGGCCGTCAATATCACACGTTCATTTGAGACCCTTAACGTATAAAGATAAACACAATTCATTGCATTGTGCTTGTTGACCGCCTTCCATATCTTTGCCATCAGGCAGAATGTCTGGCGGCTGGTGTTTACATTCCTGGTCACTAAGACACGCAGAGCGGAAGGAGGAATGTCTCGTTGCGTAACTCAAGTCTCCAAACCCACTTGGATTAAACCAAGTTGTATAAATGACGCAGCGATGAACTATTTCCCAGCGGAGCAACAAGTAACGTTAACAGGTGGAGCTGCGCTCGATAATTATACTTGATAGAAGTATTGATAAGTACTCATGATTACTTTCTCTAATGATAAGTACTCATGATTACTTTCTCTAATGATAAGTACTCATGATTACTTTCTCTATTGATAAGTACTCATGATTACTTTCTCTAATGATAAGTACTCATGATTACTTTCTCTAATGATAAGTACTCATGATTACTTTCTCTATTGATAAGTACTCATGATTACTTTCTCTAATGATAAGTACTCATGATTACTTTCTCTAATGATAAGTACTCATGATTACTTTCTCTATTGATAAGTACTCATGATTACTTTCTCTAATGATAAGTACTCATGATTACTTTCTCTATTGATAAGCACTCATGATTACTTTCTCTAATGATAAGTACTCATGATTACTTTCTCTATTGATAAGTACTCAACTCATGATTACTTTCTCTAATGATAAGTACTCATGATTACGTTCTCTATTGATAAGTACTCATGATTACTTTCTCTAATGATAAGTACTCATGATTACTTTCTCTATTGATAAGTACTCATGATTACTTTCTCTAATGATAAGTACTCATGATTACTTTCTCTATTGATAAGTACTCATGATTACTTTCTCTATTGATAAGTACTCATGATTACTTTCTCTAATGATAAGTACTCATGATTACTTTCTCTATTGATAAGTACTCATGATTACTTTCTCTAATGATAAGTACTCATGATTACTTTCTCTAATGATAAGTACTCATGACTTTCTGGACAGAGTAAAATAGAGGAAAAACACGTCTTCTTTCATGGGATCTTTAAATGACCAACAGCGCTGTGACCCTGGCAGACTGAGAACTGCTCTGTGGAGGAAGAAGAGAATCTTAATGACCAACAGCGCTGTGACCCTGGCAGACTGAGAACTGCTCTGTGAAAGAAGAAGATAATCTTAATGACCAACAGCGCTGTGACCCTGGCAGACTGAGAACTGCTCTGTGAAGGAAGAAGATAATCTTAACACTTTAAGGACCAGCCACATATATATATACGTGTTTCGGTACCATGCGTTGTGGACCAGAGGCACGTATATAGCCGTGGCAAGTTGTTATCGTTTTATTCCATATTAATAACCGGATCAAGATCCCCGATAGACTCTGCAGATCTACCCGCCTCTGTGGAATCGGCAACATGCAATACCGGCCAGATCCTCTTAGGGGCGCCATCGCTCCACTGCAGTATCATTGTGGGCGAATGGAATATATTTTTTTTTACCCTCCAACGGAGTATCATATTACTCTGATCACAAACCAACAGCATGCACCGTGTATCACGTTTCGAAGCGGAGATTTCACCATGGAATAAGGGGATTTATAATCAACCAATGGACATATCGATCTACCAGATGCCGATCGATAACGGGGAAATGCTGCCGGGTATCACACGGGCTATATCTATCTAGGTCGTCCTCGGACGGACCCTCCATCGGTGCTTCCAGTCATCCCGATCCTCCATGCATCTGGCTAGCTCGCCGGTGCATTCTGTTCCCGCATCTCTCCTGAGTACGTCCACGTAGGTTAATGTGGGACGTCCTCGTGATCGATGACCGTGTGTTGGTTCCCACAGCACAAGTTTGCTGGTTGGCATCTCATGATGTCTCTGGCAGTGACCTGCCAGCCTCATTCTCCTGACTGCCACTTTCTCGCTCACCCTTAGCACCCCCCCATACAAGTTTGCATTAGTGACATGCTCATCCCTGTTGATGTTGAGCACCACACTGTAAGCTGACGGTAAGACATTTATCACCTAATTTATAGCCGGATCGGAGCTTGCTTGCTATGCAACGCTAGCAATCGATCTGTGAATGTGGCTACTTACACGGACACTGTATTGGTAATCAATAATACTAATCGACATCCCCCGCCGCCCCCCCTTTCATCCATAGATGCTCTGGGATAGTCCGGATCATAAGCAGTTTATGTTATTTCATTAGCATATATACAACGGAAATGCCGTTGAATATAACGTTAGTAGCCTTTAGCTCTATAACTAGCTTTCCAGAAAATAGATACGAAATGTGCGATAAAGCTTATATTCACGGCGCTATAAAATGACAACCTACCGATGGATTTTTCTTTTTCTTTAAGCCATTCTGAAGGGACAGTTTATGCACTCAATTGACAATGAGAATGGACAGATAGCAACACTATAAAGTATAGATATAGCTGTTAGAAAACACACATGTTTGTTTACATTCCCCGGTCCTCTAGCCACTAATTAGACTAAGCCCATCGGTCGTCAAAGTGTTAATGACCAACAGCGCTGTGACCCTGGCAGACTGAGAACTGCTCTGTGAAAGAAGAAGAGAATCCACACGAAGGCTGAGAAAAGATCACAACAACAACACAGCCACTCATCATTTAGGAACAAAAAAATAAACCTCAAGTAGGGGTGTAACGATGTATCGATTAATGTTTTTTTTTGCATGTATTGTTTTTTATTGACTTAGTCCATTCATGCTGAGTGAATCAGTTCCCCCAGCCACATTTGTGTATTCAACATTTTTTGGGGAATTAACTGATTAAATTAATGAAGTGTCCTACCTTGGCCACAGCGTACTCTATAGAGCCATCATCTTCAGACGGACATTTCTGAAGCTTCTCCAGGAAGGTCTCGTCGTACGGACCGTCTATCTGCAGACGACTCCTACACAATACAGACAAGACCATCAGTCTGATAGGAGATATACAGTCTGATAGAAGATAAACAGTATAAGATATATACAGTCTGATAGAAGATAAACAGTATAAGATATATACAGTCTGATAGAAGATATATACAGTCTGATATAATATGCAGTCTCCTAAAATATATAGTCTGATAAAATATACAATCTGATAGGAATAATGTGGGGAGATCTGCTTTCGTTAGTCCATGTGTGCCCCGCCCCCTACAATTAAGCCCCGCCGCACGTGTTGTAGGCTACTAGAGAAGAGGTTGGTGGCTGCTGCTTGGTGCACATTATTTTACGCCCCTAGTTTCTATAATAAAGCAGGTTTGTTTTACAGGTAAAACTAGTAGTATTTATGTAGTATTACAGTTTGTTAGTGATCATTTCTATAGTTGTACCTTTCTTTAGGGAAGTCGTGGACGTGCTGCTCTACTCTCCTGTAGAGAGGATGAAGTCCTTCTATATCCAGACTGTCCAGCATCTGAGTCTGGACGATCCGAGCCAGGACACAGTCTCTGGGCAGGCCCTGGGACCCTGCACACAGAGACACAGAGACACAGAGACACACGCACACAGAGACACACGCACACAGAGACAGACGCACACAGAGACACAGAGACACACGCACACAGAGACACACGCACACAGAGACAGACGCACACACACACAGAGACACACACACACAGAGACACACACACACAGAGACACACGCACACAGAGACACACGCACACAGAGACACACGCACACAGAGACACACGCACACAGACACACACGCACACAGAGACACACACACACAGAGACACACACACACAGAGACACACGCACACAGAGACACACACACAAAGGGCATTTAGAGAAAGGTTTGACTTGATTTACTAAAAATCACACTCTGGGTAAATCCTGAGAACCTGAGAGACACGGCTAGACACACACAGAGAAAGATATATAGGAGCACAACACTGGAGTTTAAAGGAATGAAAGATGAGCAGTGAGATGGTTTAGGGAAGCCTGTCCCAGTGGGAAGAGCCAGAGACCGAGACACAGACCATCAACAAGAGAAAGAGACAGACCAACAAGAAAGAGAGACACAGACCAACAAGACCGAGACAAGAAAGACACAGACCAACAAGAAAGACAGAAACACAGACCAACAAGACGGAGACAAGAAAGACAGAGACACAGACCAACAAGACCGAGACAAGAAAGACACAGACCAACAAGAAAGACAGAAACACAGACCAACAAGACAGAGACAAGAAAGACAGAAACACAGACCAACAAGACAGAGACAAGAAAGACAGAAACACAGACCAACAAGACGGAGACAAGAAAGACAGAGACACAGACCAACAAGACCGAGACAAGAAAGACACAGACCAACAAGAAAGACAGAAACACAGACCAACAAGACAGAGACAAGAAAGACAGAAACACAGACCAACAAGACAGAGACAAGAAAGACAGAAACACAGACCAACAAGACCGAGACAAGAAAGACACAGACCAACAAGAAAGACAGAAACACAGACCAACAAGACGGAGACAAGAAAGACAGAAACACAGACCAACAAGACGGAGACAAGAAAGACAGAGACACAGACCAACAAGACGGAGACAAGAAAGACAGAGACACAGACCAACAAGACAGAGACAAGAAAGACAGAGACCAACAAGACAGAGACAAGAAAGACAGAAACACAGACCAACAAGACAGAGACAAGAAAGACACAGACCAACAAGACAGAGACACAGACCAACAAGACAGAGACAAGAAAGACAGAAACACAGACCAACAAGACAGAGACAAGAAAGACAGAAACACAGACCAACAAGACAGAGACAAGAAAGACACAGACCAACAAGACAGAGACAAGAAAGACAGAGACACAGACCAACAAGACAGAGACAAGAAAGACACAGACCAACAAGACAGAGACAAGAAAGACAGAAACACAGACCAACAAGACAGAGACAAGAAAGACAGAGACACAGACCAACAAGACAGAGACAAGAAAGACAGAGACACAGACCAACAAGACAGACAAGAAAGACACAGACACAGACCAACAAGACAGACAAGAAAGACAGAGACACAGACCAACAAGACAGACAAGAAAGACAGAAACACAGACCAACAAGACAGAGACAAGAAAGACAGAGAGACCAACAAGACCGAGACAAGAAAGACACAGACCAACAAGAAAGACAGAAACACAGACCAACAAGACAGAAACACAGACTAACAAGATGGAGACAAGAAAGACAGAAACACAGACCAACAAGAAAGACAGAGACACAGACCAACAAGACAGAGACAAGAAAGACAGAGACACAGACCAACAAGACAGACAAGAAAGACAGAAACACAGACTAACAAGATGGAGACAAGAAAGACAGAAACAGACCAACAAGAAAGACAGAGACACAGACCAACAAGACAGAGACAAGAAAGACAGAAACACAGACCAACAAGACAGAGACAAGAAAGACAGAAACACAGACCAACAAGACAGACAAGAAAGACAGAAACAGACCAACAACAACAAGACAGAGACAAGAAAGACAGACACAGACCAACAAGAAAGACAGAGACACAGACCAACAAGACAGAGACAAGAAAGACAGAAACAGACCAACAAGACAGAGACAAGAAAGACAGAAACACAGACCAACAAGACAGAGACAAGAAAGACAGAGACACAGACCATCAACAACAAGACAGAGACAAGAAAGACAGAGACCAACAACAACAAGACAGAGACAAGAAAGACAGAGACACAGACCATCAACAACAAGACAGAGACAAGAAAGACAGAGACACAGACCAACAACAACAAGACAGAGACAAGAAAGACAGAGACACAGACCAACAACAACAAGACAGAGACAAGAAAGACAGAGACACAGACCAACAACAAGACAGAGACAAGAAAGACAGAGACACAGACCAACAACAACAAGACAGAGACAAGAAAGACAGAAACACAGACCAACAAGACAGACAAGAAAGACAGAAACAGACCAACAACAACAAGACAGAGACAAGAAAGACAGAGACAGACCAACAACAACAAGACAGAGACGAGAAAGACAGAGACAGACCATCAACAACAAGACCGAGACAAGAACGACGGAGAGAAAAGCTCCTGACCGTTTCTGATCAGCTCCCTGGTGAGCAGACTGGCCTCACAGACGCTCCTCCCCTCCGGCAGGTGGAGCATCTTCCTATCCGCCCTCATCCCTCGCTCCACTCGTTCACCCTTCAGCTTCCTGTCCGCCCTCATCCCTCGCTCCACTCGTTCACCCTTCTCCTCTCCTCCGCTGCTCAACAGGGTGTTCACCAACACCTGGAAGAAAAAAAGACATAGTCTGATAGAAGATGCATAGTCTGATAGAAGATATATACAGTCCGATAGAAGATAGAAGATACATAGTCGGATAGAAGATATATACTGTCTGATAGAAGATAGATGGAAGATACATAGTCTGATAGAAGATATATACAGTCCGATAGAAGATAGAAGATACATAGTCTGATAGAAGATATTCTAATATAATATACAGTCCGATACAAGATATAGAGTGATATAAGATATATACAGTATAAGATATATACAGCATTCACTACCACCTGGATATGAAAAAGAAATAAAAGACTGTTGGTTTCAGTGGTTATACGCAAAACAATCAGAACTTTCCAAGAGAATCAGTGGGAGGTTCCAGCTTTATGCTGATGATGTATCGCTGTTTGTTACAGATCCAGCCAAGTCAGTACAATAAACATTCCTTCTAAATTCTCTGGGTATAAGGTTAACTGGTTGAGATCCAAGGCTCTACGCTACGGTCTACGCCTACCATCATATTGTCCCAGGACATTGTTTCTAGCTGACCCAGTTGAGTGGCCTGAAAATGGCATCTGATATTTAGGAAAGACAGTGAGTCAGATGGTGAGTCAGAGAGACGCGAGTTACATTGGAATCTGTTTATAGTGCATGAAGCCCTTTTGTTCATTGTGACATCTGCCTTTGTGTTGCTTTAGGTGCATTTTAAACTGGTTTGCATAGCCATATCGAGTCAAGTCCATCTAGTTTACATGGTTGACTCAACACCAACGCCCTGCTTCACACCCGTTCACTTCACACCTGTACACGCGACGCCAGCCTGCAGGACAACCACAGTAATCCCAAGCAGGAAGTAGGGATTATACTGAAGTTTAAATGCAATACAGTGTTGGATCTTATGGTTCAGTACATGGGGTGCAGTATGTGTGACATACTACATACTTGGAGGACCATCACACCCAAGGGGAAGTGGCCATTCATAACACCAGAAGAAGAACATACAATAACAGCCGTTTCTTCTTGCTAGCTCTGCAATCAGGAGGATATGCTGTAAATTTAGCTAAAAACACGCATGATAATTCTGTGGCCAGTATGTTTTTTTAACGTTTGTTTGGGACATTTCCATTGATCTGGAATTGACCTGGAACAAGAAGTGTGGGATTGGACCGTCGTGTAGCAACTCATCCACTCCATATTTCATTGAGTACAGCCTTGTTGGTCAGGTGTATGTTGATGATCCTAACCTGTATGAAGTCATTCAGTACAGCCTTGTTGGTCAGGTGTATGTTGATCCTAACCTGTATAAATTCATTGAGTACAGCCTTGTTGGTCATGGGTCCGTTGATCCTTGCATTTCGATGGAGGAAGTAGGGTCTGATGAGCTGCAGGAGAGAACTCAGGTCCTGGAAGTCTTCATAGTCCTCCTTCCCCCCGTATATACACACACCACCCTGAGAGACATTACACATCATTACCACTAGTATATACATACACCACCCTGAGACATTACACATCATTACCACTAGTATATACACACACCACCCTGAGAGAGACATTACACATCATTACCACTAGTATTATACACACACCACCCTGAGACATTACACATCATTACCACTAGTATATACACACACCACCCTGAGACATTACACATCATTACCACTAGTATATACACACACCACCCTGAGACATTACACATCATTACCACTAGTATATACACACACCACCCTGAGACATTACACATCATTACCACTAGTATATACACACACCACCCTGAGACATTACACATCATTACCACTAGTATATACACACACCACCCTGAGACATTACACATCATTACCACTAGTATATACACACACCACCCTGAGAAACATTACACATCATTACCACTAGTATATACACACACCACCCTGAGACATTACACATCATTACCACTAGTATATACACACACCACCCTGAGAGACATTACACATCATTACCACTAGTATATACACACACCACCCTGAGACATTACACATCATTACCACTAGTATATACACACACCACCCTGAGACATTACACATCATTACCACTAGTATATACACACACCACCCTGAGAAACATTACACATCATTACCACTAGTATATACACACACCACCCTGAGACATTACACATCATTACCACTAGTATATACACACACCACCCTGAGACATTACACATCATTACCACTAGTATATACACACACCACCCTGAGACATTACACATCATTACCACTAGTATATACACACACCACCCTGAGACATTACACATCATTACCACTAGTATATACACACACCACCCTGAGAGACATTACACATCATTACCACTAGTATATACACACACCACCCTGAGAAACATTACACATCATTACCACTAGTATATACACACACCACCCTGAGACATTACACATCATTACCACTAGTATATACACACACCACCCTGAGACATTACACATCATTACCACTAGTATATACACACACCACCCTGAGACATTACACATCATTACCACTAGTATATACACACACCACCCTGAGACATTACACATCATTACCACTAGTATATACACACACCACCCTGAGACATTACACATCATTACCACTAGTATATACACACACCACTCTGAGAGACATTAATTTACACATCATTACCACTAGTATATACACACACCACCCTGAGAGACATTACACATCATCGTCCCGACAGACCCACCTTAAAGACCTTGAAGTTATTCTGTGGTTCCGCCATCAAGTGTTTGATGGCGATGTACATTCTCTGCTTGTTCCTGAGAGCAGACAGCAGGTGTTTGTGTTAAACAATGTGGCCACCACTGTCACCTAACCACACAGCAATTAGTCACGTTTCCTGTACACCTATGGAACTAGATATGTGCATTCAGGATGCTCATCTGAACAGTGGAAGGGCTACACTGACTACATCATATTTAACATGCAAGCAAATAGTCAACATCACTAATTGACACAGTACTTTTACCAATTCATCTTTTGATTATAAATGTTAGACCTTGTAGTACTAGTAGTCCCGTCTTTTAAAATAAAATATCATCTTATTTACCAATAGAGGAGGACCAGGGGACAGATACTGAGATTGTTGTAGCAGTACTAGACAGTAATAGTAGCAGCAGCAATAGTAGTAATATTGGTAGTGATGGTAGTAATAGTAGTTAGGGCTGTACCGAATGTCATTTTTTAACATTTGAAGCTTCGATTGAAGTATTCGAACGAAGCTTCGAATGTCTATAAAAAATATATATATTTCTTTTATAAACTAAATCCTCAATTTGAATAAAGTGATTAATCTGACTAAATTAGTATTTTTCTTTTATTAAATCAACTTTCTTTAATGAATATAACTCATCAGTTTCGTCAACATAAATAATCCAATAAGGGCACGGTTGGTATGAAAGTGATGGTGACGTCTTATAGTATAATATTAGTGTAGCCTAATCTTTAACTGCAATTGTGAAGAAAAACCCCATTGGTTTAAACAGATTGAATAGACACAAAAAATAGATTTAAAATTGTTTTTATATATTTTTTTTATTAAAAATAAAAAAATTCAAATGTCGATTTAGAATTCGAACGTCAACATTATGATCGAAGCTTCGAAGCTTTTGAAGCATTCGGTACAGCCCTAATAGTAGTAGACTAGTAGTAATAGCAGCAGCAGTAGTAGTAGTAACAGTAATAATAGTAGTACCAACACCAATATAGTTGTAATTATAGCTTTATTATAATTATTGGAATGATTTTCAACACACATTTTTAACAATTTAATCAGAAACCTCCCTAAACTTGTTTTTATTTTCATCTGTGTTTTATCCTATTTATTTTAACGTGTCTGTAATTCAACATCACTGTAAATGAGGGCGACCTCGATGATTCAACATCACTGTAAATGAGGGCGACCTCAATGATTCAACATCACTGTAAATGAGGGCGACCTCAATGATTCAACATCACTGTAAATGAGGGCGACCTCAATGATTCAACATCACTGTAAATGAGGGCGACCTCAATGATTCAACATCACTGTAAATGAGGGCGACCTCAATGATTCAACATCACTGTAAATGAGGGCGACCTCAATGATTCAACATCACTGTAAATGAGGGCGACCTCAATGATTCAACATCACTGTAAATGAGGGCGACCTCAATGATTCAACATCACTGTAAATGAGGGCGACCTCAATGATTCAACATCACTGTAAATGAGGGCGACCTCAATGATTCTTGGTTTAAATGAAATTACCCTGAGAACAGATCCAGGGGACAGTACAGACTGGGACGCTTCCATTTCCCACTGGCAACCTAGAGAGAGAGACAGAGACAGAGAAAGAGAGACAGTGAGACAGAGACAGGGTTAAGTGTCTTGCTCAAGGACACTTGGACATGTTGCCCGGGAATCGAACCGGGAACCTACGGATTACCAGACGACTGCTCTACCTCCCGAGCCACTCTGATGTTATAGAAGTAGAATACTACTGATCTTAAAGTGTTGGTGCATACAGAAGTAGAATACTACTGACCTTAAAGGGTGCATACAGAAGTAGAATACTACTGATCTTAAAGTGTTGGTGCATATAGAAGTAGAATACTACTGATCTTAAAGGGTGCATACAGAAGTAGAATACTACTGATCTTAAAGTGTTGGTGCATACAGAAGTAGAATACTACTGATCTTAAAGTGTTGGTGCATACAGAAGTAGAATACTACTGATCTTAAAGTGTTGGTGCATACAGAAGTAGAATACTACTGACCTTAACTCATTGACCGCCACGTTTAAGTGCGCGAGACGGCGCTAGAGCACCACCGCTTTAATCAATGGGAGGACTGGGAGATTTGCGAGTGCTTAAAATATATCTTAAATTATGGCTATGGGTCTAATACACTCGTCGTATTAGTTGCTTGCAGTCAACATGTACAAAACTGATTGTTTTTTTTCATCTGTACATTTCCGTTTTATACCGTTTTGAATACGAGTATAGTTTGTGATTTCTAGTCATTCCAGAGAAAGACGCGATAATAGCCCTTTAGTGGAATACACAAAACACGTTGTCATTTTCCGGCTGATTATCGAATCTTCCTGAAATCAACGCTAGATCATCATTATTATCCTTGCTCGTGCATACATGAAATGGCCCTCGTAGCGCGGCTCTCCCTCCCCCACCTCCTGCACCCAACGGAAAACAACCACACATACACACACAGATACAGCGTAGATCGGGGTAGAAATACATATCAGATCAACGATCAAATTTATAATGTTCTTACCATGTATCTGATGTAATGCAAAAGAAATAATCCAATTATCTGATCGCCATTTGAAGTACTGGGCGTGGAGGTCCGTGCCACGTTTAACAGCCTTGCATATATCGTTGAAATCAGGTTACCTCGCCTGATTATTTAAACCACGCCTGCACGGCTTGGATCGCCCCAGAAAGAAAAAAACTATACCATTCCCAGTGGAGTGCAATACCAGCCGGAAGGCGTAGGGGGGCGGTAATTGCCCTTTTGCGACCTCAGACCCATTCCAAACGATAACA
This sequence comes from Notolepis coatsorum, assembly GCF_963971535.1. Lineage (NCBI taxonomy): Eukaryota > Metazoa > Chordata > Actinopteri > Aulopiformes > Paralepididae > Notolepis > Notolepis coatsorum. Next base: position 174,485,500 of record NC_140170.1, on the reverse strand, counting down.
TCAGGCTGGATGGATGAAAATGAATGGATATCGCTAATAAAATAAATAACGATTAAAACCCGACTATACTCGTGATTGGCACTCAAGCGATGGCGAGTTAACCCGACTATCATCGTGACTGGCATTGAATGAGTTAAAGTGTTGATGTTATAGAACAGGGGTCGGCAATTAGGTTTGCCCACGGGCCAAATTTTCCCCAAGCCATTGTGTGGCGGGCCAATGATAATGACATTTTTTTTAACTCTGTCAAAATTAAAAATTAAAAATAAATTAAAAATAAATATCATATTCTCAAAATAAACTGACGGGCCAGAAATTATTGCTGGCGGGCCAATTTCGGCCCGCGGGCCGCCTATTGCCGATCCCTGTTATAGAAGTAGAATACTACTGACCTTAAAGTGTTGGTGCATATAGAAGTAGAATACTACTGACATTAAAGTGTTGGTGCATACAGAAGTAGAATACTACTGACCTTAAAGTGTTGGTGCATACAGAAGTAGAATACTACTGACCTTAAAGTGTTGGTGCATACAGAAGTAGAATACTACTGATCTTAAAGTGTTGGTGCATACAGAAGTAGAATACTACTGACCTTAAAGTGTTGGTGCATACAGAAGCGGCAGACTTTGGATTTGACCTCTTTACTGACGTGTCTGGGGGAAGGCAGGAAGCCACACTTAGGCTGAAACACAAATCATATGCAAATGAGCAGGTGAGGAGCAGCACACAGAGAGAGACACAGAGGTTGGTTTGGTAATTTTACAGAGAGAGACACAGGTTGGTTTGGTAATTTTACAGAGAGAGACACAGGTTGGTTTGGTAATTTTACAGAGAGAGACAGAGGTTGGTTTGGTAATTTTACAGAGAGAGAGACACAGAGCTTGGTTTGGTCATTTTACCAGCGAGAGGCTGAGGTCCGCCTGGTGCTTTTTTTATTTTTTATATATAAAACCAATTTAGTAAATTTTCACATCAGTTCCTCTTTTTTTTTATCCACTTTTTCTCCCATTTTCTATTTTTTCTCCCATCCCAATTTCGTATCGTCCAATTCTACACTCCCCTGTCTCGAACGCTGTTTTATGCCTCCCACAAGCCGGCTGCAATGTGGACTAAGTCATACATTGCACGAGTCCCCTCCGATACTCGAGGTAACAGCCGTCGCATCTTTTCACCTGCGCAGCGCCATCTTTCAGCGTCGTTGATTCTACTGCGCAGACGCACCAACCGACCTGTAGGAGTCGCTGTCCACAACGTCCAATCCCCACCCATCAGTATCCCTCCCCCTAATACTGCCAATTGTATTAGTATGGACGACCAGTCAAACTGAAAGCAATGTGGAGCGCTGGGTTCGAACACAGTTCCTCTTCTTTTGTAAAATACTAAGCACTTTATCATACTTACTCAGACAACATTATACATGGAAAGTGTCTGAGTCACAGCACAGAGTCATAGTAGAGAGTAGCGGAGTAGATGTCACACGAAAGAAGGCTCTAGACGACATGACAGGTTACACAACGATGGTGGTGGAAGATTTGGCAATATTTTGGATTCAAACTAAACACTAATAGGGAACCTGCTAGCGTTCATGAGACTATCTGTAAACTCTTTATGATGAAGGAAGCACCACAAGAGTGAGGCTGCTGGGCCCTCCAGCAACCAAGACTCCCCTGGACCAGTCCAGCAACCAAGACTCACTGGACCAGTCCAGCAACCAAGACTCCCCTGGACCAGTGCAGCAACCAAGACTCCCTGGACCAGTCCAGCAACCAAGACTCACTGGACCAGTCCAGCAACCAAGACTCACTGGACCAGTGCAGCAACCAAGACTCACTGGACCAGTCCAGCAATCAAGACTCACTGGACCAGTGCAGCAACCAAGACTCACTGGACCAGTGCAGCAACCAAGACTCACTGGACCAGTCCAGCAACCAAGACTCACTGGACCAGTCCAGCAACCAAGACTCACTGGACCAGTCCAGCAACCAAGACTCACTGGACCAGTCCAGCAACCAAGACTCCCTGGACTCAGTCCAGCAACCAAGACTCAGTCCAGCAACAGTGTGTTTGCGCGATGCACGAAATATAAGAGGGACAGTGTGAGCATTTGTGTTGTTCAAAGTAAGAAGATGTAAAGATCTAAGGCTGCAGCTACAATGATCCGTTTTGTCTGTCCGTCAACATCCGTTTGTCATACATTTTCGATGTGGAGCCTAGCTTAGCACAAGTCGATGGATACGAAGTGGCTAGCCTTGCTTAAAACTTAGAACAAACAAAAGATTGTGTTAAGCTAAGCATCTATGCAGCCGGATAGCTTTCTACTTAACACACAGAGAGGAGATTAGTATCCATCATAATGTTTGTGTGTTCCTTTAACACTGGACGCCAGACCCGAGATATCCCGGGTTAACTCGCCATGCGCTGGGCGCCAAACCCGAGAAAACCCGGGTTTTAATCGTTATTTCTTTTATTCGCTATATCCATTCATAATTCATCCATCCAGCCTGATGTTATGATTGGGAATGGCTCTGAGATCGCAAACGGCCAATACCGCCGCCTAACGCCTTGCAGCCGGTATTGCACATGATTGGAACCCCTCTGGCTTGGGCTGTACGTTGATCTAAGAAGTCCGGTCCAGGTTTTCCTTCTCGGGCATGAGTAACGTTTATAACACATGGATTGGAGACACTCGAGCACCGCCGGTTCATGTGTTTTGGTGGATAACGTTGGACACACGACCGCAATCAATATTTGGAATGGCGATCAGATAATTGGATTATTATTTTTGCAGTACATCATAGATGAGGTAAGGACTATACGTTATCAATCTTGTAGGGCTGGGCGATTAATCGATTTTTCGATTAATTCGAATTAATGATCTAGGACGATTTTGAAAAATTAAAATCGATAAAAATTACAAAAATCACGTTTTATTTTACAAAAAGTGATGTTTGGTGAACATTAGATTTGCACTTTATTAATCCCAATAGGGCAATTCATTCTTGTTTGATGATCAAGAGGCACGTTTTATTTGTTTTAAGTGAAGTTTGGTGAAAAAGCAATTATTGCACTATTAATCCCAATAGGGACATTCATCTTTGTTTGATCAAGAGTAACCTTTTATATATATATATATTATTTTTAAGTGAAGATTGGTGAAAGTTAGGTTTGCACTTCAATCCCAATAGGGAAATTCATCTTGGTTTGATCATTTGTTTGTGTCAAATAAAAACAAAGGTTATTTGAATGATTTCCTAGGTGTTTCTAGTTTAAGAGAAAAAAATCGATTAAAATCGGAAATCGGATAAAAAAAAATATATATATATCTGAGATTTTATTTTTAGGCCATATCGCCCAGCCCTACAATCTTGCGTTGATCCGATGATTTTTTTCCCCCACGATCGCAGCGTGTGTCTGTAATGTACTGTGTAATGTATGCCGTTGGTGCCGCTTGAAGCATAGAAACCCCCCGCCCCCACCCCCTTTCGTGCATGCATGATGAAACATAATACCGATAATCTAGCGTTGATTTCAGAATGATTCTTGATCGAGGCGAGAAATGGGACGATTTATAATGAAATGCAGTAAAGCGCTGTTTGCCGGAGTTTCCTGGGATTACACAGGATCACTAAAACTATACTCCTATTCACCACGGTATAAAACGGAAATGTATGGATGTTGCATGTTGACCGGAAGAAACTCACTGACAATCGACGTTGTTATTAGATCTATAGCTCTAATATTTAACACTTTGGCTGCCATGGGTTAAATTAATGATATACCATAGATTGCCAGCGCTATTTGTCTATGGAGAACGTCCCCTTCTTTGCAGGGCTATAACTTTTTAAATTCTATTGCTACATTGCCATTATTAGGGCCCATTCAAAGTCCTATATGTATTGTTCATTGTGTAGCAACGTTAAACTTTTTCATTCACATATTCATAGTAAAGTATGGTCTAATGTATAAGTATGTTTTCATCTCTTTCTGCAACTTTCTCCAGAACGTGATATATAGCCCCAAATGCATTATATTGATGATGAAATACAGTTTGATGGCAATCAGCGCGATATAAAAAATTCCAACTAGACGTACTTCTAGAAGTTACTACACGTCATCTGATGTTGACCGGATGGGCGAGGGGGCGTTTATAATTCCGTGGGCAGCGTTATACCAATCATCTAATGTGGGTCAAATGTTGATAAAAGCAGTTAGTATCGAAGATGGTAACGTTACACGCTGAAACTCACCCCAGTCTCCGCGCGCCGTTGGGCGATCATCGTCGAGTAGAAATGTTATCATTATGGGATATATTATTACCCGGTCCATCTCCAGCTTGTATAATGGTATATACGTCCAAATCATGTTGTTTATCGAGTTATTGGCAATCGATCGCTATGTAGAGTGACGAGCTAGAGTGCCGGAACCTATCCCGAGTGGCCGGAAGCAATAGGGCCGACCAGCAAAACCTCTACTGCGCTTCCTGTTAAGCAGTTGCGCCGATCGGCCACCAGATGGCGCTCCTGAACCGCCAGAGAGCTCAGTGGGTCCTGCTGGTGAATCTCAGGCCAGCGGAGGGGGAATATGAATCCGATTCCAGATTTTTGAAATATTGATATAAGGACGCTGTACAGCGTCCCCCGGCAACTTTAGCATCGCCAGCAAAGACGTTGTAAATCGTTTTTAGGCAGTCAAAGTGTTAATATAGGTTTAGCACTGCAAACACCGGAACTTATCCCCATTGAACAGAGCGCTGGCACACAACGGCCCAACACCCATAGCGACCCCTGGCGCCGAAAGTGTTAAGGATTTTAAATGAATAAAAAAAAAAGTGTTCCTTGTAGCAGTATTAAAAAAGACAATTTTGAACGAAATAGCACCATTGTATTAAGATAAAAGACATCCAAGATACTGGAAAACTAAAAACCGTCAGATACTGTTATACTATAAAAACTAAGAACAATATTGTGATATAATATGTTGGCCAGACACCATCCCTGCCATCAATGACCTACACCCATCCACCACCCACAGAGCAAGACAGAACTGGGGTCATAGTACCCATCCACCACCCACAGCAAGACAGAACTGGGGTGATGGTACCCATCCACCGCCCACACAGAAAGACAGAACTGGAGTCATACTGTGGTTTGTCCCAGAAGCGGCGTGTTTAAAATGACGCCTCTCCTGACTCACTCGGCCCGTTTGAAACAAGAGACTCTATTCAGCTCAAAAGAACACTCACAACATCACAAGGTTAGAATTGTGGTCAGGCAGAATAATTTATCCTGTTTGGAGATTGTTTTCCACATTAATGGTTCAATAGATGGTAAACAGTGTGGAGGAGAGACAGAAAGACAGACAGAGAGAGAGAGAGAGACAGACAAAAAGAGACAGACTAACAGACAGTATCATAGTGTGTATCATGATGTGTATCATAGTAGTGTGTATCATGATGTGTTTAGTTTATTCGGATCCCCATTAGCCATTGCCACAGGCATAGGCTACCATTACTGGGGTCCACACAAATCAATACAATAAAATCAATACAATACACCTCAATAACACATACAAATATTATATAATAAAATATCTAAGTTCACCAATCACACATACCCATCTACTCAATCATGTTTCAAGGCATATATGTTCACTTAAAGTACAACAATACATCTCAATACAACATACAAATATATTAAGTTCACCAATCACACATACCCATCTTCTCAATCACCCACTATGTTTGTACTTAACCGACAGTACCATTCTTTCTTATATGATTTTGAAGGTGTTTTTTAAATGTCTGTTTTTCTTCCAACCCTAGTTAATGCAGGTGGTAAGGAATTCCATGCAGTCATTGCTCTATACATCAGTCATTTTCATTGCATTTGTTCTTGGCATCTTTACAGTACATCTTTCCATTGACGCATGCCTGGTGGAGTAACTGTGTCAAGTTTGAAGTTGAAGTTGAAGTTTGACCTTTTCCTACAATTCAGAGCAAGGAGCACTGCTTTGTTCTGTGTAATTTGTAGTTTTCCCAGTTTCTCTTCCAGCACTTCCTTCAGATCACCGGACAGTAATCCAGATGTGAAAGGATCAGAGCCTGGATAACATGGATCACTGAATCTGGTGTTAGGAATTCTGCACATCTTCTAATTAACGCCAGCCCTCTCCCCATTTTTTGTTGTTATGTTATTTATATGCGTTGACCAGCTCAGATGACTGTCCAATGTTATACCTAGTAGCTTTGCTTCTTCTACCTGTTCAATTTCATCATTATTTTTAATTTTGGATTATCAATTAGCATATGGTGAGAACCATTAAAATACACTTTGTTTTTGCCATGTTTAAAACAATTCTATTCGCTCGAATCCACTCTTCTACTTTTTGTAGCTCTGTATTTAGTGCCACACCCATATCTTCCAGAGGAGGACGCCAGGGTTGTATCGTCCGCATTTATAGCCACCTTCGCTTGCTCTAAAATTAACGGCACCCGAGTCTGAACCCACTCCTCACCTGCTCAGGTGTGTGTGTGTGTGTGTGTGTCTGTGTGTTACCTTTATTTCTACACACAGTGGAGGTCTGGTGGAGTAGATACAGAAGGGAGACGTGAGGTTGGGCAGACAGAGAGCACAGCCACTGTAGATATCCATCACCTTGTTACAGCGAGACTCTGAAACAGACACACAGATATGAGATATTAGGGGTGGAACGGATCATGGTTCGGTTCATATGGTGGTTTTTGGTTCGGTACGATTCAGTGGGGAGAAGAAAATACTAATTCAAAATAGTATTAATACATAATACTACAGTTTTGCCTTCAATGCATTAGCTGAAAGCATAAGGAACACATACTTGTACATTATATTATTTGTTCATTATAAGCTTTGCTGTGGAGGTCCATCCATCTGTGTAGGACTACAGTGGACGTGTTGGATAACTGACCTCTGGTCTGTTCCAAATGACCTGTTGCTGAAGTGACTATGAGAGGAAACATTAACGTTGTGGCTTGACGTGATTTGAAATAACAAATTACCTGCTAAAGATGGACTGGGATAAAACTTAATAGAAAATTTTTTTGTTTGTGAATCAATAAGAGATGGAATTGCGTTCATAAAAAGAAATGTCACCCCTATTATTTATGTTTATCTATATGAAGATAAGATAATGACCATGCATGCAATACAGGTCAGGGCCACTAACATGGTAAAGTCAGAGATATTTCAAAAGGTAGGATATGTGCAAATTAGAAGCGGCTAATTACAATAAGATTAATGATAAATTACAGAAGGATTGGTCGAGATTGGGCTACTACACATATGATGGATTTCAGTACCAGAATAGAAGTGATCAAAATGAATATTCTGCCAAGGCTGTTTTATCTCTTCCTCTCACTACCAGTCAAGATCCCGACTCCCAATTCATAGCGTGGGACAAACAGATCTCTAGGTTCATATGGGCAGGGGGCAGACTAGTGATGCACGATATATCGGCCGATATGGCAGTTCTCTCCTCCCCCCCCCCCCCCCGATATATCGGTCCAATATCAAGATAGGGCCGATATGGGCAGATTTATATATATAAAAAAAAAAAAAAAAAAATCATGTTTTGGCCTTAAATAGTTTCAAAATATGTCATTTCTGCAAATAAGTTACAAAAGTAAAAAATTATAAATAATGCGTTTTGGAAAATAGCTCTTTATTTGATGATCATAAAAAAGTGTTTTCTATACAGAGATATCGACATCTGTAAATATCGGTATCGGCCAGAACAGCAATATTAATATCGGTTATCGGTATCGGCCACAATTTTCACATCGGTGCATCACTAGGGCAGACCTAGGGTGAAATTCAAAACATTGCAAATTTAAAAAGAGGGAGGAGGCCTGACACTACCTAAAAGAATACTACTATGCAGCCCAGCTGAGATATGCCGTTTACTGGTGCTCAAGAGCATACAGGGCCAGGTGGGAGGACAGAGAGACACACCTAGGACGTGTCCAACCTCAGGCCAGATTGGGGGGGAAAGAACACACAACAAAACAGGGAAATAATTCAATAGTGGACCACACACTGATGGTTTGGAATGAGGTGGTCAGGAAATACAAATCAAAAGAAGACAGTAGACTTCTGATTTGGCCTTCCCAGACCCCAGGCTTTAGCCCGGGAACACTGGACGCCACTTTTGACGGGTGGAGAGATAGAGGTATAACAGCCATATGTACACTTTTAGAGAACCATAACTTCATGTCTTTTGAGCAATTTAAGAGAAAATTTGACTTGGGAAATGACAATTTGTTTAGATATCTACAGCTGCGACACTTCTATGATACAGAAGTCAAGAATAGGATATCAGTAGGTGGTAACGGGGTGGTGGGAATGATGGAGATGGCGTACACGCGAACTCCAGTGAAAATAGTATCGGAAATGTACAAAAGTTTACAAGCTCGCAACAACGGTGATTCATATAATGTGAAGAAGAAATGGGAAAGTGAACAGAGTATAATCTTGACGGAGGATGATTGGCATAGGGCTGTCTTAAATACTTCGAAACTTACCGCTCTTAGTGGTAAATTGTGTTGATGTTGGTTTTGTTTCATTAACAAATGAGGCAGAACACAGTGATTGTATCCTTTTTTGTTTATTGCACTTTGTTCTTGCTGCAAACTGTAGAATGTTCGGCTGTGAGCAAGGAGGGATGTTTGTGTTCCACGCTTCAGTTCCCGGTATCAACGCTAAACCCTACTCATTGGTTGAAATGGCCTTCATGTTTGAACTTACATCGCCACCTATTGCTTTGGCATTGTACTACATGCAGATTTTGCAGTTGCGCGAGTATGCAGGTATTTTTTTAAACCACCCGTGTATACAGGTTTATTTTTTTGAAAACCTCCGTGTCAAAAATACGCGTGATCGTGTGGACTGGGCCTGAGAGTAGTCAACACTACCCCAGTCCCCTCCCCCACTAATCTCTTGTCACATACACCACCCACACCCCTTCTCACACATACACAAACAAACCCTCAAGCCCCAGAGGCGCGACAACAATAGATCAGCACAACTTGCACTCCGGAGAGAAAGGCGCACGTTCATTCTCTTGCGTACGGTATGCTTTTACCGCTTCCGTCTCAGAAAACCAACTTGTGTAAGATGTCATTATTTTCAGAATTTCATTGGCTACACAAACGGTAAATCATTTTCAGCGTCAGTGGTGATTTGTCTGGTCATTGAGAGGCGAAAGCGGAGGTGAACACTTTTCGAAAAAGACACTCGTTGGCGGTTTGGTCTTATAACCAGAGATTGGAAGCACATAATACTCGTAATAAATAGGTCAATCGTTGTGTCAATGAAATGGCAGCCATTTTAGCTTTCAACCAATGTGTTGGTCGAGAGACAATAACACAGCGTGATGCCGACAGGCGGCTGCAAATGTGTTGTGAGGGGCAACGTCCCGGGCGCGGGCCAACAGCCTGAGGACAGACAGAATTTTTTGAGGTTAAGCTGCTAAAGTAACCCTGAAGCAGCTCATAGTGGAGCGGTCCTCTGGACCAAGTTTCATTTGAGTTGATTTTGCAGGGAGATCGGGAGATGTTTGCTCTCCAGCTTAAACAGTGAGGGGCTGAGCCTGAGACACTCACTCCCTCCCTCCCTCCCCTCTCTCTGTACTAGGGCTGGGCGATATAACGATAACTATCGCGATATATTTTAATAATCGATATCGAATATCGAAATAAAAACAAAATCGTTTTTTTTTTTTTTTGTGACCTGCAACAGGGCAGTTTTAAAACCAGAGACAGTGGACAGACTTGTCTTTCTTGCCTGCAACTTAAAGTAATGGCTTTGCTTGTCCAAATGACAATACTGACCAAATTGAGATTTATTTTTCTCTTGTCCATTTATTTTGTTTGCTTTATAATTTAAAATACAGTTTGAAACCGTCTGTACACAGTAGGCTATGTGTGCTAGCAGAACTAGACTCCAGTCACGAGTCACGGTGCACATGTGCGGTGGTTTGTCCACCAAAAAAGCGCCAAAAGATCGAAAATAAACTAGCAGAGCCAGAACTGTTCAACTCCCCTGGAGCCACAGCCAGCAGAGAAGCCGGTTTACTTTAGCTTTTAAACCAGCTGCAGCCTGAGAACTGGAGTGTGAGGGGATGTAACACTAAATATGGCGGCAATGACAAAGAATTGCTGCAAAATAAACATACATCTGTTATAAAAAAATAAATACTTAACAATTTCGATAATTATCGATATCGAGAAATGTGATAACATTATCATATCGTTATCGCGATATGATTTTTTTTCCATATCGCCCAGCCCTACTCTGTAAGTTATAGGTTCTATTGAAGATACTAAACTGTATTAGTCTATGTTTAGTCGAGATGAATACAGTCCGAGACATGCCCAGGTCCAGGACCCACGCTGGCCCTGAATGATTAAAAGACCTTTGTGTGGATGTATCCATTGCTGGGTTTAAGGCAAGCTTTGAACGTTTCTGGGATGCGGTTTTGACAGTAAAATAGCTAAATAAAGGTAACTGTTGAGATTCACCTGCAGAGCTCATGTTTACATGTCCTTCCAGCAAACAGGAACTTCCTTATGGGCTCAGTTGATATTCAGGTTGGTTAATACAACAGAATAAGGCAAGAAGCACAATGACATCCAGAGTCTCTTCAAGGACATAAAGAAACATCCCCTAAACACTGTGCCAAAGTGTCATGATACCGGTTCTAAAACTATGTTGAAACTTAAATAATAAAAAATAATAGAGACAGGGGAAAAAATTAAGAAAGAGAGAGGGAGGGGGTATTGGGCTCCAATTCCACACTATTGGAAAACAAAACGTATCTTCGCCCAGACTCCACCGTGAGCGGCTCCAAGATTAACCGTTTTGGGACCAGCTTGGTTGACATTAGCAGGTAATGTTAGTTTGGGTCATTTTACACCTGCTTTGATGTGGTAATAAATAATATGGACATTTTACAATTAATATGAATCTTTAATTTGCCTCATAACAGCCTATGCATAGTGGAATGGTGTTCTTAGGAACACATAACGGCCCTAGTCAGGGGTAGAAGCTGAGAGACACCCAGGAGAATGTTCTGAGTATATGATGATAAAGATGACACTGAGAGACACCCAGGAGAATGTTCTGAGTATATGATGGTATAGATGACACAGAGAGAAACCCAGGAGAATGTTCTGAGTATATGATGGTAAAGATGACAGAGACACCCAGGAGAATGTTCTGTGTAAGGTACGGCTGTCTTAAATACTTCAAAGCTTCGTTCGATGGGCATGGGATTCGAACAGGAGAAAATGTATCCCCCCTCCCACCTGCAAAATCTTGCGCCTCCAATGCAACGAATGTCATACGCCTCATTAACTCTGCCTCTCTTTGTTAACTACAACAAGCAATGCTGTTGATGAGGTTGGACTCGGCACCGACAGATTTGTGTTCATTGTAGGGGTGGGAATCGCCAGAGAGCTCACGCTACGATACTATCGCGATACTTGCGTCACAATACGATAGTATCGCGATACTAAATATATCCCGATACGCTGAGTATTGCGATATATCAAATTTAATTTATTACCTTTTTTCAACTGCAAAGTAAAACTTTGTCAACATGTTTTATCTAATAAAATAAAGTTCAGTGACAGTCTGTTAATCTCACTTAAATCGTTTTTATTGCAGAACATGGTATTTTCTCAAGCAGACAGATGTAAACACTGTAATCTGTGTTGCATGTACCTGACAAACTGAACTTTCATATTCCAACTTAACTGAATGCACATGTGTGTGCGCGTGCGTGGACTACTGTACTATTACAGGTATTGAAATGAACAATGCAACTTCCTTATACAAAAAAAGAAAAAAAAAATTTATGAATAATCAAATATCAATACTTGGCGTCCCTGTATCGATACAGTATCGCCACGCAAAGTATCGCGATACTACTACGTATACATTTTTTCCCCCACCCCTAGTTCATTGTGCTGCTTTTATAAAGCCTCAAATGACGGCTTACAATATTTTGTGAAAGCAAAGTGTTTCATTTTCTAAGATTTAAAAAGGTTTTAAACTTTACAGCACTGAGTGTCTGTAAACTGTAAGTGTCTTTGTCTCTATTAACTACATATAAATATTTATATAATTGTTTGCTTTATAGACTAAGGTTGCAACATAATTATGTTATGTAATGTTGTTGGCTGCGTAACGGAGAGCAGCGCAGCTCCCGACCCATTCATTTAATTAATTAATCCAATCCACTTTATTTATAGAGCACATTAAAAAAAAAAAAAAAAAAGTTGACCAAAGTCAGCCCGAAGCTTCAACTGCCAAAAAGCCCTAGTGTAAGGACACATTCTGTTTCAGAACTGAGATCACTACTATAAGATACTCAACAAACATTCGGTGAGTCCTTGTTTTGTTTTAAGCTTGGGGTTTAGAAACAGATGCATCCTTGTCTAATACGTGATGCTCAGTCCTCTGTTCCACACTGTGTATGCAGGGGAGGAAATTAGGTCATTTTACTCGCCAAATGAGAGTATTCTTTATGTTTGGCGAGTGATTCATGAAGAGCACTCGCCACACTGGCGAGTAGTAAACAAAACAAAAAAATCATTCTGCAATCTGCTGATTCGCTCACTGGCACAAGCTGAACTCTGACTCCCCCCGTATGATTCCTCCCATTTGCGCCTCATAATAATCCATAACCAGTGAACATCATCGTTGCGCTCCAAGCTCCTCCAATGAACACTCGTTTTCTAGAAGATGCCGCCCATCTAGGGGAAGTGGATAGACCACTGCGTGCGGCCCTACAGACTCCTGTCACCGGCTTGACAACGTAGACAAAAACAGTGGATGAAAATAATTGCATGTAGAGTCGTCGCTTTCGGATATCAGTGCCGTCTGACATGGGGGCAAACAGCATGCGATGAGTCTCCTTCGAGTCGGATGAGAATGACAAGTCAACCAGCATTAGCCGGCTAGCTACCTAGCATATAACAAGCTACCATAACGCGCGTTCAACATAGTGGACTGAGCAGCTTTGCTTAAATGCAGCCGAGTGACATTTTATTATTACCGAATTATTACCGGGTTTCCCCCCATATCACCACTCACCCATATGCCCTTCACAACGGTGATGTTGTCATACTTGTCATTCAGAATACACCTGCTGAACCCCTAGCGTTGACATGAGATTCGATTCTAATGTATTGTCATCATGCAGCACAAGTACAGTACAACCAGAATACGTTTGGCATCCAACCAGAGTGCAAATGTAACAAGTCAAGTTCAAGTAGTTTTATTTAGCTATTACATTACAGTGAAATGCTTGGTTCTTTCACTGCCCAGCCCAGTCTAGCCCAACCCAGTCCAACCCAGACCAACTTTCCCTGCCCAACCCAGTCCAGCCCAGCATCTTTCACTGCCCAGTTCAGCCCAACCCAGTCCAGAATAGTTCCCTCTTTCATGTTAATTTTATTTTATTTTTATTTAACCTTTATTTATCCAGTCAAGCAATTAAGAACAAATTCTTATATACAAAAGCAGCCTGTTAATATGTGATATCCTAATATTTTGAAGAGTAGAGACGGTGTGATTAATATATGTTTTATGCTAATATTGTGAAGCGTAGAGACACTTATTAATGTTTTATGGTAATAAATAAAGAGTAGAGACACGGTGTGATTATTACTATGATTGAAAATCAATTTAGACGAAGACATACAAAGAAGTAATTATCACAATTAGCGATTTATTCATGGCTGGTAAAAAAAACAGTTTGGCTGGTAAAAAAAAATCATATACTCGCCAGTTGGCTGGTAAGCCAAAAAGTTAGTTTCCTCCCCTGTGTGTTTTCCTGTGCAACCGTACTTAATGTTTCTAAGTTACAGGAAATTACAGCAAATGGCTTTCTTTATTGAAAATGATTTTGGCCTCCCAGACGGGTCGACCCCCTAGTTGTGACTCTGCACCATATTGTTTGAAGATCCTTGGGAAAGCCCTGCCATGCTCCCACGGTAACAACCCTCCCAGGTCAAAGCCCAGCTGAGCATTCAGGTTTTAGTTAGTCATTTAGCCGACGCTTTTATCCAAAGCCACTTACAAGTTGTGTACAACAAGTCAGCAGGAAGGGAAGGGTACAACTCTGTGGGAAGCAGATGGAATTATAGACAAACATCATCAACTCCAGTCACTACACCAAACCACCAACCACAAAACCAGTTTGGTGAAGTTGGACGTGTCAATCATTAGGATAATTATACACTAGCGCAGTATTGCGGGAATTTGCGTCACAAAGCCGCGGGGCAGGAGCAGGATACTGTGTCGACCACCACGTCGTGCATCCAATCAGGTCGCGGTACGGGTGGGTTTATACATGAGATACGTTGTCTTTAGAGAGTCCTGTGTTAACTAAACCAACAAGGCATCCAACTTACTTACACCAAGCTACTGTAACATATCCATAGATAAATATATGCTGGCAAGTGGTTTTAACATTAATGGTTGTTGGTGTAAATATGACAGCATTTGTGCTGCTGGGACAAGACGGGAGAATTTTTTTATTGAGTCACGGAGTGGAAGGGAGTGGAAGGGCGCAGAGCGACTATACTATAACAACGGCCAATTAATTACATTCCAAGGCTGTAAGAATCAGTAACCAATAATCAGGACTTTTTTTAATATGCAATTGCAATTTAATATAATTTATTTTGTTGTTGAAAACACAGTACTCCAAGACTACATCGACTCAGCTCAGCTATAGACCTTTTCTAACATACACATTCTAAACAGACACCTTTGTATTTTCTGTTCAATGTTTGATACAGGATGGAGGACCTCTACCATGGCTACTAATGTAGGATACATGCAGGATGGAGGACTTCTATGTGTAATAAATAACGGTAACACTTTATAATAACACTCAGTTATAAGACGTTTATTTTAATTTTTTTTATTGATCTTTTTCCCCCTCCTTTTTCCTCAGATTTTCTCCCATCCCAATGTTAGTCGTTATGCCAATTCCCAATCCCCTTCCTGGTCGCTGCGCACTTACCCCCCACAGTCGGTCTGGGAGAGTGGAGGCTATCACGATCACGTGCTTCCTCCGACACACGTCTAGCCAATCAACCGCTTCTTTTCACCTGGCAGCGCGGACTCTCACTGAGAGGGTGTAACGTGTGGAAGGATCACACTACCCCCCTTAAATCCTATCCGCGCTGAGCAGGCGCCCCGACCGAACTGTAGGAGTCGCTGTTTACAACAACACAGACCCACCCCTCCAGCTTTCCCACCATCTAATACTGCCAATTGTATTAGTGTGAACGGCCAGCCAAGCTGGTGACAACGCCGGGAGCTGGATTCGAACAGGCGAATCCAGCGTCTCCGGCGTTGGTGACGAACGCAATCTCCGCTATGGCACCCGACCGCCCTAGTTATAAGACCTTTATAAGGTATTTGTAGATAATGAACTAATCATGAACAAACCATTTATATACATTTGTAAATTATTATTAAATCATTTATAACTATATTTATATAACATTTACAAATGAGTTATACATTATTTATAACTCATTATCAACATTGTGGATATGAAAAAATGACTATACCTCCATTTATTTGTTCATGTTCAACAAATGATTTGTAAAACATTCTTAAAAGATCTATAAATCATTTGCAGATGTTATTGTGTGCCCTAATCTAAAGTGAAGACCATTCAAATGTCTAATACAGTTACAATTAATTATTTGTTGACTTTTTAATCACCCGTTACAAATGTAGCTTTCGGATCCACCCTTCTTTGTGACATCAAACAGTGACAGAATTAGGACTATAGATAAATGCAATTTTATTAACATATAAAATGCATGTGCACACATAACATATAGTGTAAACTGGGGGACACTAGGACCCATGAGTACCGTATGCAGAGGAAGTTTCACGCGAGTCAGTTTGAATGGAAGCTCATGATCTAGTCTAGTCGATTTTGTGTTTTGAGCACAAAGATCATCATAGATCTAGCCTCTTTATTTTGCTCTCAAAGTGCACCAGATTGATGCATTTAACTTTAAAATGTAAAAAATAAATAAAAATTGAGTTTTCCACCTGGCAGCTGTGTGTATTTGCCACTCGCCCCTTAATCAACGGAGGCCGACACAGTATTGCAATACACATCTCACTACATCCTGCACATTTTTAATGGCAGAGGCCACGTCTGGTCTTTTGTGTAATCTGGACTCGCAATGGATAGGTTAGTTGTCAGAAGCGGTGCCGGTTGCCCGCGATGAAATGGGCTCTGCGCATAACCAGCTGCTATACCACACTGGTGGCTATCTCAAGGCAGAGTATTAAATCGCCTTTTTGAACTCAAGAGAAGAAGCGTGGATTTTACTTGCAGACAAAAACAACCCATTGGCCGATAATGAATGGCTGGCATTTCTAGCCAAAGGTTCTAGGTTGAATCTGGGACTACAAGATCGGGACACAGACCTGTTTGGATGCGCAGCTAAAATAGAGAGCTGGATTAAGAAACTCTGTTAGTGGCACTCTAGGATAATCAGCGGAGATTTGGGGTCATTTACTCTGCTTGATGGCTTTTTGTAGGAACAGAATGTTGTAAAAAAATCATTTGAAGCCCATCATCTGTAGCCACTAGAAGGGCTCATTGAACAATTTCGGAGAGAGAGCGTGGACAATTTGGACAACTGGATCAAAGCTCCATTCATTACGCATGACGCAGCAGGCAGATATCAATCCGGAACGAGTACCCAGTGTTGTGTAATGCTGCGCTGAGAAAGCGTGTCCCCTTCGCATCAACATACCTCTGAGGCCAGAAATATAAAAAATAAATACAGATCTCGCCTCAGAGTAGAAGCGGATCTCCGCCTCCACCAAAGCGCATGTGAACGCATTTTCTTTTTTATGTTCTGGCAACATATTTTGGCTAAATATGCCTCATTTTATAAATGTGTATACAGAAACAAACCGTTGCTTTTGTTGATAATATTCATTAATTTAATTGATGATAGTGCTGTAATTTCATTTTCTAATAAATATGCATGATCAAGTTCAACGTGTGATTTTATTTTGATATTCCTTATTTCCACGTTGAAATTAAGCAATACATTAAGTGTGGGGTCGCCAAAGAAAATCCTAAATAAAATGGGGTCGTGGTATAAAAAGGTTTGTGAACCCACGTCCTAGAGACATGGAATACCTTGACCTTTATACATGACAACGAAAGGCGCAGGGCTCTGTGTGGACAAGAGATTTGTGATTGGTTTATCATGGGAGACAGCAAGACTGATGGGGAACAAAAGGGTTGATCAATGGAGAAGGGTAGACAGAAACTGATTATTGGAGAACAATAGGCTGCCTATAGGAGGTGTGGGGGGATAACAAGAATGGGAGGGGGGGCATACAATTCCACTACATCTACTACTGTAGTACTAATGTAGGATACATGTAGGATGGAGGACCTCTACCATGGCTACTACTGTAGTACTGTCTAATACAGAATGGAGGACTTCTAGAATATGATTCACGTTGAATCTTTATTAGAATATGATGATTCATGTTGAACCTTTATTAGAATATGATGGTTTGTGTTGAACCTTTATTAGAATGTGAGGTCAAACTAAAAGCAGCCTACCTGGTCTTTCGTGTTGAACCTTCATCGACAGTTGCCTCACAAAGTCCAGTGGTAGTTTGACAACTTCCTGGTGATGAAAAGAAGGGAGGGGAAAAGAACAAAAAACGGTTACAAACTGTTTCATTAACACTTTGAGTGCCAACAACGAGAAATCTCATTAGTTCATGCAATGCGTTGAGTGCCAACGACAAGAAATCTCGTTATTAATCTTTTTTATTATTATTAGCGATTTCCATTCATTTTTCATCAATCTAGCCTCACGTTACCACTGGGACTCTGTCTGAGTTTGAACAAGGAAAATACCGCCCCCTATCGTCTCCTGGATGGTAATGCACCCTTTGGATTGGATTGAATAAAAAACGCATGGGGAAAAGAAAGTCCGGAATCCACATTTTAGTCAGGCATGTAACCCGAGCCTACTGCAGTCATCGCCGACCCTCAGAACAGCGTGGAATAGGCGTTTCCAGTACCCAGCGTTGGATCAATAAATGCGATCGATATTTGGAATGGCGATCAGCAATTGGAATAATCTTTTTGGAGAACATCTGATCTGAGGTAAGGAATCTATTTTACCAGTCTTGGCAGGGCTGTACACTGCGATCATCTCGTCGCAAATTGCCCCCTAA
Source organism: Notolepis coatsorum (assembly GCF_963971535.1). Lineage (NCBI taxonomy): Eukaryota > Metazoa > Chordata > Actinopteri > Aulopiformes > Paralepididae > Notolepis > Notolepis coatsorum. The sequence continues at coordinate 174,467,207 of NC_140170.1, read as the reverse complement.
TCTGGCCGGTGCGAGTGGAAAATATCATCTGGGGGCAAGCTTGCGAGTAGTGATTGCAACCCTTCATTCGCATTTCACTCCTAAATTAATCCATACAAATTAGATAAAACATTAGCCTACAACCAGGGCATAATGTTGCGGTTGTAATTTCATTAGACAGACCAGCGCGGACCTTTAATAACATGCAATTTGATTGACACGAGCAATGGGCTAACGTTAGCTGCTATCCACGGTATCCATTAGGATTATGCTAAGCTAACTAGCGTTAGCTGCTGCTAACCCTGGACACCAGTCAAAGCGGACTCCACAACACTAGTTCCATTCGGGAGGAAAGGGGGTGGGTTATATTGACAACGCTTGACAACAGAAGTTTAAACATAACTTCATATTTATTGTTATTCGTTTCTGTTACTGTATATCATCCACTTTCCATCTCCGTCTGTTAAACGCTTCCTGTTTACATTAGAGTGTGACGTCATCACCTACGGCAGCTTAGACGATCAAAACGCGAACCTAGAACAAAACCCGGGGGGGGGGGGCTGGCTCTCATTCGTTCTCGCCCCCTCTCTCTCTCGCTCTGATTGATTGAAAACTTTATTAACAGATTGCAGAATGGGTACAATACAGTACAGCTCTCTACATTCAATGATTTAAAGTAGCCAAATGTTACAGACAGTATAAATACTAACTGGATAAAAACATTTAATTTCATTATCTGAAATATTCTAAAATCATTAAGTCTGCTATAAGCCATTATCCCTTTGTGTGTGTGATTATTATTTTCTCACAGTAGTGTGTGTGTATATATATATATATATGTGTGTGTGTGTGTGTGTGTGTGTGTTTGGCTAAAGTGGATAGAAAACACAGTACTGTGCAAAAAAAAGGCACCCAAAAGTTTATATAAATGGTCTTAGATGTAAATACATTTTTTATTAGTGTGTCAGTAGACTACTCTTATTTTTTAAAACATCTTCATGGTTTAATAATGCAAACATATGTTGCAGGGACTTATTATAATCATCATATTGGCGTGACTGTATGCATCAAAGGGTTAAATCAAGCATTTTTAAGTGCTTTAGAGGAAATGTCAAAATATTGCGATATATATCGTGTATCGTGATATGGCCAAAAAAAATCGCAATATCATTTAGAGGCCATAACGCCCAGCCCCACTATAATGGTAAAATAGTTATTTAAAAATGTGCCCCTAAAAAATATTCTTTGCCCCCAAATTTCTCATTTAGGGGCAAGTGTGCCCCTAGTGAAAAAGCTTAGCGTACAGCCCTGCTTGGGATAATCAGAGCTTTTTTCACAGATATATCAACGTGTCCCGTGTATGTGTGTGTGTGTGTGTGTGTGTGCTGATCAGGAAATGAGATTATTGATTTTTCAGCCCGTTTCTCATAATGCAGGACCTGTTGCAGAGGTCTTTATTCGGCATGCAACGACACTCAATGTTTTAGTGGTACACACAGCGGTTAGTTTAGCACACACACCAGAACACGCATGCATGCATTGTCTTTTTAGGATCGCCGATGCGATTAACCCATCCCGTCGTCCTTCCCCCCCAAGGGCAGCCGGGAGCAGACGGGGGTCAACGTGAGCCGCGCCAGGGGACCAATCCAAGTGCTCCTGTCAGTCTTCGTCAAGGACGCCACAGCGTTAGCGATCTGTTGTTGTGCATGTTTTTCCATTGGGTTTATCTTATCGGGGGGAAACCCTTGCGAGCACGGGAAGAACATGCAAACTCCACACAGAAAGGCCTGGGAGATACCCCACCTGGGTACCTGGCATCATGGAAACCTGGTCCCCAAGCGGGAATCGAACCCTGGACCTTCTTGCTGTGAGGCGACAGTGTTAACCACTACACCACCGTGCCGCTTTGCATAAGTAAGCTCTGCATAAATACACATACTATCGATAATCTAGCGTTTATTTTAAAACGATTCATAAATAGGCCGAAAAATGACAACGTTTTTGTGTATTCCAGTAAAAAGCGATTCCTGCAGAATCAATTTTTTTTCAAAAAAAAAAAAAAAAAAAAAAAAAAAAAAAAGCGTTTTTCAAAATGGTATAAAACGGAAATGTACAGATTAAAAAACAATCCGTTTCGACAATGTTGACTGGAAGCAAGTCATTGATAAGCGACGGGCGTATTAGACACATAGCCATACAACTAAGGATTTGGATGGCCGACTATAGTATAATTTCTTTTACATTTAATTTTTTTTTTTTATCATTCCATTTGGGCTGTGGGGGTGCTTAATGTCTGAAGGAGTCGACTGAAAGCTTCTTGTCCTCTGCAAAAGCATGCAATTGGTCCACTGATGGATACATCTTGATATTTGTCTAGTGTGTTCATTAGATCAGGGGTTCCCAAAGTCGGGGTCGCGAGCCACAGGGGGGTCGCGAGCCACAGGAGGGTCGCGAGCCGCCGCGGTAATCAAATAAAGAGCTATTTTCCAAAACGCATTTTTTTTTTTTTACTTTTGTAACTTATTTTCAGAAATGACAGATATTTCGAAACTATTTAAGGTCAAAATATGTTAAAAAAAAATTTAAAAAAAAGATAAGATTAGCCCATATCGGCCCCATCTTGATATCGGACCGATACCAATGTGTAAAAAAAAAAACGGCCATATCGGCCGATATATCGTGCATCACTAATTATTATGCTTCCTATACAGAAACAGAACCAGCTTTCCTTTGACTAGTAGGAAGAGAGTTGTCGAAGCAGTTTTCTTATCAGTCCTGGACTATGGTGATGTCATTTATAGGCATGCTGCGCTGCGGCCTCAACCCTTAAATCGTTGGACTCTGTATATCACTCTGCCCTCAGATGCATCACTAATGATGATAGATACGACACTCATCACTGTGTCCTTCATGAGAAGGTTGGTTGGTCCTCGCTGATGGAGGCGCAACAAACACTGGTATTTGTTCATTTTTAAGGCCCTTATTGGTAAGCTACCTCCTTGTAGGGCTGGGCGATATATTGAGTATACTCGATGTATCGCAGCTTGTTCTACATGAGATGTAGTAAATTACTATATCGTGAACATCGAGTATATGTTGTCACGTCAGTTTCTAATGAGATGAGCCTTGCTTTAGCACAGCGCTTTCCTCTCATTTCATTATAGACACGGACCTTCAATAACAAGCCATTGTCATTTCATTAGACACAGACCAACGTGGACATTCAATGACATGCAATTGAATTTAATTGACGTGAGCAACAAGCTAACGTTAGCCGCTAAGCTAACTAACATGACTCCGCGGCACCAGTTCCATTAGTGATGAAAGGGGGGAGGCTATATAGACAAGGCTTGACAACAGAGGTTCAAAGATAACTTCACATTTATTGGCTATTCGTTTCTTTATATCGCTTTATCCATCTGGCTGCTCCAGGTTCCAGCTCTGTGTGTTGACAATGACATCCTGGTGTGACATCATCAACTACGGCAACATAGGACGCTCAAACATCACGCTCTCTCTCCCTCTACGTTCAATTATTAAAAGTAGCCAAACGTTACACTATAAATACTAACTGGATAGTTGATGATAAACATTTAATTTCATTATCTGAAATCAGTAAGTCTGCAATAAGCCATTATCCCTTTGTGTGTGATTATTATTTTCTCACAGTAGTGTGTATATATAAAGTGTGCATGTGTTTTTGGCTAAAGTGGATAGAAAACACAGTACTGTGCAAAAGTCTTAGGCACTTAAGAGTTTTTATATAAATGGTCTTACAGTAGATTTAATATTTTTGTTATTAATTTATTTTTATATCTTTTTTTTTATTAGTGCGTCAGTAAACTACTCTTAGTATATTTTTTGAAACATTTCATTTAATTATTTTTGAAAGCATCTTCATGGTTTAATGCAAACATATGTTGCAGGGACTATTATAATCATCATATTGGCGTGACTGTATGCATCAAAGGGTTAAATCAAGCATGTTTAAGTGCTTTAGAGGAAATGCCAGAATATTGCGATATATATCGTGTATCGTGATATAGCCAAAAAATATCGCGATATCATTTAGAGGCCATATCGCCCAGCCCTACCTCCAATATACTACATCATTATTGGAATGGGATTTTGGTACCTATGGAACCCGTTCTAGTGACTGGCCTTAACTCAACTTAACTGGTCCTTAACTCAATCAGCGCCAGAAGCCTAGAGCATCTTTGTTCCTACCACGCCAACGCTCTAAAAGATAGGAATAAGTGGCTGTGTTTGCAGGGCTATATATATATTCTATATTTTAGCTATGGATACAATAGTATGGCCCATTGGCCCATTTGACATCACCTATCTTTCGTTCAATATGTGAAAAAGAATAAATGTTTTCGTCAATATGTTTGCGTGTTATACCGTGGTGAATATGAGTATAGTTTTAGAGTGATCCTGTCTAATCCCAGAAAACGACGATATGCAGCAAAACGTGAATTTCACTAAAAGCGTTGCCGTTTCTCGCCTGGACACGCTACTATTTCCAAATTAAATATATATAATCGGTATTATGTTTCATCATGAATGCATGAATGGGGGGGGTCGTTTTTTGATGCTTTGATCGTCACCAACGGCATACGTTGTGGAGTAACGTTACACACACGTTGCGATCGAGGTGAAATCATGGTTGGCTCAAAGCAGGATTGATATAATTTAATCCTTACCTTCACTAGGAGGTACCCCAAAAAGAATATTGCAATTGTCTGATCACGAGTCCAAGTACCGGTGTCCATCATGTCACCAACATAATCCACCACAACAGATGCATTGGACGCTTCTCAATGTGATCGGGATACCCGCCCGCCTCACCCGACAAAGTGAGCCCGGAGACATTTGATCGACACACAGGCCAAGATATAATGTTTCAAAAGGGTGCTCGATACTGCCACCTGGGTGGATGCGGCCGGTATTGCACTTTGGCAATCTCAGGATGATTCCCCATGTTAACCCAGAGTCCGTGTGGCTGTAATGAATGGAAATATAAAATAAAAATAAATAAACGATGAAAACCCGACTATACTCGGGTCTGGCGCTGAACGGTTGGCGAGATAACCTGACTATCCTCGGGTCTGGCGTCCAAAGAGTTAAGGTCCCCCGAGTTTGTTCGGAACAGGGTAAATCTGCATTTTGCTATGATGCCCCTAGCTCATGGAATAAACTGCAAACAGTCCAGTGTTTCCCATTAATTACCAGTTCAACACAGGTAACCACTTTTGCTTGTGACTGCAACTTGTTCCTGTTTGCGGACGACTCAGCCCTGCTGGTCTCTGACAAGAACAAGTTACAGGTTGAAAAAACCCTCAGCTCGGAACTAGGCAGAATCTGCATATGGCTCGCTGATAACAAACTATCATTACACATGGGCAAAACAGAGTCCATTCTCTTCGGTTCAAATAACAAACTCAGCAAGACCGACGGCTTCTCAGTTACAGTGGGTGACAATATTGTCACAAGGAAAGATGAAATTACCTACCTGGGGTCCATCCTAGAGGCTAATCTCTCCTGTGACAAAATGGCATCCAATGTAATAAAAAAAGTCAACCAACGAACTCGATTCTTGTACCGGATCTCCTCTCTGGTAAACAAGAACACCCTGAAGACTCTGGCAGGAGCACTCATTCAGGGGTACTACGACTATGCTTGCACCTCATGGTACCAAAGCACCTCAAAGGCGCTAAAAACAAAATTACAAACATCTCAAAACAAACTGGTCAGACTACTGCTTGACCTTACTCCTAGAACCCACCTCACCCCTGCCCACTTCGACAACCTAGGATGGCTTAGAGTAGACGACAGAGTACAACAACTTGCAATGGGCCTGGTCTACAAGATACACTACACGACCAAGGTACCCATGTACATGTCAAAATACTTCCCAAAGGTCAGTGAATACCACGATCACAACACCAGAGGGAGCTCCACAAATCATGTCAAACCCAGATTCGGCTCAAATAAGGGACTAAACACGTTTCGCAATTATGCCACATCAATGTGGAACGCCCTACCCAAAGCTGTAAAGGAATGTGGATCACTACCCACTTTCAAAACCTCTCTCAAGGGACACCTACGGGAGACTGCAATTCAACACTGGCCCCTGTAAATATCCTAACCCAATCATTCCAACCCCCTCCAATGTACAGTCATTTACCTAGTATGGTTTTGTCAATAGTTCAATGTACAATTGTGTTTGTTTGTACAGTGTCTCCTCCCCCCCCCCCCTCAATGTACAGTGTTACTTGTTTATACAGTGTGCCCCCCGCCCCCCCCCCCCCCCCAACCACCTCCAATGTAAATTACCCAGTATGGTTGTCAATATCCCAATGTACCCAACCCCCCCCACCCAACCTCCAATGTACAGTTTCTACGTCAAATGTATATACTCCCTTTTCTTGACTCCTTCTGTATCACAAACAGTACTGTATTTGCAAATCTGGTATGTCATAAATGTATAGATGTAGCAGTACTGACTATCTGTATGTCATGTATGTCATATATGTCTATATGAATTGAAAATGGGGGACCCTGATGGAAACAAGACAAACGTCTTTCTCAGGTCTGCATCCCCTTAACAATTGTATGTATTGAGCCGTACTGTATTGTACCCATTCTGCAATCTGTTAAATAAAGTTTTCATTCATTCATTCATTCATTGCTTCATTTCTTTGATGGCTCAAATGTATGCTCTAGTCGATTTTGTGTTTTGAGCACAAAGTTCATCATAAATCTAGCCTCTTTATTTTGCTCTCAAAGTGCACCAGATTGATACATTTAACTTTAAAACTAAAAAAAATTAAAAAAAAAAAAAAAATCCGGGGGAGCATGCCCCCGGACACCCCTAGAGGGGCAGAGGTACCCACCACAGTCTCACAAAATCCTGTGGGAAACACTGCAGTCCTTAAAGATTCTCCCCTCTGTTGATCTCCAACCATTGTCAAGTTGCAGATACTTTAACCATCTGTCTTATTGTTTTATATGCTGTGATTTTATATGCCTTTTTGCTTAACTCTGTATCTACACTCGGCGTGACTTTAAAATCAGGGAAATCTCAGTTGCCTTTTGAGATTTTAAAATAAATAAGGATCCTCTAAGAGCAACGTTGGTTCAAGTTTCAAGTTTCTTTAATAGTTGTCATACAGAAGTACAGAATACTTTTATACAAAATGCTTCTTACTGTTACGCTCCAGAGACTGTGCAAGACAAGATAAGTATGAAATAAAATAACATAGTATAGTATGTAAATTAGAAGTAAAAAATGAGGTCACAGTGTTCAGTATAGACATATGTACAATGTTCGATGCAGAATAGACGTAACTGAGTTACCATATAATATACAATACTATGCAGTGTACTAATATACAATACCATATAGTGCAAGGCAGAAATGGGATGAGGTGCAATTTAGGTACAATTTACAGTAGGTGTACGAGTTGTAGTCCAAATCCTTTATCAATAAATATAAAGTGTGTTTGTGTGATCTAAAGTGTGGAGAGTGGGTGCTGCAGTGTGTTGTTTGTTTAAGTGAGTGTGTGCGTGTGGGTGTGTGCATTTGATGGTTGTTGCATATTGTTTATTGTTCGTTTAGCAGCCTGATGGCCTGGGGATAGAAGCTTCTTCTGAGTCTTTCTGTGCTCGCCTTAAGACTCCGGTATCGCTTGCCTGACCGCAGCAGTTCAAAGAGGCAGTTGTTCGGGTGGCTCGAGTCCTTAATAATTCTCTTAGCCTTCCCCTTGCACCGCTTGTTGTAAATGTTCTGGAGGGTGGGAAGCCCCCCTCCAATTGTGCGTTCGGCTGAACGTGTCACTCTTTGTAGTCTGCTACGGTCTTGTGCAGTGCTATTCCCAAACCAGGAGGTGATGTTGCCGGTCAGGATGCTCTCTATTGTACATGAGTAGAAGTTCCTAAGGATCTTCTGACTGACTTGGAACTTCCTTAGGCGCCTGAGGAAGTAGAGGCATTGTCGTGCCTTCTTCACAACACTGTCAATGTGTGTGGTCCATGTCAAGTCCTCGGATATGTGGGCTCCGAGGTAGGGATGCCCCCCGGACCCCGGTTTTAAACGGGAACCGGTACCATATTATAAAATACCGGAGTATTTATAAGCTCCGACGTCCTCGGTACTGCTATCGATACTCTAGAGAAATTATTATTATTATTATTATTATTATTATTATTATTTAAAAGTTGCAAACGATCTATCCTCTCTCTGTCTCTGCACGAGAAGCGAGCCACAGCGAGTCATTATTACACACACTCCTCGCGAGTCGCTCGCTAGTAGTGCTACTGTACATACGGGTACTCCTTAATGAAAGTTCTCCGTGCTGAAGGAGATGCTTCCAGCTGCAGCCGTTCAGACCAGCGCTTACAATATGTGCGGGGCTTGTAAGCGCTGGTCTGAACGGCTGCAGCTGGATACTATTGTGCTGAAGCGCGCTGCACACAGACACAGACAGCTCTGAGTCTGCATGCACCGTGACTCGTGATGGCGGATAGAGCGAAGCGTTCTAAAGAAAGTATGGATATACAACGCACGTTGCCACAAGTGCAACAAAACATTTGCCAGTAAGGGTGGCAATACGAGCAATTTATCAAAACATCTGTTGGCAAAACATGATATTAGTGTGCAGAAATGCGCGTATTCGACTGCCTTGCGCGCAGTGTTCCATCTGCATCCACGTCCACTGCCGCCGGTAAGCCAAGATACGGAGTTTCCTAGGCTAATAACGAATTATTACAAATAGGCTAATAAACAAAATAATTGTTTAGCTACAAATACTACAATCTAAACTTTTTATAGATCGTCAAGCTGAGGCGTCAGCCACCAATGTGTCCCAGGCCAGTGAGCCCAGGGCCACCACACATCCTTCCCTCTACCTCCCTCCACCACCCAAAGTCCTTTCACCCTAGCAGCTAGAGGAAGGATGACAGAGGATAGGGTGAACGAGTGTCACAGTTCTGTTAGCCTTTTGCATTTGTTGTTTATTATAAAAAGTCTATAATTCAGAGTCAGACACATTTAAAACATTGTTGCTGCTGTTGCTGAAGAAATTATATTCATTTATTATATTTATTTATAAAGTTATATAAAAGAACATTGCTGCTGCTGTTGCTGAAGAAATTATATTTATTTATAATACTTATTTATAAAGTTGTATTTATAAATAATAAAGCAATGTTGATTCTGTTCTTAATTAATTGTCTTTTTTTCTTGCAAAAAAAGAACCAAAAAGAACCGATAAGAGTATCGATAAAGTACCGAACCGTTAAGCAGTATCGATAAGAGTAGTAGTATCGATAAAATCCTAACGATACCCATCCCTACTCCGAGGTACTTGAAACTGTTCACTCTCTCAACCGGTGCCCCGTCGATGCTGGGGGGCTGTAGTCCTTGATTGGTTCACCTTGTTTCAAAATAAGCATCCTCTAAGAGCAACGTTGGTTCACTTTGGATTTGTGTCGGAATTATAAACAATATTCAGAATTTGTAACTAGTTATTGTTGAGGTTATATATTTTACAAACAGAAGTATCTTTATCATTTGTAACTAGTTATTGAAGAGGTCAAAAGTATCTTTATCAGTGATACAGTGCAGAGCATTAACCACGCTAACAGTAGAGACACACAGGACACCTCTGATGGTCAACAGCATATTAGGGACATTTAAATACATTTTAATAGATTCTTGACCCCGTGTCTCACTTGACCGCCTCCCACAGGAGTTTGACCTGATTGACTTGGTTTATGGCTAACTATCCAGAGCTAGTGTAAGGAACGTCATGGATTGTGTTGCTGATTGAGAAAGGACTCTACTGATCAATCATTGGTAAGCAGCAAACAGGGCTAAGTATTTTGTAGCTACATAAACCAGGTAATTTACAACTAATAACACAAGTATAATTCTATCTACCAGTATAGTAAAAAGACAGACTTACTCCGTTGTGGACAAACTTCTCCCCCAGCAAAGGACTCATGACGTTTCTACTGAAGTCAACTATGTTCTGGATGTGTCTGAAGGCCTGTTCAGTAGTCTGAGAAAGAAAAAGAAAGAGAGAGATATTATTTCAGCATCTTTGGGTTCTTGAAAAACGTAATAAAATGAATTATTATTATATGACATTATGGGTAAAAGGTTAAGAAGAACCTAAGTGAAGCTACAGGAACAGGACAGATAGAAACTTCTCGACCAAGGGCTGCCTTTCAGTCATCTTCTACAAGTTACCAAAGACGTTTAAAAATAACTGGAGAAACGTGGTTCCCTCCTCTCATCACAAACTGAAACTACTGTTTGGGCTTGGGAGGGGAGGGCCTGAGCACACTACTGTGAAGCAAGGGTGCACTGCATTTACAACAGAAGGCAAAATGAGAGCAACACGGCATGCTGCACAATAATCGTTTTATCGCGATTCTCTTATTTTCATGGTCGTGGGAAGCAAAGATTGAAATTGAAACTCAATTAAACTCGTCCAGCCCTACTTTATTCTATAATAGTGTTCTCGGTTCTGAAACAGAACCCGTCTGTATACACAGAACATTCCCCTGGGTGCTCCCAGTATCATGTAGAACATCTCTCCCAATTCATTGTCTATGGAGCAGCTTCAGACTAGTTTATACACAATGACATCACAAGTTTGAGTTGTAGTGCTCTAGTTTTTGGATTGGGGAGAAAGTTATTCATGTTCACTAATATTTTTGGATAGTCTTAGACCATAGGAATAACATGTATAAATTCTTAAACTGGACGTAGTTCCCCTTTAATTAAAACAGACAATCCGCCACTATGAACCAGCTTCTTTTAAAACCAGGCAGCCTGGTGCCTGTCAGGAGCAGGACAGTGCAGTAAGACGGGGAACGGATCCCTGGGGCACCGTTTTAAAAGGGATAGTTCTGTCTAGTGTTTACTAGTATGTTGATTTGACACGGTGTAGTGTAGACCAGTGGTTCCCAAAGTCGGGGTCGCGACCCAAAGGTGGGCCGCGAACAGCCACGGGTGGGCCGTGAGATGATTTATAAAAAAAATAAAATAAAAAATAAATTTTATTTTTTGTCAGGCCACTGAACTTAGAAGCAGGCCAGGACAGTGTTTCTAGTTGTATTCTAAAATTCTATTCTATTGTATTCTAAAATGTGACTATATGGTTTTATATTAACTTAATAAATAAACAAAAACGAAAAATCTACTTATTTCAACGAACATTTCAAACTAAATAACAGATTATGCACATAAAACGCTGAAAACAACCGAAGCAACAATAGTATTTTAATGAGGCTATTATTATTATCATTATTATTTTGCAACAAGTTAGCCCTCTCATAAATAGCACATATAAATGAATAACTAACTTGAACTAACTTAATAGGATTGAAGTGATATTTGGCTTAAAAAATCGGTCGCCTGGCAAAAAAAAAGAAAAAAAAAAGCCTGACGATGTGCATTGGGCCGCGGCTCTCTGACGCCTTATTTTCTGGGCCCTGGCCTGAAAAGTTTGGGAACCCCTGGTGTAGACATACCATAGTAGAAACTACTACATGTTGATTTGACATGGTGTAGACATACCATAGTAGAAACTACCACTGCCAATAGGGATGCATCATTTCATTTTTCATTTCATTTATTTATTCGTACATGGAATTACCACAGTCCAACAGTACATATTCATATAATTCACCAAATCCCATGGCCGAAAGAACAGGAAGAAGAAAAATTCTTATATACCTGCCCCTACACACACACAACACACTGATAGACTTATTGTGTAAAGCCAAACAGAATATACCAGTTTTGCAAAAATGGAAACATCAACACAACCAAATTAAATCAACATAAATAAACCCATTTTGTGTATCTATCAGTCAAACTACATATTTGGGTTCATTCATTTACACACACATGTAGCTATACATTTATATAATGTATTATACTTCTATATACTATCTAATTTCTATTTTATTATAATTAGGGATGCACCGATATGAAAATTTACCACCGATACCGATTGTTCAACTAACACAATCGGCCGATACCGATTCCGATATTTGTGGCAACAATTCTTTTTTTAAATATATATTTTTTTTGTAATATTTTTTTTTTTATTATGAAACTACTGTATATTTGTGTTACAAATTGTGCTCACTGATATGAACATAGGCCTCTTTACTTACTTAAAAAAAGGAAACATCAAGAAATAGCACTATCTCTCTCCCAGTATGTTCTGCAGGGCTGCATCTAGATACTAGTTCTCCCAGCATGGTCTACCTGCTGGGCTGCAGCGAGATACTATTGTCTCAACCAATGAAATTTTGATTGACAGTCGATTCTGCCAATTACGTCACACACCGCTTGCACCCGCCTCTGCTGTTACCACCAATCGGCAAGCCGTATACATTTTTTACTTCGGCTTTTGTCCGCCATTGATTTTGAGTTGACAAGGTTTTCTAGAACAACACGGCGCGGCTGACGTTTAGCTTTTAGCTCCGCAGGATGACTTAAATGAGGCATAATGATTTTACTGCAACTAATGTTATAATAAAACAAAGCCTTTCTATACTGTCTGATTGAAAACGTTATTAACAGATTGCAGAATGGGTAAAACTCAGGGCTCTGTGAGCAACGGAAGGAACTGAGCTAGTATGAACGCTTGCTACGTTCGGGTAAATAATATGCTGATGTTATTGAACGTGTAACACTAACTATATAACGTTAATGCCACAAAACGAATGCCTTGTTAATCATAAGTAGTAACTTTGATGCAGTAGCTTGTGTGTGTGTGTGTGTGTGTGGGGGAGGCATTGTGCAGGTCGCGAGTGAACTTTTTTTTGTCTTGACGCTACACAAATTGATGGATATTTATCGGCTACTGCCATCGGCACATTCGAGCTTATAGGCCGATAGGCCGATTGCAGTCAACAAGGCACTTATCGGCCGATACCGATACCCCTAATTATAATATAACTAAATCATACTATTTATTCTACACCATATTGGTACAGTATTATACAATATTTTAATATATTATTATTCTATGTTACGCTGCTATATATACTATATTACTATACTCATACTGGCCTACACTGCAACTCTATGCTACGTCATCCTGACACGCTAAACTGCAATATTATACTAAACTGTGCTATACTGTCTATGTATCTTTTCTTTGCACAACCTTTTGAAGTGAAATATATTAGTGGAACTCTTTTCATCATTCTGCAAAGAGTTCCATAGTTTGATACCTATAACTGAGGTGCACCTTTGTTTTAAGGTTGTCCGTGCAAATTGGTGCTTAAAATTTAATTTCCTTCTGCTGTCATCTGGACAGGGAACAAACAGTAGTCAGTAGTAGTCGTAATAGTAATCCAGTATATTTTTTTATTTTCTAAAAAATAAATCAGTTTAACACAGGTAACCACTTTTGCTTAATTTCTTTGATGGCTCAAATGCTCTAGTAGTCGATTTTGTGTTTTGAGCACAAAGTTAATCATAGATCTGGCCTCTTTATTTTGCTCTCAAAGTGCACCAGATTGATGGATTTAACTTTACAATGTACACAAAAAAAGAATATTGTGTGGGAGCATGCCCCCAGACCCGCCTAGAGGATCCGAGGTTCACCCACCACAGTCTCACAAAATCCTGTGGGAAACACCGACATGGTGTTGTATAAAATGGGAACGTATTGATGAAAAAATTATTTATTTAAGGCATATTGAAGGGACGGTTTATAGTGTCAATTGAGAATGACAATGGACAGATAGCAATAATATAAAGTATAGATTTAGCTCTACAAACAGCCTCACACACAATGAAAGGTTGAGGTTGTTATGATAAACTGGCCTTATAGAGTGAGATTAGACGGATCCCAGTGGCCGCGAAAGTGTTAATGTATCGCGTAATTTCAACGTGGAGATAAGGAATATCAAAATAAACGCACGTTGTTTAGAAAATGAAATTAGCTCATTCAGTAGCTTGTCACACGAAAGATCATTGAGCGCCTCCTGGCTGCATTCTGTTCCTACAAAAAGCCATCAAGCTGAGTAAATACCCCCAAATCTCCGCTTATTATCCTGCAGTGCCACTAACGGAGTTTCCAGCGCATTTCTCTGCCAATGTGTTGTTTTTGTCTGCAAGGAAAATCTGCGCTTCTTCTCCGAGTTAACAAAGGCGAATACTTTGCATCGAGATCAGAGGCAGAGCCCATTTCATTGCGGCCAACCAGCACCGCTTCTGACAACAAACCTATCAATTGAGAGTCTGGGTTACACACAAAAGACCAGACCCCCCCTCCCGGGATTATAAATGCGCAGGGTGTATAGTGAGTTGTGTATTGGAATACGTGTGTCGGCCTCCATTGATGAAGGGCCGAGAGTCGCGAGACATGGCAAATACACACAGCTGCCGGGTGGAACATACCATAGTAGAAAGTGAAACTACTACATGTTGATTGAGCAGACTTGGTAAACCGGTTTTTCCAACCAGGCATGTCCCCTCACTACAGAGGCATGTCCCCTCACTACAGAGGCATGTCCCCTCACTACAGATGCATGTCCCCTCACTACAGATGCATGTCCCCTCACTACAGATGCATGTCCCCTCACTACAGATACATGTCCCCTCACTACAGATACATGTCCCAAGATGCACCCAAACCAGGACAAAGGGATCTGTATCCCCAATACTAAAACCAGATATGAACATCTTAGGGTAGAGGAACCTTTCTGATATCTATCTTAGAGTAGATTAACCTCTGATATCTATTTTATAGTAGAGGAGCCTCTCTGATATCCATCTTAGGGTAGAGGAACCTCTCTGATATCTATCTTATGGTAGAGGAACCTCCGATATCCATCTAATCTTATACACTTTCACTGCTCATCTGGTTGTGTTGTTCCCCTCCGGTTTGCAGTCACTCTTGACAAAAATCAAGTTCCAACGAATACAAAGTAAAATAGTTTGTTCGAATTCATTCAAACTTTCACGTTCATCAGAATCATCCGACATCATGCTCTCAGCGCTCATCCCTCGGCAGCTCTGTGGCGCTTTCTAATCTCAAAACAATCCCAAAACAATTATTAATGTCAGTCATCCATTCGGTTAGGATCATTTGTGGTTTGCAAGCGAGCGAGATAGATAGAGAGACCGTGTGTATGAGAGAGAGAGACGGAGCTGCGGCCGCGTGCAAAATGTACGAAGGCACTAATTTCTCATTTAAGAATGTTGTGACTGATGGAACGACAGGCATCCTTTTATTCATAATGATGGATTACACTACGTTTTGTGTCCATACATATGGTTTGGTTATTCAGCACAGCAGTGCCTGACTGGCTACTAGTCGCCTGTCTTTCAGCGCTCACTCAGCCAGAAAGGCCAGAAAGGAGAGAGAGAGAGAGAGAGAGAAAGGGGCAGAGAGCAGACGCCGGGAGAGCAAAATAGTTTGAGCCTACAAGGCACTCCTTGTTACTCGTCACTAAACACAAACGCCACCTTTTAGAACACAAGGCATGTTGCTTTTAGCATGGTTACATTAAGGACAATAGAAAGCAGATCGTTCCAGCTCCACTCTGGTTTTGAATTCAAACTCATCATTACATTTGGAACATTTATTATTGAATTAAACATTTCGCCAAGTTGGAATAATAGTTCAAACTTGATTTTTTAACAAAAAGTGTAGTAGTGTGTTTGAACCTCACCCTATGGGCCATAGTACCGGCTCAGTGGCCTCGTGGGTAGAGTGTCCGCCCTGAGTTCGGGAGTTCAAGCCCCGGCCGAGTCATACCAAAGACTATAGCCTCCCTGCTTAACACTCAGCATCAAGGGTTGGTTTGGGGGGGGAAGTCCTTGCGACATACTAGCGTCATGTCCAAGGGGTGTACTTGTACATCAAGCTGCCTCACACTACGGAAACAGGAGATAGGCTCCTGAGTCCTGCCCCATGTGCCGTTACGGCTCGAGAACCGTTGGTTCTCAAAGGCAACTTCTATGGGCCATGGGAGGTAACTGCACCTTGTTTAAACATGGAGGATAAGAGAAAACTGCAATAAAAAGGAACATTTCTTCTGACTAAGTAACTCTGGGCTCCGTTTTACATTTGTGTCATTAAACTTCATTATTTAGCTTGCTGAAGAAACAATATGTATTAATGAAAATGTTCCATAGTTCAAGTTTAAGATCTAGTGGTCCTTACAGGCCGCCGGTAGGATGCGATTATAGATCTAGTGGTCCTGACAGGCCGGTAGGATAAGATGTTAAGATATAGTGGTCCTGACAGGCCAGTAGGATAAGATGTTAAGATCTAGTGGTCCTGACAGGCCGGTAGGATAAGATGTTAAGATCTAGTGGTCCTGACAGGCCAGTAGGATAAGATGTTAAGATCTAGTGGTCCTGACAGGCCAGTAGGATAAGATGTTAAGATCTAGTGGTCCTGACAGGCCGGTAGGATAAGATGTTAAGATCTAGTGGTCCTGACAGGCCGGTAGGATAAGATGATAAGATCTCTAGTGGTCCTGACATGCCAGTAGGGTAAGATAGAGGTTTTAGCAGTGGAATGGACCCACAGTGGACTCACAATATGTGCAACACAAGAAGAGCTATTAATATGGTATTTCATCTGATGAGCTGTGATGTAACACTGCACATGTACACACACAAACACACATGGAGACACACACCTTTACACGTGCAAAAGAACAGGCAAACGTCACACATCATGCACAGACACGTTTACACACACACACACCTGCACTAAAGAACAGGCAACCGTCACACATGCAAACTTTACCTGTGGTGCATTTTCACAGTCTTCTGCGGGGTACTTGAGCAGGCGCAGAACTCTGGAATGCTACAGGGACAGAAAACAAGACACCTTCATCACCAGTTCCAGACATTACATTATCCAACACCCTGTGATCTTCCCATGTTATAAACACAGCTGATTGATTGATTGATTGAAAACTTTATTAACAGATTGCAGAATGGGTACAATACAGTACAGCTCAATACACACAATTGTTAAGGGGATGCAGACCAGAGAAAGACTTTCGTCTTGTTTACACCAGGGTCCCCCATTTTCAATTCATCAGGACATATATGACATACATGACATACAGATAGTCAGTACTGCTACATCTATACATTTATGACATACCAGATTTGCAAATACAGTACTGTTTGTGATACAGAAGGAGTCAAGAAAAGGGAGTATATACATTTGACGTAGAAACTGTACATTGGAGGAGGTTGGGTGGGGGGGGTTGGGTACACTGGGATATTGACAACCATACTGGGTAATTTACATTGGAGGTGGTTGGGGGGGGGGGGGGGGGGGCACACTGTATAAACAAGCAAAACTGTACATTGAGGGGGGGGGGGAGACTCTGTACAAACAAACAAAATTGTACATTGGACTATTGACAAAGCCATACTAGGTAAATGACTGTACATTGGAGGGGGTTGGGTTAGGATATTTACAGGGGCCAGTGTTGAATTGCAGTCTCCCGTAGGTGTCTCTTGAGAGGTTTTGAAAGTGGGTAGTGATCCACATTCCTTTACAGCTTTGGGTAGGGCGTTCCACATTGATGTGGCATAATTGCGAAACGTGTTTAGTCCCTTATTTGAGCCGAATCTGGGTTTAACATGATTTGTGGAGCTCCCTCTGGTGTTGTGATCGTGGTATTCACTGACCTTTGGGAAGTATTTTGCCATGTACATGGGTACCTTGGTCGTGTAGTGTATCTTGTAGACCAGGCCCATTGCAAGTTGCTGTACTCTTGTCATCTACTCTAAGCCATCCTAGGTTGTCAAAGTGGGCAGGGGTGAGGTGGGTTCTAGGAGTAAGGTCAAGCAGTAGTCTGACCAGTTTGTTTTGAGATGTTTGTAATTTTGTTTTTAGCGCCTTTGAGGTGCTTTGGTACCATGAGGTGCAAGCATAGTCGTAGTACCCCTGAATGAGTGCTCCTGCCAGAGTCTTCAGGGTATTCTTGTTTACCAGAGAGGAGATCCGGTACAAGAATCGAGTTCGTTGGTTGACTTTTTTTATTACATTGGATGCCATTTTGTCACAGGAGAGATTAGCCTCTAGGATGGAACCCAGGTAGGTAATTTCATCTTTCCTTGTGACAATATTGTCACCCACTGTAACTGAGAAGCCGTCGGTCTTGCTGAGTTTGTTATTTGAACCGAAGAGAATGGACTCTGTTTTGCCCATGTGTAATGATAGTTTGTTATCAGCGAGCCATATGCAGATTCTGCCTAGTTCCGAGCTGAGGGTTTTTTCAACCTGTAACTTGTTCTTGTCAGAGACCAGCAGGGCTGAGTCGTCCGCAAACAGGAACAAGTTGCAGTCACAAGCTGACGACATGTCATTTGCATAAATTAGGAACAGTAGCGGTCCTAGTATGCTTCCTTGTGGAACACCACAGCTCACTGTGAGAGGGGGGGATAGGGTACCGTTTACCTCCACCATCTGTTCCCTCCCCTCAAGGTAGGATTGCATCCAGCTCACTGATAGACTATCAAAACCAATTGCTTTTAGCTTGTCAATCAGAATGGAGTGATTGACCGTGTCAAAGGCCTTTTGTAGGTCCAGCATGACCACATGTGATGAGCTGATCACATGTGTACTACTAAACACAATCAGTGAAAATAAGCTAGTTACTGATTATCGACAATTGATTTCGGCTTTAGTTACTTTTAGGATAACTTTCAAAAGTAACTCTTTTACGGCTTACTGATACTTTTTTTATGAATTATGTGACTCAGTCGGTGTGGCTTTAACTTTGTGACTTCTTCCACAAAACGGATTACTTTTATTAAGACTTATTGGTTACAAGCATTGCTTTACACAGAGCCGACCACTAATCTGTCTTTAATGCAGATGCCGGTATTACGACACTCGTGGACATGGTGAATTTGTGATCCAGTTGGAGTTATTACACAAGATTATAATATGTATTATTACACAATACAACAAGTCAGGACTATTCGCATTTCCATACGATCAGTCACAACTCTCACAGCCCCTGTTAGTACAACTGCACTGATTGAAAGGCTGTGGAGCTGATCCACGTGATATAATCGTAGCCAATTAACTCATTATTTGTTTTACTTCTCCACATTTAGCTGCTAGCCAGCCAGACATGTCGGCTGTGTCGCCTTGGTCCCCACAGGTCTAATATTAGCAGGCATGTCTGACACCGGACAGCCAGCTCTGGGTTGTTTAGTAGTTAACAACGGTTAGCCGGGAAGCTAACTAGCAAACTATCGGCTAAAAATAGAATTTAGAAAGTAAAAAAAAGGCAACGTCGCGAAATTTAACGGTTTATTTTAATTAACAACATTGTTGCCACTTTACCACTAAGGACACGTAAGAGATATAGCGTTTCTTCCACAGCGAGCTACAGGTGAACGGACGTTAGTTTGCCCCTGATGCATCAGAAGTGAAGTTGTGCTACAGTCGGCTAACGAACACAAGCTAACGAGATGTTCACATTATGGACAAGCCAGGCTCTTTTTTTTTTAGCTTAGGTAGCTTAGCTTAACTCACCTGTGTGTGAGAGACAACCAGGCTCTTGTTGCCCTCTCCGTGATATTTCCAGTCGTTCTCGTCCATGTTATCCAGTTCCATAACAACAACGGCTGGGGGTTAAGCTATGAACTCGAGCAAAAAGAAAACTGCAAACATACAAAGTGCAGAGCCGCCGCTGTGTGTTGGACGACAAGCCTCCTCAGTCTGGCCGTCGCTCACAAACACACACGACCACTTCCCCAGGATGTCCCGCCCAGTCCGCCCTCATTGGCCGTCTCTCACAAACACACGACCACTTCCCCAGGATGTCCCGCCCAGTGCGCCCTCGTTGGTCGTTTTTTTCATCTTTTTTAGAGAGGCGTTTGATTGGATGATATGAGGAATGACGTACACGAAGGCAAGATAATTGTACCTCTTGATCCATGACAGGATGTAGATGGAATTCAACACAGTAAAACTCTATTATGGGGAAAGTAAACTCATCCTTGTCTGTGATAATCCCAACATAAACAACAACGCGAGGGTGGGGCCTGCCTCCTGTTGAAGCATGTGATATTCAGAGCCTGAGGGATGTTTGGGCTGACAGTAGCCTAAAGACAGTGGTGTCACTGTCAACTTCTCTCATGTCAGGGACTAGCTGAAGGACACACATTAGGCTACATCACCCCCAGGAAGCACCGGCTGAGAAGATGTTTGTTGAGTAAATTTAAGTCACAAGTTCCATAGTTGTCTGTACTTTAGTTGAAGAGCTAACAATAGAGAAAATTAAACTTGTGATCATAACAGTCCCTCTTTATAGAGTATAATTCTCATTGAGCATAAAGGTGCCATTGTAGTGATTGTAATGGTACATAATTCACCCACGGATCTATTGTTAGGAACATTAGTTCCGCCCGAACATTCTGGAACATTTGTGATGATGTCATAGCTGAATATTCTAGAACATCGAACATTCTGGAACATTTGTGGTGATGTCATAGCCGAATGTGCTAGAACATTGGTGATGTCTCCGTATGATGTCATGACCAATGTTCTAGAACATTTGTGTAGTATATATATATTAGACTAGATAAAAATTGTATGTAGACTAATCATAAAAAAAAAATTAATTAATTTATCATTTAAAAAAAATTGCGGGTCCAAAATAAACGTTGTTGTTTACATGTTGCAGGTATGTATCCCCTCCCTACTTCTACTTCCCATTTCCCAAAAAATATTTATAGATTTTTTTTGTACTACCTATCTTTGTGAAAGTGGCTTCTCAGCTTATTTTTCTGTGTTTCTCAACTGTGTTTTTAGCCCTAGTAAGTTGCACTTTTGTTGCAACCCCAGTTATCTCTTTAGTTCCCCCAAACTTACTGTAGGTCTGTTATGTTAAGCTAAGAAGTCTGCTAAGAAGCATAATTATTTATTATTATTATTATTATTATTTTATTTCATTGTGTTTTTAGCCCTAGTTGCACTTTTGTTGCAACCCCAGTTATCCCATTAGTTCCCCCAAACTTAGGTATGTTATGTTAAGCTAAGAAGTCTGCTAAGAAGCATATTATTTATTATTATTTTATTTCATTGGGTTTTTAGCCCTAGTTGCAACCCCAGTTATCCCATTAGTTCCCCCAAACTTAGATCTGTTATGTTAAGCTAAGAAATCTGCTAAGAAGCATATATTATTTGTTATTATTTTATTTCATTGGGTTTTTAGCCCTAGTTGCACTTTTGTTGCACTTTTTTGTGTTTATTTCATGTTTTTAACAGTGCATGAAAGATTGTGTATTACTGCAACAAAACTTTTTTTTAAATAAATCATAGTGGTTCAAAAATGTGGGTCGCAACTTAATGACTAAGGAAAATGTTGGGTCCCGAGGCTAGACCAGTTGAGAACCACTGTAGCACTTAACTTCAAGAGAATGAAATTGTGACCTCCTCAAAGAGGGACTCCCTAACAACGTATCTCATGTATAAACCCGCCCCTACCTTCACCCCATTGGACCTTGTTGTATATTATAATCTGTTCATAAGGAATTATAGTCATACATTGATAATGTCAGTAAATACAGTGGTTAATATTATTGTCAGGCGTCTTCTTAGAGACAGGGCTCAGTTTGTGATGAGCACATGTTGAAAAAGGAGTCATCTGCTTATCTTCAGAGGCCTGAAAGACCTGACCAAAATCCTTAGACGGTATTCAAAGCCAGACAAGCTAAGATTAGGAACAGGAGATAGGATTAGTATTTTCACTCCCTGAACGTCAGCAAAACAAAAGATATGATTGTGGACTTCAGGAGGTCGGGGGTCAGGGACTACAGCCCCCTCAGCATCGACGGGGCACCGGTTGAGAGAGTGAACAGTTTCAAGTACCTCGGAGTCCACATATCCGAGGACTTGACATGGACCACACACATTGACAGTGTTGTGAAGAAGGCACGGCAACGCCTCTACTTCCTCAGGAAGTTCCAAGTCAGTCAGAAGATCCTTAAGAACTTCTACTCATGCACAATAGAGAGCATCCTGACTGGCAATATCACCTCCTGGTTTGGGAATAGCACCGCACAAGACCGCAGCAAACTACAGAGAGTGGCCCGTTCAGCCGAACGCACAATTGGAGGGGGGCTTCCCACTCTCCAGGACATTTACAACAAGCGGTGCATGGGTAAGGCTAAGAGAATTATCAAAGACTCCAGCCACCCAAACAACTGCTTCTTTGAACTGCTGCGGTCAGGCAAGCGATACCGGAGTCTCATGGCAAGCACAGAGAGACTCAGAAGAAGCTTCTATCTTCAGGCCATCAGAATGCTAAATGACAATAACACTATGTAACAACCATCAAATGCACTCACAGCACACACATCCACACGCACACACTCACTTTAAACAAACAACTCACTGCAGCACCCACTTTACCCACTTTAGAACACATAAACACACTTTATATTTATTGGTAAAGAATTTGCACTACAACCCATACCTCATTACACCTTACTGTAAATTGTACCTAAATTGTACCTCATCCCATTCTACTCCGCATTGTACATTGTATATATGTATATACTGAACACTTTTGTCTATGTACTTGACTTCTATTTTATACTTGATATACTTATTTTATACTTGTCTATTTTGTCTAGCACAGTCTCTGGAGCGTAACAGAAAGAAGCATTTTGTATAAAAGTATTCTGTACTTCTGTATGACAACTAATAAAGAAACTTGAGAAACTTGAAACTTGAGTGGGTTCTGCATGGACAGGAAGAAGCAGGAAGGACCATTGAGTGGTTCTCAAACTACAGGTTGTGACCGAAATTGGGGTCGCGGGTAGGTGACAGTGGGGTTGCGCATTGGCAAGTAAAAAAATATGTATAGCCTATATAAAAAAAAAGTTAATGTAAGGTCCAATTAAAAAATTTGTCCTTACATCCCAACCTTAACCTCATTGGACCTTACAACCCCTACCTTAACCTCATTGGACCTTACATCCCATACCTTAACCTCATTGGACCTTACAACTCCTACCTTAACCTCATTGGACCTTACATCCCATACCTTAACCTCATTGGACCTTACAACTCCTACCTTAACCTCATTGGACCCTACATCCCCTACCTTAACCTCATTGGACCTTACATCCCAACCATAACCGCCCATTGGATGCAGTGCATGGCACCCGTATGAGATACCCAATTTTTTCCATTCCAATAATGATGTAGTATAGGAGGTAGCTTACCAATAAGGGCCTTAAAAATGAACAAATACCAGTGTTTGTTGCGCCTCTCCATCAGCGAGTGTAACGGAGGTACCGCAGTATATCCACAGTCACGATGGTACAAGTAGTTCAGTGGCTGTGGATGGTAAGCGATACTGCAAGTAAACTCACTCCCCAGAGGCATCCAGACCCGGAAGCAAGAAGTGAATTCACTTCTTGGTATAGTGGTCTGTGATGCCGCCCGCGACGCGGGAGATCGGGGTTCAACTCCCACTCAGGGCGATCCCTTAACAGGGGTCGAATCGACTAAACACAACGCAACAAGATCACACCGGCTACACGAGGACCAACCAACCTTCTCATAAAGGACACAGTGATGAGTGTCATATCTATCATTAGTGATGAATCTGAGGGCAGAGTGATATACAGAGTCCAAGGATTTAAGGGTTGAGGCCAAAGCATGCCTATAAATTACATCACCATAGTCCAGGACTGATAAGAAAACTGCTTCGACAACTCTCTTCCTACTAATCAAAGGAATGCTGGTTCTGTTTCTGTATAGGAAGGCAAGGTTGTCATGGAATTTAAATGTACATTTCTCATCGAGCCACACCCCAAGATACTTATATTCAGTGACTCTCTCAATGCTAGAACCACTTACTGTAGATATGTGTAAACCATCATTGGTGAAGACCTGGTGAATAAAATCAGCCATCCCAGAGCCATGGTGTGTCTTTTAAACAGTATTTATCGGGTAACTATCCAAACTAAAAAATTTCATGAAACCAACTGACCATGATGAACTATTCAACATTATCATGAAGCTGAAGGACACTCGCACAGCCGGTGCTGATGGAATCTGCAGCGAAATCCTAATAGCCATAGCTAATATTATAGTCCGACCACTCGCGACTCCTCATTGGACCTTACATCCCAACCATAACCGCCCATTGGATGCAGTGCATGGCACCCGTATGAGATACACATTTTTTAGTGAGTCCACCTGAAGGACCCCTGGAGGTCCCCAGACGCCACATTGAGAACCGCTGGTTTAAAGAATCAGGACAAACTGTATTTCATGGTTCACTGGTGCAAATATCAGCAACGTTTTGCCACTACTACTGTTGCTGCTGCTGCTGAATGAGTCATGGTGGGAAACTGAGTGTAATGATCAGAATATCAAACGAGAGCTAGAATCATGAGACGGGGACGGGTCAGTGTTGTCATAGAAACATTTGAAAATGGCTTCCTGTTACCACTAGGAGACAAGACACATTGAAAGAAGCAGCGTTGTCTCCCAGTGAGAATGTTGAGGCTGTGACCCATCCTCAGGGCCGGCCCATGGGTCTGTTGGGCCCTAGGTGAGATCCTGAAAATGTACCCTTGCACTGAAGAACCATATAAGTCTGTTTTGACATTTTCTTGGGCAGCCCGTGTATTTGCAGTTGTGAAGTTAATCTAAATGACTTGGAGTGTGAATGTGATCACCAGAAAGTACTCAGCCTCTACTGTCTTTAACTATGAATAAACACAACACTCTAACTTACCATCTTTAGATAATAAAGTACTCAGCCTCTACTGTCTCTAACTGAACAAACACAACACTCTAACTTACCATCTTTAGATAATAAAGTACTCAGCCTCTACTGTCTCTAACTGAACAAACACAACACTCTAATGCCCCTTTTCCACTGCATGGTACCTACTCGACTCTACCCTACTCTACTCTACTCGCTTTAGGTACCAGGTACTTTGGTAATGTAAAACCGAAAATGCCGAGTAGAGTAGAGTAGAGTCGAGTAGGTACCATGCAGTGGAAAAGGGGCATAACTTACCATCTTTAGATAAAGTACTCAACCTTTACTGTCTTTAACTATGAATGAACACAGCATTAACTTGAATGAATGAATGAATGAATGAAAACTTTATTAACAGATTGCAGAATGGGTACAGTGCAGTACAGCTCAATACATACAATTGTTAAGGGGATGCAGACCAGAGAAAGACTTTCGTCTTGTTTCCACCAGGGTCCCCCATTTCCAATTCATCGTAACATATATGACATACATGACATACAGATAGACAGTACTGCTACATCTATACATTTATGACATACCAGATTTGCAATTACAGTACTGTATTTGTGATACAAAAAGAGACCAGAAAGAAAAGAGTATATACATTAGGCGTAGAAACTGTACATTGGA
Source organism: Notolepis coatsorum (assembly GCF_963971535.1). NCBI lineage: Eukaryota > Metazoa > Chordata > Actinopteri > Aulopiformes > Paralepididae > Notolepis > Notolepis coatsorum. Next base: position 174,441,773 of record NC_140170.1, on the reverse strand, counting down.
TTGGGTAGGTGGGGGTGGGACTGTACATTGGAGGTGGTTGGGGGGGCGGGGGGGGGGGGGGGGGGGGGGGGGTAGGAGTGGGGGGGGGGGGGGTTGGCGGGGGTTGTGTTCGGACATTTACAGGGGCCAGTTTCGAGTTGCAGTCTCCCTTAGGTGTTTTTTGAGAGTGTTTTTGAAAGTGGGTAGTGATTCACATTCCTTTACAGCTTTGGGTAGGGCGTTCCACATTGATGTGGCATAATTGCGAAACGTGTTTAGTCCCTTGTTTGAGCCGAATCTGGGTTTAACATGATTTGTGGAGCTCCCTCTGGTGTTGTGATCGTGGTATTCACTGACCTTTGGGAAGTATTTAGTCATGTACATGGGTACCTTGGTCGTGTAGTGTATCTTGTAGACCAGGCCCATTGCAAGTTGCTGTACTCTGTCGTCTACTCTAAGCCATCCTAGGTTGTCAAAGTGGGCAGGGGTGAGGTGGGTTCTAGGAGTAAGGTCAAGCAGTAGTCTGACCAGTTTGTTTTGAGATGTTTGTAATTTTGTTTTTAGCGCCTTTGAGGTGCTTTGGTACCATGAGGTGCAAGCATAGTCGTAGTACCCTTGAATGAGTGCTCCTGCTAGAGTCTTCAGGGTATTCTTGTTTACCAGTGAGGAGATCCGGTACAAGAAACGAGTTCGTTGGTTGACTTTTTTTATTACATTGGATGCCATTTTGTCACAGGAAAGATTTGCCTCTAGGATGGAACCCAGGTAGGTAATATCTTCTTTCCTTGTGACAATATTGTCACCCACTGTAACTGAGAAGCCGTCGGTCTTGCTGAGTTTGTTATTTGAACCGAAGAGAATGGACTCTGTTTTGCCCATGTGTAATGATAGTTTGTTATCAGCGAGCCATATGCAGATTTTGCTTAGTTCTGAGCTGAGGGTTTTTTCAACCTGTAATTTGTTCTTGTCAGAGACCAGCAGGGCTGAGTCGTCCGCAAACAGGAACAAGTTGCAGTCACAAGCTGACGACATGTCATTTGCATAAATTAGGAACAGTAGCGGACCTAGTATGCTTCCTTGTGGAACACCACAGTTTACTGTGAGGGGGGGGGATAGGGTACCGTTTACCTCCACCATCTGCTCTCTCCCCTCCAGGTAGGATTGCATCCAGCTCACTGATAGACTATCAAAACCAATTGCTTTTAGCTTGTCAATCAGAATGGTGTGATTGACAGTGTCGAAGGCCTTTTGTAGGTCCAGCATGACCATGCCGCAGTATTTGCCCGCGTCCACCTCTTGTTTGATGTGGTCGTTTAAATAGAGAAGGCATGTGTCAGTGGAGTGGGATGTTCTGAAGCCAGATTGGAATTCGTAGATTAGATTTTTTTCCGCAAGGTATTTTTCGACCTGTTCGTATACAATTTTTTCCATGACTTTCGAGATGGAGGTAAGGATAGAAACAGGGCGGTAGTTGCCTGGGTCTAATTTACTGCCTTTTTTGTGCAGAGGGGTCACTCTCGCAATTTTGAAGTCCTTGGGGACGTGTCCCTGTTTTATAGAGAGGTTTATTATGTGTGTGATGACTGGGGTGATGGCGGCTGCTGAGTCTCTGAGGAATTTGGAGGGGATGTTGTCATGGCCAGTGGCCTTGTTAGGTTGGAGGGCGCTCAGTTTTTTGAGTACCTCATCTGTTGTTACCATTTCCAGTTTGAAGTCGTCTTTGTGGACCCCTAGGTTTTTGTAGTAAGCTACTATGTGTTCTACCCCATAATGCCCTGAGTGGGAGGGTAGTTTGTTTACCAGTGTTGTGGCTATGTTTGTGAAGAAACTATTTAAGTAATTGGCTACATCCAGCTTTTCTGTGATGAGCGTGTTGTCCGTCTTTATGTTTATGTTTGAGAATCTGGTTTTAAGTTTTTTACTGCAGCCTAGTTGGTTATTGAGTAATTTCCAAAGTTCACGCGGTTACCATCTTTAGATAATAAAGTACTTAACCTCTACTGTCTTTAACTATGAATGAACACAATACTAACTTACCATCTTTAGATAAAGTATTCAATCTCAATCTCTACTGTCTTTATGAATAAACACAAAACTAACTTACCATCTTTAGATAATAAAGTATTTAACCTCTACTGTCTTTAACTATGAATGAACACAACCCTCTAACTTAACGTCTTTAGATAATAAAGTTTATTATAAAGAACATTTTAAAACATTGTTCAGACTTATGGTTCTTCGTCTGAGGTACTCGATAGCACATGTCTCATTTAATTTCAAACCTTTATTTAAACTCAAACGGCAACTCAGGTTTCGCTAATTTACAGTCACGTCAAGTGTTCATACAGAGTTAAGCAAAAAAAAAAGGCATATAAAATCACACAGCATATAAAATCATAACAATAAGACAAGTAAGGATAACAATCAATTAAAACTAGGGCTGTCAGTTTATCGTGTTAATTAGATAAATTAATTACACAGCTAATTATCGCGTTATGAAAATTAACGCAAAATTAATTAATATAAAAAAATAAATGTGTACAAATTAAATCTTTTTATAATTTTTTTATCTCATTCATTCCATAAGATCGTAGCATAAACATTTACAGACTTTAAAAAAAAAACCATTTGCATGTTCTTGGTATCTGATTCTAGGGACATCTATGGATCTCAGGGAATGTATTCCCAGTGTCAGAAATACTGTGTCTGTTACTACTAGGCTTGAGTAAATTGTAATGAACCAAATGAGAATATCAATTCAATTTCTTTTAATTTTTTTATCTTCGACTGTGAATAACACCATGCTAAAATTGACCAGACCTGAAAAATCTAAGCAAATGAATAAAGGGAAGATGATTAAACAGAAGGTTTTGTAGATACAGTACTGAATTCTGCCATCCGGACACATGCAATTTGAAATACAGTATGATTATAGAATATAGAATATCAGCCCTAAAATGGTTATGCGATTAAAATGCGATTAATTAGATTAATTAATTACAAATCCTGTAATTAATTTGATAAAAAAAAATTAATCGCCTGACAGCACTAATTAAAACATGTACAACTTGATTGACAATGATTGGAGATCAAGATTTTAAACTCTGCAACGTAGGGGAGAATCTCAAGCTTTAAGGACTGTTGGAGTTCATTCCATGAGCTAGGGGGTATCATAGCAAAATGCAGATTTACCCTGTTCCGAGCAAACTCAGGGGACCTTAGGACCAGCCAGTCACTAGAACGGGTTCCATAGGTACCAAAATTCCATTCCAATAATGATGTAGTATAGGAGGTAGCTTACCAATAAGGGCCTTAAAAATGAACAAATACCAGTGTTTGTTGCGCCTCTCCATCAGCGAGGACCAACCAACCTTCTCATAAAGGACACAGTGATGAGTGTCGTATCTATCATTAGTGATGAATCTGAGGGCAGAGTGATATACAGAGTCCAAGGATTTAAGGGTTGAGGCCAAACCATGCCTATTACATCACCATAGTCCAGGACTGATAAGAAAACTGCTTCGACAACTCTCTTCCTACTAATCAAAGGAATGCTGGTTCTGTTTCTGTATAGGAAGGCAAGGTTGTCATGGAATTTAAATGTACATTTCTCATCGAGCCACACCCCAAGATACTTATATTCAGTGACTCTCTCAATGCTAGAACCACTTACTGTAGATATGTGTAAACCATCATTGGTGAAGACCTGGCGAATAAAATCAGCCATCCCAGAGCCAGAGGTGTGTCTTTTAAACAGTATTTATCAGGTAACTATCCAAACTAAATTTTTTCATGAAACCAACTGACCATGATGAACTATTCAACATTATCATGAAGCTGAAGGACACTCGCACAGCCGGTGCTGATGGGATCTGCAGCAATATCCTAATAGCCATAGCTAATATTATAGTCCGACCACTCGCGACTCCTCATTGGACCTTACATCCCAACCATAACCGCCCATTGGATGCAGTGCATGGCACCCGTATGAGATACACATTTTTTAGTGAGTCCACCTGAAGGACCCCTGGAGGTCCCCAGACGCCACATTGAGAACCGCTGGTTTAAAGAATCAGGACAAACTGTATTTCATGGTTCACTGGTGCAAATATCAGCAACGTTTTGCCAATACTACTGTTGCTGCTACTGCTGAATGAGTCATGGTGGGAAACTGAGTGTAATGATCAGAATATCAAACGAGAGCTAGAATCATGAGACGGGGACGGGTCAGTGTTGTCATAGAAACATTTGAAAATGGCTTCCTGTTACCACTAGGAGACAAGACACATTGAAAGAAGCAGCGTTGTCTCCCAGTGAGAATGTTGAGGCTGTGACCCATCCTCAGGGCCGGCCCATGGGTCTGTTGGGCCCTAGGTGAGATCCTGAAAATGTACCCTTGCACTGAAGAACCATATAAGTCTGTTTTGATATTTTCTTGGGCAGCCCATGTATTTGCAGTTGTGAAGTTAATCTAAATGACTTGGAGTGTGAATGTGATCACCAGAAAGTACTCAGCCTCTACTGTCTTTAACTATGAATAAACACAACACTCTAACTTACCATCTTTAGATAATAAAGTACTCAGCCTCTACTGTCTCTAACTGAACAAACACAACACTCTAACTTACCATATTTAGATAAAGTACTCAACCTTTACTGTCTTTAAAGGAGAACTCCAACATTTTGGGAAATTAGCTTATTTAACATCTTCCCTGGAGTTAGACAATAAGACATACATTTTTTGTCTCTGTGCATGCATTAGGCTTAGGGAACAGCCGCTCTGTTAGCGTAGCTTAGCTTCATCCCTGGAAGTGGGTCAGAGTTGTAGCCTGACGTTCCCTACAGTGCCCTACAGTCACGAAATACACTCCAAATACAACTCCAAAACGTTCCTGTAAACATGTTGTGACCTGTGTATTTACCACATGGAGAAATAAAAAATTATTGAATTTGACAATTACGCTTTCTAAGCAAATATACTCTGAACTATTTTTTGCCTAACCACTCGTCTCTGGGCGCAGTCAGTGATTTCAACGTGTCGCCGTGTTTGTTGACATTCTCATTCATTCAAAGGATCCGAACCGATTGAAGTTTATGGATACCATGACTTAAAATCCTCTTACCTTGACGATTAAAAGCCTCCCCAATTTAGAAAACAGTATTCCAATGGCTGGTCTTGATAGGCTGCTAGCTAACGGAGCTAACCAACAAACACAGAACCGGGCGGACACTAAAGTAAATAACGAGAGCAATGACTTCCTTTCTGGGGGGTTTCAAAATAAAAGAGCGACGTCTATAGCAGCGGAATACGTTTATTTTGTACATTATCTAACGTTAACACGAACCTAAACTAACTTTAGGTTAGTTGTAACGTATGTATTGTACCCATTCTGCAATCTGCAATCAATCAATCAATCAATCACTCAGAAGGCTGAGATCCTTCAGCATCTGTACAAGGATGTTGAGGATGTTCTACGAGTCGTGGTGGTGGGCACCTTCTTGTACGCTGTGACCTGCTGGGGCAGCGGACTGAGAGTGGGGGAAAAAAGATGGTCAGGAAGGCCAGTAACATGGTAGGGGTGGAGCTGGACTATCTAGCGGTGGTGGCGGAGAGGAGGAGCCTTGCTAAGCTCTGTCCCCCCCTAGGCTGCCTTCCGGACTGGCCACTCCACAGAAATGGCCCTCATTGCGGTCACAGAGGCACTTCACTTAGCAAAAGCGAAAGGACTCTCCTCTGAGAATCTGTCCTGATTCTCCTAGGTCTATCTGTAGCCTTCGACACAGTCAACCATCAGATCCTCCTCGCGTCCCTCACAGGAATGGGAGTGGCTGACTCTGCGCTGACATCATACTTCAATGACTGCTCCTACCAAGTGTCATGGAGAGGGACCCTGTCGGCCACTCTCTCCCTGCGGACGGGTGTCCCCCAGGGCTCGGTCCTAGGACCCCTTCTCTTCTCCCTCTACACTAAATCTCTGGGTAACATTATCACGTCTCATGCCTTCTCGTATCATTGCTATGCCGATGATACTGAACTCTTCCTCTCCTTCCCTCCCTCAGATATCCACGTCTCTGAGCGGATCTCGGCCTGTCTGTCCGACATCTCCGCCTGGATGACAACCAACCACCTCAAACTGAACCTAAGCAAAACAGAATTGCTCCACCTGCCGGCCAATCCTCCCCCCTGACTGACCTTTCCATCACAGTCGAGAATGCAGCTGTGACCGCGTTCCCGACCGCCAAGAACCTTGGTGTTGTCCTCGACGACCAGTTGAACTTCTCACATCGCAGCGACAACGAGAATCTGCAGATTCCTCCTGAGCAACATCAGAAGGATCCACCCCTTCCTGACAAAAGACGCCACACAACTCCTCGTCCAATCAACAGTCATCTCCTGCCTCGACTACTGCAACACACTGCTTGCTGGCCTCCCGGCCACTGCCACCAAGCCTCTTCAACTCATTCAGAACACAGCGGCCCACCTGATCTCAAACCTACCGAAGTCAGCCCATGTCACCCCACTTCTTAGGGACCTGCACTGGCTCCCCATTGCCGCACGAATCCGCTTCAAGGCCCTCGACCTGGCATACCATGCGGCAAAGGGAACCGCTCCCAACTACCTCCGGTCAATGGTCTCTAACTACACACCCTCAAGATCCTACGCTCTGCATCTTCTGGCCGTCTCAGACCCACTCCTATCCGAGCTCCGGGAGGGTCATCAAGGAGAAGCCGCCTTTTCTCAGTCCTTGTCCCACAATGGTGGAACGACCTGCCCACCACAGTTAGGACAGCCGAAACCTGTCCAATCTTTCGCCGTCGACTAAAGACGCACTTCTTCAACCATTATCTGAAATGAAAAAAATAAAAAATATATATATATATATCTAACCCTAACTAACCTTACTGTCATGCACTTGTCCTAATATACTAACCTACACTGTAGCACTCAACACTTTGATGAACATTGTTACTCAGCTGATAGAGTTGTGCCCTTCCTGATGACTTGTCATACAGAACTTGTCGCTTTGGATAAAAGCATCAGCTAAATGACTAAATGTAAATGTAAGCTCCACGCCATCATGGACAATCCCTCCCACCCACTACACACAGACTTGGCTGATAGAAGGACCATGTTCAGTGTTAGACTAAGACTCCCTAGATCAGGGATCCCCAAATATTTTTGCACCATGGACCGGTTTAATGTAGGCATTATTTTCACGGACCGGCCTTCAAGGTGTGGCAGGGAATGGCATTTTTAGAAGAATGTCTCATACTGTGGTTTTAACCCATTCCTGTGTCCCATCTCTCTCTCACTCACATACACATATACACACACACACACACACACACTCCAACACACACTCTCTCTCTCTCTCTCTCTCTCTCTCTCTCTCTCTCTCTCTCTCTCTCTCTCTCTCTCTCTCTCTCTCTCTCTCTCTCTCTCTCTCTCTCTCTCTCTCTCAGACTGTGTGGACTGACTGTCACTCAAAGTGCTTATGGGCGGAGCCAGGCCATAACAGCCTGAAATCCGGAGGCTGAAAAATTATGGTTTTGAGTACTTGATTAGAAATATAAACCAATGCATTTTTTTGAAAAAAAAACGTACAGATGTCTTCAATAGACTCACACGAATTGTGTAAAGTTGCCCAAATAGTGCTAGGAATAGTAAAATAGTTCCCCTTTAATAAACTATCGATTTATATGGAATTTGTTAAACTTATCTGTTGTCTTACTTATTATTAAACATATAATTTATTTCTCCCAAATGAAGGTTCCGATGGCCCGACAGCCCGACATTAACAGCAGTCTGTCATAATCACATTTAACATGTTAAGCATTTTATGAGCAAACGAATTTCGTTAGATTGGACATTTTTATTAATTATTATATCAAGCAGAGAACTTTGAAATTCTGCACTACTGATGAATGATATCGTTAATGCGGCACACACCGGGAACCACCCGGCAGTGCAAGCCGTCCTCAGGGCTACATCTGTAAATACAGCAAAAATGAAATAACACGGCACGAAGTGCATGGAAAATACAACTCACCATAACGCTGAATCAGTGGGAGCCCGGGGGTTGTTTCTCTGCAACGAGATGGTCCCATCTAGGGGTGATGGGAGACAATGACACCCGCAGTGTGTTCCTTATGTCCAGTCTGCTCCGTAAATTTTGTCTTGGTTGCTTTCACTGCAGAAAAGCCCGCTTCACAAAGATAGGATGTTGGAAATGGTAGCAGGGTTTTCAGTGCTCTTGTGACGATGTCAGGATATTCTGGCTTGATTTTCACCCAGAACATCGGCAGAGTTGTTGTCTCAAATGTACGTTGAAGGTCAGCAACCGTCAGCAACCGGCAGCAATATGTGTGTATTGAGGGTATGCACTCCAATAGAACTGAGGTATCTTGTGGTGTACCACAAGGTTCAACCCTTGGGCCTCTTTTGTTTCTTATTTTTATAAATAATTTTGCTTTACAGTTTGATACCGCTCTGCCCATTATTTTTGCTGATGACACAAACATAGTATTTTCACATTCTGACTTTGGTTCCCTAATTAAAGATGCAAATTCTATACTTGCACAAACCGCAACATGGTTTCAGATTAATAGGCTTTCATTAAATATTAATAAATCGAATTATATGATTTTCAGAAATAAAAACAAAAAATATTCAAAACAGGACTCTAATTTACATATTAATGATATTGAAATTAAACAGGTGTCACATGCTAAATTCTTAGGTGTCATTGTTGATGAAGGCCTTACATGGAAAAATCATATTGAGCTAGTTTGCAAAAAAGTTATGAAATCATATGGCATTATTAGAAGGATTTCTTCTCTTGTGAATCGCTCCTGTCTTTTGACACTTTATTATAGTTTGATATACCCATATTTATCGTATTGTAATATTATTTTGGCTCAGTACTTTTCCTACTTCTCTTCATAAACTTTTTATATTGCAAAAAGAATACAAAACTGGAAAACCTATTCAATGACAATAACCCCAGAGCAGTCTGAAAAAATCTCCAACAGATGACAAACTACAAAGCACGCCTCCCCCCCCCCCCCCCCCAGCAGCAGATGAAGACCCTGACCTCCCTGATAACCTCAATCAATTCTATGCAAGGTTCGATAATGTAACTCACAGCTCAATGACTACAGACCCATAGCACTCACATCTACGGCAATTAAATCATTAAGCACCTGGTCCTAGACTACCTAAAAACCGCAATATCATCTCAACTAGACCCATACCAATTTGCCTACCGTGCCAACAGGTCAGTAGAGGATGCCATTAGCCTATATTCCACCACACACTCCTACACGCGTTTTTTTTTTCCTAGCCGCATTTCTAGCAAGACGCTCTCTGATTGGCCAACGCCTGTTTCTACACTGGTTAAGCTTCACTCTTTCGAAGTTGGTTAAGGTTAGAGTTTGTCTTGACTTAGAGCATGGCGATAGAACCATAGATATATATAGAACACTAGATAGCTTACCCGCGCTGCCAGCCAATGGAGAGCGACGTCGTCGTAGGGCGGCCATCTTGCCCCAGGCAGCTCAGCTACTGATGCATGGTGCATGTACTATTTAAATAACCATAGATTGCTCAATTCTTTACCGATTTTCAAACGGGTTGGTTTGCTATAAACATCAAAGATGTAGTTATGATACTACACTCATAAAAAAAATATTTAAAGGTGTTTTTTTACAAACCGCTGGAATCAAACCGTTTCTAAATCCGTCAATATTCTTGCCAATCAAAATCTATTTCCAGGTCTGGTATATCCCTCCTCCAGACTGAGTCTAGGTGGAGGCTTTCATACGAGGACGTTAGTAATTGATGATAAAAATCTGATACAAAACCTCTCGATGTCTCTCTTTCATAGAAGAATTTGTGGTATCTGTGGTGTACAATTGGTATCCTTAATGGGACACCGTGAGCCTTCAAACATAACAATAACTGTGCGTAAAAATAATATGTGGAACTGGTGAGATACAATTTTTTGTGTATTTCCTCATAACTACAAAAACCCTGTTTGTTGAAAACATCTCCTAATGTGTGTATGCCCTGCTTTTCCCATCTTGGGAATCTTATAGGTCGTTTTCCAATCAGGAGTGCATTGTTATTGAATAAGGGAGTATGATTATGCCATTTATGTGGGTTAGAATTTTTTTTTGTGTTTCACGCCATATCCGGATCGCATGAGTAATAATGGGGCCATATTTCAGTTCGCATTGCTTAATTGATACTTTGGTGTATACTATGTCCTGCAGTCTATGTGGTGCTACTGTAACCGGTGTGATCTTGTCTGCATTGTGTTTGTCGATTCGACCCCTGTTAAGGGATCGCCCTGAGTGGGAGTTGAACCCCGAACGCCAGCGTCGCGGGCGGCATCACAGACCACTAAGCAAGAAGTGAATTCACTTCTTGCTTCCGGGTCTGGATGCGTCTGGGGAGTGAGTTTACTTGCAGTACCGCTTACCATCCACAGCCACTGAACTACTTGTACCATCGTGACTGTGGATATACTGCGGTACCTCCGTTACACTACTATATTTACTTCTAAATTTCTCCAGGATACTGATGCTTGGGGATCAAACCAGGTTGTCAGTGGTCTTAAAGTGTACGCCTTAAAATAGTGGAACAAATCTGGAAATGCCATACCTCCGTCGGCTTTGTTTCTCTGTGCGGTGGATCTTTTTATACGTGGTAGTTTGTTATTCCAAATAAATGTGTATGCGGAAGAGTGTAATTTTTTCCAGTAACCATCTGGAGGGGGTAACGGTAGCATTGAGCTGATGAAGTTGATTCTAGGTAGAACGTCCATCTTAACTATTGATACCCGTGCCTGTACTGAGTTTTTAAGTTTTGACCTGTTCTATATATATCTATGGATAGAACGCCAGGTAGTTTGCAGGCTGTTCGACGCGGAAATGGGCAAAGACACAGCTCGTCATGCGATTGGGCAAACATGTCAGTGGCCAATCAGAGAGCGTCAGTCAGTGGCCAATCAGAGAGCGTCTGCCAGAAATGCGGCTAGGAAAAAAAATAACGCTCCTACACCTAAACCCCCAACACATACGCACACATCCTGACTTTAGCTCAGCCTTTAACACCATCTCCCCCAATAAACTATTCTCCAAGCTTCAGGACATGAACAACAACCCGGCCATAAACTACTGGATCCTTGACTTCCTCAACAAGAGAACCCAAAAAGTCAAGGTGAACAATCTCACATCCCACTCCCTGACACTCAGCACTGGTGCCCCTCAGGGCTGCGTCCTTTCCCTCTGGCTCTTCTCCATCTACACCAGGGGTGTCAAACTCATTTTCACAGAGGGCCACATCAGCATTATGGTTGCCCTCAAAGGGCCAAAGACCGTATAAATGTTAATGTAATGTAAAATAAATGTAGCTACTCATTTACATATTGTTAAACATGTTGTTTCTGTATTTATTACTTATTCAAGTTATACATATTGCATATGCATTTGCATAGATGTAAAAATATATGTTAGCTTATGTTATTTTAACAAATAATTTTAGTTGATCAGAACCCCATATTACTCCATTAATCAATGATCAAACCATTCAAGTAAATAACAAATAAGAAGATCATCAAATACAAGCTATGACATTAAGTTTGTTCAAAACCTTTTTGTCACAGTCAAGAGGGGCAGAACTAACAACTGAGCTGCAAAGAACACGTGGGACAGATGTAGCAGATGTTACAAAAACAAATGGCTGCACACAACCTTGCAGAGGCCATACATCCAACTAATGGAAGATAGTTTAATTAACTTTAATTAACAGATTGCAGAATGGGTACAGTACAGTACAGCTCAATACACACAATTGTTAAGGGTATGCAGACCAGAGAAAGACTTTCGACTTGTTTACATCAGGGTCCACCATTTTCAATTCGTAATGAAATTGCTATTATGTGTCTGCATGAACACACAACTGTAACTGTACTAAAAAATAACAAAATAAGGGTTGTCTCAGTTCACAACTATATTGGTCAAGTTTTGGGTGGGACTTGTTTGCGTCCCTACAGCTTCTTATTCAAGTTATGTCACACAGCCAGTTTGCATCTGACAGTTCAGACAATATTTCTTCAACCCTTTGTTACCTATTCCGCCTGGATCTTTTTTGTATTTTGGGCTGTAAAATTGTCAAAGAATGTCTGAGGAGTAAGTGCTTTTGGCTTTTTTCCTTTGTTACTTCATCAATACCTCATATGTTCAACATACATGTATGTGTAAGAATGTGTAATAACTAAGGCTGTCAAAGTTAAAGCTTTATTAACGCATTAACCCACAATAATTTTAACGCTGCTATTTTTCAACCCAAGATTAATGTTATAAAAATTAAAAATAAACGTTTTTTTTTTTTTTTTTTACCAGAGCTCTTGGGGGGCCACATCAAATGACGTGGCGGGCCACATTTGGCCCGCGGGCCATGAGTTTGACACCTATGATCTACACCAACCAACTCATCTAGCGAAGGATTGGCAATATTAGGAGAGAGCAGCAAGGTAGGATACGTCCTCGTACCTAGGTTGGCTAGCTAGTTAACACTAGGACGATGAGCGACAGGATCCGTGGAGTGTATATCGGAACGGGTTGATGAGTGGATCACTCTCAGCTGCGTCGATTGCTGCCAGTTGACAGCGTGTGAACGATGCAGCAGGAAGCTGCCCATGTAAGGGCACAGAAGGAGGGGGACAGAGGTAGGCCCGGGCCGTGATTGTGACACAGACGACACCACCATCCTCTGCCTGATCACAGACAACGACGAGACCTCATACCAGTGAGAGGTGGACAGAGCAGCGAGATGGTGCTCCATCAACAACCTCCTGCTCAACACCTCCAAAACTACAGAAATAGCCATCGATTTCAGATCTGCCAAAAAAACACACAAACTCCCACTATCAATCTCTGACCAATCCATAACTCTGATGGACTCACTCAAATTCCTCTGCACCCACATCAACAATAACCTAAAATGGGACACCAACATCACCTCCATCACAAAAAAAGCTGCTGTTTACATTCCCCCCTACTCTAACAACAACGACAGAGACAGGGCACTATGGGAAATTAACATTGCCATCAGTGAGCAACAGACAGCCCATCCAGATGGATTTCTCATCATGGCTGGCGATTTCAACCATGCAAACCTTAAGTCTGTGTGCCCACAACTTCATCAACATATTGATTTTCCCACAAGTGGAAAAAACACCTTGTGTACACACAACCCTGAGAGGAGCATACAAAGCTACATTCCTCCCCAATCTGGGTGCCTCTGATCACTACACTGTCATGCTAATGCCAGCATACAGGCCACAGGCTAAAGTCACCAGACCAGTTCAGAAGCAAGTACGGGTGTGGCCAGATGATGCCTCCTCAACACTTCAAGACTGCTTTGACACCACAGACTGGGATATGTTTAAGCAGGCAGCCACCTACAATCATCACACCAACATAGGGCTGCCGCGGTAACCGCATCACCGCAATACCGTCTCCACCCACGGATGTGGTTTCTTACGGTTGGTGCAGCCAGCGATAGTTCCTTAAGGGAAAAGGATCTTCTAAATTGGTTCCACACTTTTATAGAGTGAATGACAACTGGATTAGAGGTAAAGCTAGACATGGGGGGACTTCCGGTTTGCGACGTTCTGGTGAGCAGCCACATGAAAGAGCTCCCGGTCATTGAATATCAAAAAAAGGAAGTAAAACAAAGCGAAATAAAAAGTGACAATTCAAGGATATAAGAGGGGAGGAAGGAGGAACAAGAGAAAAGGAGAGAGAAAAGCGACCCCAAGTACAAATGAGGGCGCAGGAGATGATTCAGGAGATGATTCAGGCTGTCATGACGCAGTGGGAAGCTACCATCCAAGTGTAGCATCCTGAATATTCTTCTATTATTCAGAAGTGCTGACGTAACCTTTTACTTCCCCTGTGTGCACAAAGACATGATAACCAGTGTTTCTCTTTGATACCTCGCCCGGACCAATAACGCGAGGTTCTCTTCTTCCCTCCGGCTTCGATATGGATCATTAACATGACATTAAATCATCTTTCTTCCTGCCTTGAGTGTCCCATTGGGGGACCAGTTTGCGGTCGCCAGCAGGGGGCGGTGGTGGCAGGCGGAGCAGAGGAGGAAGGAGCGAGCGAGCGAGAAGCTGGTTACCTGGAGGGCGGAACAGGAGGAAGTCCTCTTCGACAGTGAACTCGAACGTGAACGGACGTGTGCTCTCGAAGAGCCCCGTTGAAGAGCAACGGGAGAGAAGGAGAAACTCTGCTATAACACGGGTTATCCTAGAATTACAAGCGATAGTGAAGTGTGTGAATAGTGAAACGGAAAGAAGAACAAACTTCAGTAAATACCTCGGGTTATCCTAGAAGTTTATGCGGTATATTAGCTGGTGGCTAACGGCTATAGTGACTCTGATTGTACCACTAGGCGAGCGTCGCCGAAGACAGGTGGTGTACATAGCCACGTTGCGTTAGCTGTATAGGCGACAGCAGGAGGGTCCACCAAGACACACAGTTTAGCTGTGTTTAAGGTAGCCCACAGATTAGCGCGCGCCAGCTCAGCCCTCAGCCCGCAGTGGACGTCTCGTCGACGCAGCCGAGGACACCTCTTCTTCCAGCAGAGGCCGCCACAACACAACACAGCACGCTCCTCCAGCTCTGCCACTGCCCCTGCTGTCTACCCCGGCCCGCTGGCTGTTATCGCGGGATCGCCCGATGGCCATCTTGTCACCCGGACGAGTGGTGGTGAAAGTGGACCCGCCATCTCTGTTAAGTACAGCGGTACTCCGAGTGCCAAAACAATATCAATTCGAAACGAACGCTAGCAGCAGCGTCTAGGGGTACCCCAACCATTTTAAGCCGGCTTTAGCTAGGACCTTTTATTTGGTAACGTGGGCCCACATGTAATTTCTTTTTGAGTGTAATAATTGTGTTACGGTATTGAATTTCCCATTGAACTCCTTTAATATGTACCTGGGTCTTCCCCACCGCAAAGCGGGGCAGTAGAATTAATGGAATGAGCACAAGGTGCCTATTTTGGGAATAACGTTCCCCTGTATTGTCGAGTGAGAGCACCCGGTGCCTAGTGTGTACCTATTGTATATTAACCACATTAAGATATAACCCTGTATCTGATACTTGACCAGGCATTATATAAAGGAGACGTAGATGGGAGCATGGTGTGTGTGTCTGTTACTGAGCCCGTGTTTTAACCCTTGTTGCCCGGGTAATAATATTACTATTATCATTACTATTTAACCCTTCCCCACCATATTCGTATTCCATGGTTAAAGGTCTCCGCAGGTCGTTAAGGAAGGGTACTGCTTTGGGGAGCGCAACATCATTAGTCAGCTAACAGTCACCAGGTGTGGGAGGGCTAACGGAGGTACTGGGGGAAGTGAGAGTGTGTGGGGAGCTACTGCTGACCGCCCTGGAGGGCGAGGAGGACCAGAGTACCACCCCCCAGGTTAGTAAATCCTGGGCCCCATCCGCTCCTGCTGCCCGACCTCCAGTTCGACGTTCCGGGTCCAAAGACGGGGGTTCAGCTAGATTAAACTCTACTGCATCCCGCTACCAGGTGGCCGTGTACAACCACTCCCATAAATCAGGGATAATCCACCCTGCTACACAAGCTAACATCCAAGCTGGAATGCAAATGGTCCAGGACATACGGGCTAACACACGGGCTATGGAGTTAGCTAACCAAGCTATCCAAGCTAGCAGGCAGAACATCCAGAGCGACATCGATGGACTCTGGGCTAACGTGGCGTTGGACCGCAGCGAGGCCTGGCTGGAGAAGGAGCTGCGAGCTAACATGGAAGTTAACACGATGAATACGACGCAGCAAGTGATACAAGCTAACGTGGTGTTGGACCGCAGCGAGGCCTGGCTGGAGAAGGAGCTGCGAGCTAACATGGAAGTTAACACGATGAATACGACGCAGCAAGGGATACAAGCTAACATGGTGTTGGACCGCAGCGAGGCCTGGCTGGAGAGGGAGCTGCAAGCTAACATGGAAGTTAACACGATGAATACGACGCAGCAAGGGATACAAGCTAACATGGTGTTGGACCGCAGCGAGGCCTGGCTGGAGAGGGAGCTGCAAGCTAACATGGAAGTTAACACAATGAATACGACGCAGCAAGGGATACAAGCTGGTTCGGGAGAGGTGAAATGGACGGCCCCCAGGGGAGAGACGGGGAGACGCTGGATATGACCGGACCAATCAGGACTCGGGCACCGAGGTCGGCCGGACCACCCGCACACGAGATGCAGGCGCGGAGGTTGCCCGGGCCGGCCAAGATGTGAACACGGAGGCCACACACACCAACCGAGATCCGAGCACCGAGATCAACCGGACCAGCCAGAACTTGAATAACGAGGTTTCACACACCAAGCAGGACTCGAGGCGGAACGGAGTATTTTAGGGTGATAGTTAGTACATTGTCGTGGGATACACCGCTTGCTCTGGCTAACTGTGTTAGTTCCATTCTTATAATGCATAATGATCCAGTGGCGGTAGGTTGCCCCCTGGTGGAATATAATAATCTATGCACTGGGCCGTGTTTACTGCGTAGAAGAATGGCGCCGGGCATAAGAAGTTAATTAAACTTGACAGAAATTATATCGACGATAATTATCGATATCGAGTGATACGAAAATTATTTTATTATTTTATCGCGATACCGTTTTTGGCCATATCGCCCAGCCCTAGGCTGGACTCAGGGAACCCCGGAGATAGCTAGCTAACGTTATGTGAGTCTTAATGTCTAAACAAACAGCATTGTTTGATTGATTGAAATTCGGATTCCTCTCTTGGATTAATTTATTAATCCAATTCGCTCAGCTGCAGAAAAGTTTAGGAGAATACCCACAGGACTTGGAGAACTTTGTCGAGTTGTTTTACTTTACTTAATTTGGACGAAGGCACGTCAGCTGCAACAATGGTGACTGTGAGTACCTAATAACCTAATAACTTTTCATAAGTGATGCCGCTGTGTGTGTGTGTGTATGTGTGTGTGTGTGACTGTGTGTGTGTGTGTGTGTGTGTGTGTGTGTGTGTGTGTGTGTGTGTGTGTGTGTGTGTGTGTGTGTGTGTGTGTGTGTGTGTGTGTGTGTGTGTGTGTGTGTGAGCCATGCTGTATATGTTCTGCCGTGTCATATCATACTGTGTTATTGTGTTGATGGGGCGGCGCCGACTCGCAGAGTCATACTGTACTGGTCTGCTTGTGTTTGATGGGCCGAGCCACAGGCTACTGTATACATGTATGTTCTGCCATGTCAGCAATATCTTGCAAGACACTGAGAAACGCTCTCTCTCTCTCTCTCTCTCTCTCTCTCTCTCTCTCTCTCTCTCTCTCTCTCTCTCTCTCTCTCTCTCTCTCTCTCTCTCTCTCTCTCTGATTCATAATCAAACCAGACCTCCTGCAGGCAACCACTGTGTGTGTGTGTGTGTGTGTATATATATTTGTGTTGTGTGTATGTAATATTCAGAAAGAGAAGGAGAGAGAGAGTGAGGGAGGGAGAAATATATTATATTATTTGGCTTAAATATGAAAAAGATTTATAAAAAGAAAATTATAACAACTATTTCCTGTATTTAGCCTTTTTTGTGTATGTGTGTGTACAACGGTGGCTGTGTTGATGATTATGTCATGAAATTGTGTCTGTTTGCTTATTTTCCATATATTCACAGAATTTGAAAAGATTAGATTTTGAAACCCTCTAACACAAAATAATAATAATAATAGCTTTCAAACCGTCCATAGTGGTTTATTTCTTGCCATTAGGGGGTTAGGGTTAGGGTTACCCAGACAGAAAGATTAGGAGAAGGTAAAATCTCATCCCTGTGCCCGTGCCCACCCCAACACTTGCTCAGTGTTGCTCAACAGTCCCCTAACCTAACCCTAACCCCAACCCTAACCCTAACCCCAACCCTAACCCTAACCCTAACCTTAACACAAACGGGAATATAAGGGGTTACATGTTGAGTTAGGTTCATACTGGTATTCATAAAAAAAAGAATTGGAACGAAATATTACAAATTAAGTTTTTTATGACCTTGAACGCGATGCAATCTTTTCATGCACTACCGTGCCAACTCTGTCAGTTACCTAACAAGGCACAAGGGTTAAAAAAATAAGTATTTGAGTATTTGGTTGAAGAGTATTTGGTTGAAATATGGTCTCTGTCCAGACGTTATCCAGACGTTATCCAGACGTTGTCCAGACGTTATCCAGACGTTGTCCAGACGTTGCTCTGTTCCTGTCTCTGCCCAAACAAACTACTTCAGAGGACGTTTAGTGTCGTAAAGAACCGTGATGGAGCCTTCCTCTCCGAATCTGTAGGAGACCTCGTTCGGGTCCACCCACACGGTGAGCTCGCTCGGCAGAAAGGCGCAGATCTGGTTATTGGTGAGGCCGATGGCGCTGGCAGCCCGTTCAATCATAGGCTCCACTTTGTGGTCCATACGGAAGATAAAATAAGATTAAGATAAAATAAGATTAAGGTAAGATAAGTAACATGGCAGTGTTAGTGCCTTGCTCTACCCATTGAGCTACACAAGGAATAGAACCCCTAACCCTGGCAGTGTTAGTGCCTTGCTCTACCCATTGAGCTACACAGGGAATATAACCCCTAACCCTGGCAGTGTTAGTGCCTTGCTCTACCCATTGAGCTACACAGGGAATATAACCCCTAACCCTGGCAGTGTCAGTGCCTTGCTCTACCCATTGAGCTACACAGGGAATGGAACCCCTAACCCTGGCAGTGTTAGTGCCTTGCTCTACCCATTGAGCTACACAGGGAATGGAACCCCTAACCCTGGCAGTATTAGTGCCTTGCTCTACCCATTGAGCTACACAGGGAATGGAACCCCTAACCCTGGCAGTGTTAGTGCCTTGCTCTACCCATTGTCATAATCACAGCACGGGCATACTTCACTCCCCCTCCTTTTCCCCTCACGTTCTCCACACGCTCGTCTTCATCCCCCTCTCCATCCACTACACACTCCTGCTCATCCTCTCCTTCTCCATCCACCCCTCCATTTACCCTTATACGTCCAGCATCACTTAACTTCACGCCACCTAGCCCAGCTGCACTCCATCCCCCTAATTCACACGCGGTCAAGCACCTCACTCTTCACAGCTGCACCCTATCCTCCCCTGATGAGGTGCCTACTTCTACTCCTCGACGCTGACCAGAAGCCGTCGTGGTATTAGATACCACTACCCTGGTACGACGTCTCTACCTAAAGCTCTGCTGGAATCTACCCTTTGTATTGCCTTGCTCTAACCTGTTCTCTCCTGTGCCTCAAGGACCGCCGTCCCTGCCTGGACGTTTCCTGTCCCCAAAGAGGAACACTTGCTCACCCGCTGCAGCCCAGCAGCCCCCAAGACAAGAACAAGGACCCCTTGCTCGCTCGCTGCCGCCACGGCAGCCACAAGACAGAACATAACATAACCCTGTTCTATTCCCCCCAATTCCTGTGTTGCTCATTTCATTAAAACCCTTGAAAACGCTCCTATCTCCTCTCCTGTGTATTCAGCAATTGGGCTGTGTTCCAGACCCCCTCACCCAACTCACCTCGCCTTCCGTGCCCTTCTTCTGGTCCGACGCAGTGGACTCCGCCTTCACCGAGCTGCGCCGGCGCTTCACCACCGCACCCATCCTCGTCCAGCCGGACACGTCCCGCCAGTTCGTGGTGGAGGTGGACGCCTCCTGCACCGGAGTAGGGGCGGTTCTTTCCCAACGCTCCGTCACCGACCAGAAGCTGCACCCCTGCGCCGTCTTCTCACTCCGCCTAACCCCAGCCGAGGTCAACTACGACATCGGGAACCTGGAGCTCCTGGCGGTCAAGCTAGCCCTGGAGGAATGGAGGCACTGGCTGGAGGGATCGGAGGTCCCCTTCCTGGTTTGGACGGACCACAAGAACCTCGCCTACGTCTCAACGGCCAAGCGCCTGAACTCTCGCCAGGCTCGTTGGGTTCTGTTCTTCGCCAGGTTTAATTTTACCCTGACCTACAGGCCTGGTTCCAAGAACACTAAGCCAGACGCCCTCTCCCGGCAGTTCGTCCCCGAGGAGGGTCCCACACACCCCGACACCATCCTCTCCACATCCTGTCTGGTGGCCACCGCCACCTGGGAGATCCAGTCCATCGTCAGGGAGGCACAGCGTGCCCAGCCGGACCCAGGTAATGGTCCACCTAACCGGCTTTTTGTCCCTGACCTTGTCCGCTTCCAGGTGCTCGAGTGGGTTCACGCTTCCCGGTTCGCGTGCCAGCCTGGGATCGACCGGACACTATCCCTGCTGAAGAGGCACTTCTGGTGGGTCACCATGAGAGAGGACACCCGCGCTTTCGTCCTGGCGTGCACCGTCTGTGCTCGTGCAAAGGCCTCCCATCGACCGCCCGCCGGGCTCCTTCGTCCGCTCCCTGTCCCCGGTCGGCCCTGGTCGCACGTCGCCCTGGACTTCGTCACCGGCCTTCCCCTCTCACACGGTAACACAGCCATCCTCACCATTGTTGACCGTTTCTCAAAGGCTGTGCACTTCGTTGCTCTTCCCAAACTCCCCTCTGCTGCAGAGACCGCTGACCTGGTGGTGCTCCACGTCTTCCGACTCCATGGGATCCCGGCAGACATCGTCTCCGACAGGGGCCCTCAATTCATATCCCAGGTCTGGAGGGCTTTCTGTCAGGCTCTGGGGGCCACGGTCAGCCTCTCCTCCGGGTTCCACCCTCAGACCAACGGCCAGTCGGAGCGGGCCAACCAGGACCTGGGA
This sequence comes from Notolepis coatsorum, assembly GCF_963971535.1. Taxonomy (NCBI): domain Eukaryota; kingdom Metazoa; phylum Chordata; class Actinopteri; order Aulopiformes; family Paralepididae; genus Notolepis; species Notolepis coatsorum. Next base: position 174,420,973 of record NC_140170.1, on the reverse strand, counting down.
TCCGCACTCCGCTGCGTGACAGCCTGGGACCCCTCCGGCTGGAGCACCTTCCTGCCGTGGGTCGAATACGCCCACAATTCCCTGTCTTCGGCGGCCACAGGTCAGTCCCCCTTCGAGTCATCTTTGGGCTACCAACCCCCGCTGTTCCCTGCACAGGAAGAGGAGATCGCTGTACCGTCGGTGCAGGACCATCTCCGCCGCTGCAGGACGATCTGGGAGGAGACGAGGGCTGCGCTGCTCCGCACTACGGACCAGAACCGGCGCTTCGCCGACCGCCACCAGACCCCGGCTCCCGCCTATGTACCAGGTCAGATGGTATGGCTCTCATCTCGGGACCTGCCACTCAAATCCGTCTCACGGAAACTAACCCCCCGTTTCATGGGGCCCTACAAGATCCTGTCCCTCATAAATCCCTCTGTTGTCAAGCTCCAGCTCCCCCCCCATATGCGCATTCACCCTTCCTTCCATGTCTCCCAGCTTAAACCGGTGGTCTCCAGTCCCCTGTCTCCCCCTGCTCCAGAGCCCCCTCCTCCGCTGGTGATAGACGACCACCCGGCCTACGTGCGGCGCCGCGGCCACGGCTTCCAGTACCTGGTCGACTGGGAGGGCTACGGCCCGGAGGAGCGGAGCTGGATCTCCCGGCCAATGATCCTGGACCCGGGTCTCATCCGGGACTTTCATCGGGCTCACCCTGACAAGCCTGGGCCGCCGGGAGGCGCTCGTAGAGGGGGGGGGGTCCTGTCATAATCACAGCACGGGCATACATCACTCCACATCACTCCCCCTCCTTTTCCCCTCACGTTCTTCACACGCTCCTCTTCATCCCCCTCTCCATCCACTACACACTCCTCCTCATCCTCTCCTTCTCCATCCACCCCTCCATTTACCCTTATACGTCCAGCATCACTTAACTTCACGCCACCTAGCCCAGCTGCACTCCATCCCCCTAATTCACACGCGGTCAGGCACCTCACTCTTCACAGCTGCACCCTATCCTCCCCTGATGAGGTGCCTACTTCTACTCCTCGACGCTGACCAGAAGCCGTCGTGGTATTAGATACCACTACCCAGGTACGACGTCTCTACCTAAAGCTCTGCTGGAATCTACCCTTTGTATTGCCTTGCTCTAACCTGTTCTCTCCTGTGCCTCAAGGACCGCCGTCCCTGCCTGGATGTTTCCTGTCCCCGAAGAGGAACACTTGCTCACCCGCTGCAGCCCCCAAGACAAGAACAAGGACCCCTTGCTCGCTCGCTGCCGCCACGGCAGCCACAAGACAGAACATAACCCCGTTCTATTCCCCCCAATTCCTGTGTTGCTCATTTCATTAAAACCCTTGAAAACGCTCCTATCTCCTCTCCTGTGTATTAGTAAAATTATAAAGTTATTATTATTATTATTATTATTATTATTATTATTATTATTATTATTATTATTATTATTATTATTATTATTATTATTATTATTATTATTATTATTATTATTATTATTATTATTATTATTATTATTATTATTATTATTATTATTATTATTATTATTATTATTATTATTATTCAGCAATTGGGCTGTGTTCCAGACCACAATCTCACACCCATTGAGCTGGCCAGAAGGTCGTTCTCTGAGGGTTAAAATATAGTATGTCTCAGGCCAGTCTCGACAGTTAAGAGTGTTTTCACCTGTAGCCAGAGCCTTTGCGTGGTGTGCTGGGGTACCAGTGTAGTTCATAATGTTCTGAAAAGAGGCCAGACAAAACATGAATTACTTATCTTTAATTAATCAAATCAGTATTCACTTGTTTGGGGAAATGCAATACCTTTATTCTGCACCTTTCTAAAAGCACTGTGGATGTATTCTATTTACTCTACATATATATTTTGTTTATCTATAACACCTTTAAATAAATTAAATTAAAGTTAAAATTGTTTTATTTTTTTTAAATGTTTTTATTTTTATATTTTACACTATTGTGATTCTTTTGTTTTGTTTATATGCTGTAAGAATTGCCCCTAAGGAATATGAACAGACAGACAGATAGATATATAACCTCAGTCTAAGGGACAGCTGTAGAGAGATGCTGAAGAGTTTGAGCTGGATGTCCGACAGTCCGCTCCTGCTACTGGACCTGATGAAGTCCGTGATGAAATTGGCAGCTAAGGACACTTTGGTTTTCATTTTCAACCTGGTTCTTCGGCTATAATAAATAACCAGCAAATAAATACGAATTTATGTCGAGCCCTTTCAACGTGTGTTGCCAACAATAACATCAGTTCAAATCTAAATAAGCAAGTGAGATTAATAACCAACCTCTGACGCAGGCCCGGACTGGCCATCGGGAGCACCGGGAGTTTTCCCGGTGGCCTGGCCTGCACAGTTAAAAAAAAAATATATATAAAAAAAAAAATATTATATATTTTTTTTATTATACTTTTTTTTTTTTTTTTTTTTTGCCAGGCCATTGTTTCTAGTTGTGGCGGCGGCGCGGCGCGATAGTTTTTAGATAACCAGGTGGGTGGGGAACAACCAGGATTTCACTGTCTGCGACAGAGTAGGAGAACTATCTGACTCTCTCTCCCTCACGCGGACACACACACACACAATGGAGCCGTGCTGCCGCTTGTGATTGGTGGAGGCGGGACCAGGCGATACAACTGATTGACAGCGGAGGCGGCGGATGGAATGGCAGATGGCACACTCCCAAAAGGAGTTGTTAAATCTGACATTACAAAAAACAATATGTGGTGGTTATGATTGGGGCTGAAGTTGAATAAACAATTTATGAAAGAGAAAGTCAAAATAATTCCAAGATAATTCAAAGATTACACACCTTTGCCACATTGGCTACAAATATAATCACTGCAAAGTTATCAAAAAAATAAGAATCTGATCAGACACAAGGGTTAAGTTGTTGTTCCCTTTCTAATTTCCTCCAAAACATCTAGTCTAGTTAATGTGATCAATATTATTTGACAATTGATGCTTTTTGTTGGAAATTTCAGTCAGTGAGCTCATACTTTGAGCTAATTTTATAGTTAAAATGATTGAGACAACGCAATCTTCTGTCTTTGTTGTGCATGCATGCGTGTGCTCACCACACGTGATACATGTGTCACTATTCTGGCAGTGGTTACTGTTATTATAGTATTGTAATGAAAGGTCTGTTATTTAATGTTTGTGTAAAGGGATATTTTAACTGTTGATGGGTAGTGCATCAGTAAAGTGAATAAGGTATTGTGCTCTTGCCTTGTTTGAATAGGTGGAGAGAGTGGTTAACTGTATTATAATAGTAAATAAAAAAATATGTTGTGCTCTTGCTTTTTTATTTTTGAAGGTGGAGAGAGTACCATTGCTAGTGCCACAACAGTTTTATTTGAGGTTCATAACAGTACATTGTACTAAGCAATTGTTGGCTCATTAGTTTGTGATTCACATGCACTAAAATTCACCAGAATGCAGGAAATTAAGTCTTTGTAACAAAAAAATTCCGGGTGGGGGACCCCCAGACCCCCCCCCCCCCCGCTTAAAAAGTGGCCTGATTGGGGCTATATTTCGAGCTATATCTCCCGGTATGAATTATTTCCCCAGTCCGGCCCTGCTCTGACGTCACAGCAACCCTTTTTTTTAACAGAGTACATTTAGGGCATTCAAATTCATATTTGCCTTTTGGTCTATTTTTTAACCTTAACCTTAACCTTAACCTTAACCTTAACCTTAACCTTAACCCTAACCCTAACCCTAACCTGCAGCATGGAACACAGAAATGCAAATGCTGTCGAGTCCTCACTGCTTGTAAAAATAAACAGCACAAACTGACTACTGCACAGTCAAACCGAGTACAAGCCCCGAAGCCCCGCCTCAAACCGAGTACAAGCCCCGAAGACCTACCTCAAACCGAGTACAAGCCCCGAAGTCCCGCCTCAAACCGAGTACAAGCCCTGAAGCCCCGCCCAGACGTTGGGCTTGCGGCTCTGCAGGAATCAGGGATGTGTTATTTTTTTCCGTAGCCGCATTTTGCGGAGACGCTCTCTGATTGGCCACTGACATGTGCGCCCAATCGCGTGGCGAGCTGTGTCTTTGCCCATTTCCGCGTCGAACAGCAGCAAACTACCTAACGCCTAGTTATATCACTGGTTAAGCTTAGGCGACTCTTTCGAAGTTGGTTATAGTATCGTGTAGCTCCGCTCTGCGTCATATTGCAATACTCTTTCTTCACTTCAGTACTAGCACTGAATAAATTCTCACATGTACCTTTACATACCATCATCTGTCTGGCCACACCCCCATCCGCTCCCTACATAAGCAGGGGTGTGGCCATACCATCAGCTCCTTCTTCAGTTTTCACCACGTCAAGTGCCTGCATGTACCACACTTTGAAGATTGCTGGATTTTTGAAGAAGTCGGAGCTGCGTTGACATTATTTCTTGTTTTTATCTCTCTCTCACAATTTAAGAGAAAAAGGCTAAGTTCTAATGTCTTCTTCGGGGGGTTCGAGCGCTAGCAACGTCACCCTTCATCAGAGGTTCACCATTGCCGCCTCCGCCGTGCGTCGTGGGGCTGCGCTGACTCCGCGGTCGTGGCAGTCAGCCGTACCTGATCGGCGTCCGGTGGATAGTTTGCCTCTCCGAGGAGCTGGTGTACCAAGGCCGTCTCCTGTGAGATGGCCTAGTTCCTGCTCTGGTTCCCCCGCCATCGGGGGGCGGTCGGCCGATAGGCTGACGGCTCCTCTGGTAGCGGAGGATCTGAGACGCAAGCTCTTCACCTCTGCTCGTTCCCGTCGTAGGAGGGTGGCCTGCAGGGGTGAACGGCCTGGTTTTGGTGAGCTGCTGGAGCCAGATGAGGGTGCTTCTGCTTCTCCGTGTCCGATGGAAACGGAGGATTTCATGGTGGAAGCGGAGGCGCTCTTGTTTGACGCCCCGGTGGGGACGCATCACTCTCCCCCTCAGGGTGTGGCAGGGGGTGGTATGTCTCCTTGGGGTCCCTCGTACTCCGGTGTTGGGTTAGAACCTCCGACTCGGCGATGGGATGCCCTGCTATCGGCCACATCGGATGGTGGCACTACAATGAGTGGTAGCCTCCCGTACGTGAGGGACGCAAGCTGCGTGGAGGACGGTGCGCATGGGGAATTACGTGCCTTGTTCCCGGAGCTCATGAGGGCAGCCGCCGCCGCTAATGGCGTGCCGCTGCCGCAGCCACTGCCTGCCCCTGTCCCCGATGACTTGATAGGTCATCTATGGCAACGTCGTCCTGTGAGGGAGACGGGTGTTGTCTGCCCATTCTTCCCCTCAATGGAGGCCTACGTGCGTCAGGGACAGGTGATCTCCTGCATCATTGGCATTACCCCCGCCTACGTGCAAGTCACGCGGGTGGTGGGTTTGGTCGAGGGACTGAAGGAAGGGGTGCCTCGGCTTGATAGCCCGATGGCGTCTCTCCTTTGTCCTGAGGTGGTGTGGGAGCCGTTGCGGAAGCCGGTTCCCCAAGGGAAATCGGCTAGGCAGTTGGCCAACTGGAGTGACCAGTCATTTATCGCCTCGACTCAGAGCCTAGCTGCGACGTCCAACATTGCACAGCTAGCGCGCTTTATGTCAGGGATGATGGCGGGCGGTACGGTGCCGGACGAACAACATCAGTTCCTGCACGCCCAGGCGGCTGGAGCCATCCTGCACCTAGTACAGCTGCAGGCAATTGCCGCCGGGAAGATACGCGCCCTGGCCACTCTGTCCCAGCGCTACCTTTGGCTGGAGCAAGCGCGGGTGCCGGAGCGGAAGAGACTTCCTTTGCTCAGGGCCCCCCTCTCCGATGCTGGGCTCTTCGGGTCGGCGATGCAGCTGATGACGGCGGCTTGCAGGGACATGGAGGAGGAGCGTGCAGTGCTCCAGCCCCATTTCCCCCCACCCGATGTCGCCGGTGAGGTTCGACGGAGGCCACGTCGTCGGGGACCCGCGACCGTCGCCATCGCCACCACCACCACCGCCACTGCTGGACCTTCGGCCAAGAAGGCCAGGAGGAGAGAGGGTGCCTCGACCGCCGCAGCTAGCCAACCCACGCCCGGAGGTGACGGTAGGGATCGTCGTGACCAGGCACTCCAGTACCGTCCCTCCGGGCCTAAGGCTCCCCGTGGGGGCAAGCACCAAGCTGTTCGTGGCAGGCGTCGCTAAAGTGACTTTCCCCCCCCTGTTTACCCCTGTTCCCTTCCCCGCCCCAAATATGATTTTGTACATTAATAAAAGGTCCCTCCTAGGAGGGACTATTTTTTGTTACAAACTGTGTGTTTATTCACTGCATATGTAGCATTGAGGGGGCCTGGAGGATATCTGGGGGATGTTAACGGAATAGATCAAAGCATTGGTAGAGGGGTCTCACGCCCTTGGGGTGGGCCACCGGGCGCGGTACGAAGGGGACCGTCTGGGTGGCGCCCTCTATAATGTTTTGGATCGACACGCGTACCTACCCCCCTCCTGGGACTGGGGATGGTGGCGTGATTAGGGCACAGGACTGATTCTGGTCACGCCGGTCCAGGTCAGTTAACCCGTCAGTTAAATACAGTTAACCCAGATCTGCTGTTCTGGTACCCTGAGGGACTTGTGCTTTTTTCGGGGGGTCGACTCCCCGGTGCGCTGCCTGCTCCCGCTGTGGGTATGGGTATAGCCTCTTGAGTGCTTCGAGCTTACAGCCATGCCAACCTGAACACGCCCGATCTCGCTCGATTTCGGAAGCTGTGTAGGTTCAGGCCTGGTTTGTACTTGGATGGGAGACTGTCTGGGTATACCAGGTTCAGTAAGCTAGGCGGCGTGCTATAGGGGGGAAGGGCCTGCTCTTGGATCGGCCCTGTCCGAATATGCTGGCGATGTGGGGGGCGGTGTCACTAGTGACTGCCTGGTGAGGTCTCGATGCTGTGGCGTCATTGGCCTCTCCAGGCCCCCTTTTTCCGGGGGGGGGGGGGGGGGGTCCAGTCCCTTTTTGGGTCTGGGTCCTCCTTCGTGCTCCGCTGCTACGGCCTTGCCACGGGGTTGGGCTTTTGCTCTTGACCCTGTGATGTTAGGGGTGGTAACGGGGGTTTGTTCCTTTCCGTTCGTTCCCTAGTGGCATGCGGGTTGCGCGTTTGTGTAGTCGTGGGTACGCCCCACGGTCTGCTCACTCTGTACGTTGAGTTGCTGAAGTCTCCTCTTCGCGCAGTCGGATCCGACACCCTCCCGTCCTCCGCTAGGGGGGTCCGGGGGCTTGGGTCCTCCCCGGTTCTGATGGTTGTGGGGGGCCTCAGCGGGTGCATTTGTCGAGCTCCGCTCTGCTCAGCTCCTGTGTTGCAATATGACGCAGAGCGGAGCTACACGATACTATAACGTACGGTTATGTATATAACCATAGTTATATGAGTGTAGTGACGCTCTGCGTCGGACTCACTGAGGACCCTGTGGTCTTGCCTTGTGGTGAAAGACTTGGGAAGGAGCTGATGGTATGGCCACACCCCTGCTTATGTAGGGAGCGGATGGGGGTGTGGCCAGACAGATGATGGTATGTAAAGGTGAATGTGAGAATTTATTCAGTGCTAGTACTGAAGTGAAGAGTATTGCAATATGACGCAGAGCGTCACTACACAGGGGTGTAGCTCCAGATTCTGGGCCCCATGAAAGAATGTATTTGTAGGCCCCCAGTGAATGCGAGCGCGCGTAAGCGAAAAAAATGTTGGCCAATTTTTTTATTGATGAAAACGCATAATATGGTTTTTACCTATACATTCGGATCAGCAGTTCAGCACCTGCACTGTTGGTGGGTGAGCCTAGTAAAGGATGTCGCATTGGGTTCATCTTCAATGAATGGACCAATGCAATAGTCTACAAAGCCCCTCCTCTCTCTCTATATATCTCTCACACACACACACACACCATTGGTCCATTCATTGAAGATGAACGCAATGCGACATCCTTTACTAGGCTCACCCACCAACAGTGCAGGTGCTGAACTGCTGATCCGAAAGTATAGGTAAAAACCATATTATGCGTTTTCATCAATAAAAAAATTGCCAAAATTTTTTTCTGGAGCTACACCCCTGCCCGGGAGTGAATTGTTTCGTGCTTTAAACATGATTTGTGCAGTCTTAAATTCAGCCAGGTCCCCGAGTTTCATGGCATGTGATTTAAAAAATAGTGTGTTTGTGTGTTCCAGATATCCTACCTTATTGATAATCAAATCAAAATAAAATTTATTTGTAAGGCCCGACAACACACGTTAATGTCCCCATGGGCCAGGTAACGGTATACTTTTGCTATGCTATACACTACAGATCACTGGCGGACTCAGGGGGGGGCAAGGGGGGCGATCGCCCCCCCTGGTGCCCCCACGGTTGAAAAATGCACGCTAAAGTGCCCTTTTGAGTGGCGGAAAATGAGAGGGTGTGCCCTATTAGTGCTCTTCCAATGGTCTAAACTTGACCATGTGCCCCACGGTTAAATAATGTCATGCTAAAGTGCCCTATTGAGTGGTGAAAACATAGCAAGAAAATTTAATAACGTGTCTTAATGACTGCTCTGTTAGTGGATAAAATGTGATGCAGGTTACTAGGCTTTCCCAAAGTGGGTGCCATGATGAAGACAGTCTAGGGGTGTTGCAAAATAGTTAAACCCTGCTTATATTCTAAACACATTATATGGCCATTAGCAAATATTTTCTGAGTTTTTGCAAGGAACCAATGGGCTAATATCTAGCTAACATTTAGATGTTTCTCGATCTGCACTGTCCCTATTTTCCCCCCAATGTATCCTTTAGGTTAGGTTAGAGTAAGTTAGTTTAACTGAGGCACAAAGTCCAAGCATGCTGGGAACTTGAGGCACAACTCTGAGCAGCCCCGTCCAATATTCCATCCATTTAAGTTGTCAGTTTTAGACACGTCCCCTCTTGAATGTTCAGATGCCAGAGGGCTTAATGCAGTCTGAGCTGTAACCCTGCACCCTACTGCTGTGTGTGAGGTAGGTAATACAGCAAGCTTTCTTTGAAGTTGCAAAGATTGAATTTTTTTACCAATTATGCATTACTAAATACTAATGTATGTACACTGCAAGTGCTTTTATTGATGGCAGTATGCAGGCCTGGACTGGCCATCAGGAGCACCGGGAGTTTTCTGGCCTGGCCTGGCCTGTGCTGATAAAAAAAAAAAAAAAAAAAAAAAATATATATATATATATATATATATATATATATATATATATATATATATATATATATATATATATATATATATATATATATATAATATAAAAAAAATTAAAATTCAGGCCACATAACTTAGAAGCAGGCTAGGCCAGTGTTTCTAGTTGCAGCGACGCGATAGTTAGATAACCTAAGTGGGGAACAACAACCAGGAGATCACTGTTTGATTGATTGATTGATTGATTGAAAACTTTATTAACAGATTGCAGAATGGGTACAATACAGTACAGCTCAATACACACAATTGTTAAGGGGATACAGACCAGAGAAAGACTTTCGTCTTGTTTACATCAGGGTCCCCCATTTTCAATTAATCAGGACATATATGACATACATGACATACAGATAGTCAGTACTGCTACATCTATACATTTATGACATACCAGATTTGCAAATACAGTACTGTTTGTGATACAGAAGGAGTCAAGAAAAGGGAGTATATACATTTGACGTAGAAACTGTACATTGGAGGAGGTTGGGTGGGGGGGGGTTGGGTACATTGGGATATTGCCAACCATACTGGGTAATTTACATTGGAGGTGGTTGGGGGGGGGGGGGGGCACACTGTATAAACAAGTAAAACTGTACATTGAGGGGGGGGGGAGACACTGTACAAACAAACAAAATTGTACATTGGACTATTGACAAAACCATACTAGGTAAATGACTGTACATTGGAGGGGGTTGGGTTAGGATATTTACAGGGGCCAGTGTTGAATTGCAGTCTCCCGTAGGTGTCCCTTGAGAGAGGTTTTGAAAGTGGGTAGTGATCCACATTCCTTTACAGCTTTGGGTAGGGCGTTCCACATTGATGTGGCATAATTGCGAAACGTGTTTAGTCCCTTATTTGAGCCGAATCTGGGTTTAACATGATTTGTGGAGCTCCCTCTGGTGTTGTGATCGTGGTATTCACTGACCTTTGGGAAGTATTTTGACATGTACATGGGTACCTTGGTCGTGTAGTGTATCTTGTAGACCAGGCCCATTGCAAGTTGCTGTACTCTGTCGTCTACTCTAAGCCATCCTAGGTTGTCAAAGTGGGCAGGGGTGAGGTGGGTTCTAGGAGTGTGACAATCAATCAATCTAATTTAATTGTACAGTATAGCACATTTAGACCTTACAAAAAACTAAAAATCCATCAAAATCAGTGTTGTTGCTAATCATTGACACATGCTAGCCTGTAATAATTCCCCCCAGAAAAATCTACATTGCATTTGATATATTGAAAATATTAAAATGTTTGTGTTTTTTTAACAATAATTTGTGATGCCATCACACACACTGGCATTTAAAGGGTTATAATTCGAAAATGTATTGAATACGTGGTGGTTATGATCAGGGCTGAAGTTGAATAAAAGATGTATGAAAGAAAAAGCATATCATATTTTTATGGCGTTTTTGAAGAGGACAATTAGTTCCCTAATGGTAAGAGTGAGTATTTCTTTTCAATTTGACATTACAAAAAACTAAAAATCCATCGAAATCAGTGTTGTTGCTAATCATTGACATTATGCTAGCCTGTAATAATCCCCCCCATAAAAACTACTTTGCATTTGATATATTGAAGATATTTACAAGTAAAGAGGCTCATTTTGGCTGACTGCTGCCAAAAAGCTGATTGCCTCACGCTGGATACAACCAGATAAGTTATGTCCGAAGGTATGGATTCTCAATTATCTTGATGTTATTTATTTGGAGATTTCCACTGCACGTGTTATAGGTGTTAATGAGGCCAGTATCGCTGTCTGGTGGGCTGTGGTGGAAAAACTAAAAGAACGCATATGACTCTGGAAATTGAGTACTGAATAAGGTATTATATTGATGTCTCACGTTGGGGTCCTGGGGCGAGAGGGGGGTGGGGGGGGGGGGGAGAACGAGCAAATGTATGTTGATGGTTATGGTGGTTTTTGTATTTTTGTTTTGTTTATTATTTTGCATTCAATATTGATGTATATTTTCTGACCCCCTTCTGATCTGGATCTGGTGATCGTGGGCTCTGGCTGGGGGGGGGGCGCGGTTCGGGGTCTCTGCGGGTCGAGGCACTAAAGAGGCGTGGTGTTTTGGCTCGCGGGGGGGCCGGGCTGTGGGTCCTCCGGGACTGTGGCTTGCGGTTGCCGGACCTGGAGGTGGAGGGGGCTCGGTGAGCACTTTTTTATAGTAAAGATTTTATTTTGTTATCCTTTTTCTCTGTGACAACTTGTTTTGACTGGTTGTGTATCCAATATATATAGGTCTAATTTATTGTCTAGTCATTGTTGTGTTAGTTTGTGTTCTTGGATGTCTGTTATGTATTATTGTCATTATTGTGCTGTGTTGTTTCTTGTTTGAAAAATGAAAATAAAAAGATTTGGTAAAAAAAAAAAAAAACTCAGCTCGGAACTAAGCAAAATCTGCATATGGCTCGCTCAGTGGTGCAGTGCTGGTATAACTCGGTATAACGGCGTTATACCTCGGTCACTGAGGCTGAAGTACGCGCAATCGCTTTTTACATGGCATTATCCAACCGGACTCCCGGAGAAGCATGCAGCTGCAGAGCCGCAGAGCCAGCGGCGCTCTCTGGGCCGCGCGCTGACGGCCGCGCTGTGAGGCAATAGTATCCAGCTGCAGGACGAGAGCAGCCAAAAAAAACTGTGCATGCGCACGCGCACGCGCACGCGCGTGGAGCGTTTGACCTACTGTCAATTTACCACTGCACCACTGGGCTCGCTGATAACAAACTATCATTACACATGGGCAAAACAGAGTCCATTCTCTTCGGTTCAAATAACAAACTCAGCAAGACCGACGGCTTCTCAGTTACAGTGGGTGACAATATTGTCACAAGGAAAGATGAAATTACCTACCTGGGTTCCATCCTAGAGGCTAATCTTTCCTGTGACAAAATGGCATCCAATGTAATAAAAAAAGTCAACCAACAGACTCGATTCTTGTAACGATTGCTTGACCTACTCCTAGAACCCACCTCACCCCTGCCCACTTTGACAACCTAGGATGGCTTAGAGTAGACGACAGAGTACAGCAACTTGCAATGGGCCTGGTCTACAAGATACACTACACGACCAAGGTACCTGTAGAGGCCTCTGCCTGGGTCCGCTTCTAGTGGTAGTCGGGGAGTGATTCCGTACGCGCTCCATCCAAATAATAGTCTCCACACCTTGAGTTCCGTTATCAGATACCACAGATATCCGATTTATTTAGAATATGTATGGGTTACATGGGAGAGGTGATCAAAGCGATCCTATTTTCCTATAATGGTTCAAAGACTATCTAAAACGTTCTAAAGCGATCAGAAGCCATCAGAAGCGTTTCCGAAGCGTTTCCGAAGCGGTCAGAAAATATTATGCTTTCCCGTGGCTACACCCATTTATGATCTCCGCCGCGCTGTGGCTGATCCGCCTGACAGGTGATCCACCCACAGTACAACAGAGTCCATTCAATTGGTTACACAGATAATCATAACATTCCCATAAATCATATCCTTCTATTGGTAATAGGGCAGCTACGTGGCGTAGTGGGCAAGGCGCTTGCCACGAATGACGGAGACGCTGGGCTTGCCTGTTCGAGCCCAGCGCTCCACATTGCTTTCAGTTTAGCTGGCCGTCCGTACTAATACACATTGGCCGTATTAGGGGGTGGGAAACTGATGGGTGGGAATCGGGCGTTGTGGACAGCGACTCCTACAGGTCGGTTGGTGCGCCTGCGCAGTAGAATCAGGAAGTGTCGGGGGCAGCGTGAGCCTCCCACGCGTTACTCCTCGCCACTGAGAGATCGAGCTGCGCAGGTGAAAAGATGCGACTGCTGTTACCTCAAGTACCGGAGGGGACTTGTGCTATGTATGACTTAGTCCACATTGCAGCCGGCTTGTGGGAGGCAAGAAACAGCGTTCGTGACAGGGGAGGGTTGAATTGGATGATACGAAATTGGGATGGGAGAAAATATAGAAAAATGGGAGAAAAAGTGGATCAAAAAAAATCCTTCTATTGGTAATAATAATAATAATAATAATAATAATAATAATAATAATAATAATAATAATAATAATAATAATAATAATAATAATAATAATAATAATAATAATAATAATAATAATAATAATAATAATAATAATAATAATAATAATAATAATAATAATAATAATAATAATAATAATAATAATAATAATAATAATAATAATAATAATAATAATAATAATAATAATAATAATGATAATAATAATAGTAATAATAATAATCCATAACAAAAACACTCATATGGCCCTTACAGTACCCATGTACATGTCAAAATACTTCCCAAAGGTCAGTGAATACCACGATCACAACACCAGAGGGAGCTCCACAAATCATGTTAAACCCAGATTCGGCTCAAACAAGGGACTAAACACGTTTCGCAATTATGCCACATCAATGTGGAACGCCCTACCCAAAGCTGTAAAGGAATGTGAATCACTACCCACTTTCAAAACCACTCTCAAAGAACACCTACGGGAGACTGCAATTCGAAACTGGTCCCTGTAAATGTCCTAACCCAACCCCCTCCAATGTACAGTAAATGGCCAAGTATGGTTTTGTCAATATTTCAATGTACAGTCCGAACCCCCCCCCCACATATACCCAACCTCCTCCAATGTACAGTTTTTACGTCAAATGTATATACTCTCTTTTCTGGACTCTTTTTGTATCACAAACAGTACTGTATTTGGAAAACTGGTATGTCATAAATGTATAGATGTAGCAGTACTGTCTATCTGTATGTCATGTATGCAGGGGCGTAGCTCGGGGGGGGGGGGGGTAGCTTAGGATGATTCCAAGGGCCCAGCACTGGGCCCCCCCCCCCCCCCCCCAAAAAAAATGTTTTTTTTTACTAGACATCACTCAGGTGTATTATTGATGCTCTCATTGATACTATGTTTGTTTCTGAAGTGTGTGTGTGTGTAGTGTGTGTGTGTGTGTGTGTGTGTGTGTGTGTGTGTGTGTGTGTGTGTGTGTGTGTGAGATATATATAGAGAGAGGGGGGGCTTTGGTAGACTATTGCATTGGTCCATTCATTGAAGATGAACGCAATGCGACATCCTTTACTAGGCTCACCCACCAACAGTGCAGGTGCTGAACTGCTGATACGAATGTATAGGTAAAAACCATATTATGCGTTTTCATCAATAAAAAAATGTCCAAAAAAGTTTCCACTCGCGCGCTTACGCACGCTCGCATTCACTGGGGGCCTACAAATACATTCTTTTATGGGGCCCAGAATCTGGAGCTACACCCCTGCACACACACACACACACACACACAAACATAGTATCAATGAGAGCATCAATAATACACCTGAGTGATGTCTAGTAAAAAAAACATTTTTTTTTTTTTTTTTTGCCCCCCCCCCCCCCCCAGTGCTGGGCCCTTGGAATCATCCTAAGCTACCCCCCCCCCCCCCCCCCCCCAGCTACGCCCCTGTATATACATAACCGTACGTTAAGGTTAGAGTTTGTAATCAGGGCTGGTGTTCTATCGCCCTGCTCTAAGACAAACTCTAACCCTAACCAACTCCGAAAGAGTGCCTAAGCTTAACCGGTGTAGAAACAGGCGTCACACGATTGGGCGCACCAGAAACGTCAGTGGCCAATCAGAGAGCGTCTCCGCAAAATGCGGCTACGGAAAAGAATAACGCATCAGAGCGCAACGCGTCTCTGAGTTGTTTGTCGGTTTTGTCCTGTTAGAGGCGCCGTACGAGTGTCCCTCCAGCCTTGTGATTGGTCAGCGGGTCAAAGCTGGAGGAGCGGGCTGCCTCTCACTAACTAACATGAACACTTTTAACAGGTAGGCCAACTTTAGCAAATAAACTACATGTCACCAACCACTAAGCACGCTATTGACAATTATTGTTGGTTGGGAAAAATAGCAGAGAATCGCATGCTTTGAATTAGGAGCAGACAAAACGGTTTTGCTGCTTGTTTTGGCCAGCTTCATTGCATGTTAGCTCACGTTAGCCAGCTAGTTTGATGGTTGAACCAGTCAGTGTGTTTAAAAGCTGCTGCACTGCAGTTTCGGGGAAGCGAATATGTTTGAAAAGCCTGCAATTTGTTTACGAAACATGTATTATACATGTAATTCTTGCAATGGTTTTCATGAATCAAAACAAACTCACATTGAAGGGCTGAACTAAATGTAAGCCTAGCTGTTAATAAAGACAATGGTGGGCCTTGCCTTTCTAAACAACATTGGACAAAGTTACTTTTCAGGTATCTTTCTTGCTTCAAATAGTGTTCAAGGGACCACAACTTTGAAGAAAGTTTGTTTATTAAGTTCTGAAAATATACCTTACATTTGTTTCACTTCTCTGACCCCAAAACGACTTGGTGTACCTTTATTAACGCCATATGTTGTCATTTGTTTACATCTAGGTCAACAGCTATCTTGTAAACACTGAGATAACCAGTACTTGTTGGCCTTGTTGACCTTTTGTTTTCAGCCAACACCGCTACATAGTTGAACGTCGATACAGAAAAAGTATTGATTTGGTTTCACCCTTACTCTCACTATGAATTGAAAATGGGGGACCCTGATGTAAACAAGACAACGGCTTTCTCTGGTCTGCATCCCCTTAACAATTGTGTGTACTGTGTATTGAGCCATACTGTATTGTACCCATTCTGCAATCTGTTAAATAAAGTTTTCATTTATTCATTCATTAATTAATTAATTCATTCACGCTTTAAGAACTGTGAGCTAGCCTATCTACATATCTTGATGGTGGTTAGATCATGAAGGGTGAGGAGAAGTGGAACTAACTACCTATAATTACATACAAATACCTGCTGGTGGTTGTAAGAAAGAGCTATTGTTTGTGTAGATTGCCCAATAAGAGACGAGAATATTATGTTGTCCACTCCTTACCATCTCTATCCCATTTAAACTGTGTCAGGACAGCATTACTGCAGCCTGTGCTGAGAAAATAACAGCGCATGAACTAATAGTAAGATTTCCACTCCTTTAAATGGACTGCATTTATATAACAGCTTTTATCCAAAGCGCTTTACAACTCATGCCTTACATTCACCCATTCATTCACACATTATTCACCCACTGACTGGAGGCAGCCATGCAAGGTGCCAACCTGCTCACCTGGAGTAGTTAGGGGTTCAGTGTCTTGCTCAAGGCCACTGTGTGGGGGAAAGTTTGCAGAATGTAGCTTTTCATTTTCCACTCTGGGGGTAACGTAGTGTGCAGTTACTGTTAAGTAGGGGCTGTCAATGAATATTCTATATTCAAATTAATAATCGACTTGTAAAACGAAAACATACATTCGATTGCAAAATTAATATTAGATTGTGAAAAAAGGTCTTGCCATGCTAAATTACAGGTAATCTCTCAGTGGTGTGCGTGGGCTGAACGAACAACATCCGCCCCTTTGCGCAAGTAATATTTTGGGAAGGGGGGGGGGGGACTTTTTAATTAAGTTCTGTGCGCTAAAAAAAAGTAACGCACGTCACGTGGTTAAAGTAAAGTTGGATTTGTTCGGTACACAGCGTATACTGAACTGAAGGTCCTGTACTGAAACGGTTCGGTACGAATACGTGTACCGTTACACCCCTATTATCTATCTATCTATCTATCTCTCACTCTTCTTTCTCTCCCCATCCTCCTCCAGACAATGGACTACCCACCCAGCAAGCGCCACAGAGGGCTGGACCTGCAAGAAGACCCGTTTGGAGATGATGATTACTTCAGTCAGGCCGACCTGGACGAGATCGATGTCATTGCCTCGCAGGCCACAGGAGACCCTAGGACCAGTTCCAAACCCACGCTTGGAGGGACTGGTTCCAAACCCACGCTCGGAGGGACTGGTTTCCAACCCACACTCGGAGGGACTGGTTCCAAACCCACGCTCGGAGGGACCAGTTTCAAACCAACATATGGTGGCTTGTACCAGCCAGGATATGGAGAGGCTGACGGAACATTGTCATTGGGCAAAGCCAGGACCAATCAGACAAGAGACTATAATGTTCCTCCAGGGAACAGCAGCACACACAGAGAGACGTTTGGTGAGTTTAGTCTAGTTTAATCTAGTCAATTCGTTTTAGGGCCCTAAAACAGGGACCTCTTGTGAGGTGAGGATCCTCGACACAGTGCTTGATCTGCTCGTTGGATAGGTCCGTACTGAGTACTGATCCCATCCATTACTTTTTTAATGAACAGTATAGACTTGGACTGTCATTTTGGGGTCATTAGACAAAATCATTATTATTTTTTTTAAAGATTATGTTTTTGGTCGATTTTTATTGGCTTTATTGGACAAGTCCGGCAGAGAGGAAGAACGAGAGGAGATATGGGGGAAGACATGCGGCAATGGTCGCCGGGTCCGCGAGTCGAACCCAGGACAACAATCATTATTGAGAATACATTTCTCTCCATTAGAGAGAGTTAAAGGAGGTGCTATAGATAAAAATTGTATGTAGAGACGTTTAGAAAGGTGCAAAATAACAGTATCCCCCCCCCCCCCAAAAATGATATTGATGAATGAATTTATCATAAAAATGTATGGGTCCAAAATGAATTCAGTTGTTTACATGTTGTGTGCATGTATCCCCTCCCTACTTCCCATTTCCCCACTTAGAAGGCACCTGGTTGGACATGCTGGTGCTCTATTGCTCCATCCCGTGGGCTGAATGTTATCTATAGCACCTTTAATGTGTCAATAATTGAGCAAATCTGATGATTTCTGACATGTTAGACGTGTGTCTCGTTTAATATGGGAAATTCTCTGATACCGATATTCTATTTTAGCCTGGTATCGGATCAATATCCGATAGCCGGTATCGGCATCGGTGTGTCCCTCATGATGTCACCGGTCTGTCTTTCAGTAAATGGTCAGCAGTGTAAACCTGACAGAGGGCAGCTGGAAGCACAGCACGCTGAGCTGAAGAGGAAGGTGAGTCTCTCTCTCTCTCTCTCTCTCTCTCTCTCCTCTCTCTCTCTCTCTCTGTGTTTCTCTCGCTCTTTCTGTCTCGCTCTTTCGCTCTCTCTCTCTCTCTGTCTCGCTCTCTCTCATATATATAAAGTGTTATGAAGCTGCAAACTGTTATCTTTTTCATTGACACAATGGTTTCGCCTCTCATTGACTTCTAGAATGGACTGACAGGTCACATAGGGTTCTAGAACGGATTGAAATGACAGGTCAGATAGGGTTCTAGAACGGACTGAAATGACAGGTCAGATAGGGTTCTAGAACGGACAGGTCAGATATTGTTCTAGAATGGACTGAAATGACAGGTCAGATAGGGTTTTAGAATGGACTGAAATGACGGGTCAGATAGGGTTCTAGAATGGACTGAAATGCCGGGTCAGATAGGGTTCTAGAATGGACTGAAATGACGGGTCAGATAGGGTTCTAGAATGGACTGAAATGCCGGGTCAGTTTTAGAACGGACTGAAAAGTCATGTTTAAAGGTAGAATCTATAATGCCGTAAAACAGTGACCTCTAGGCTATGGATACACCGAGCCGATATTGGTATCGGTATCGGCCGCCGATATCAGTAAAATAGCTGGATCAGGTATCGGTAGAAAAAGAATATCGGATTTAAAATATATATTTTTTTATAATAAATAAAATAAGAAATAACCATTCAGTACATTTATATCTGTGTTAATTTGTTACATTTAGTTTCACTAAGTTAGGAAAGTAATGTTTTAAGTCAAGCCTGATGTTATTTCAATAATAAAAAATTAAAAAACTTGGATAATTTTTTATTTTATTTTAACTTTTTTGGGAAAACATTTTTACAATGGGTATCGGATCGGTATTGGTATTGGCCGATACCCAAACCCAGGTATCGGTATCGGGACTGAAAAAGTCGGATCGGTGCATCCCTACTCTAGGCAAAGCGTCCTGCTTGATTCTGTACTTGTTTTGGTCTGATGTGTGGGTTGGAGTTCAGTCATTTATTATACTGTGAAAAATAATGTAAACAAAGTGCAATACCAGACCTCTTCAACCTAGAGGTCTCTGTTTGACGATGTTACAGATTCTACCTTTAACTTAATGATAGATTGTTCAAGTATTACATATTGTGTGTGTGTGTGTGTGCGTGTGCGTGTGTGTGTGTGTGTAGCTGAAAGAGGTGGAGGAGGAGATCATGGTGAGGAACGGGGAGATCCGGGTTCTGAGGGACTCTCTGAGAGGAGCGCAGCAGGAAAAGGAGGCACAGAGACGGGCTCAGCTCCTCCTAGAGAAGGAGAAGCAGAAGGAGCAGAGCGACAAGGAGAAAGAGCTGACCAAGAAGGTAGGAGAGAGGAGAACATTATGGAGTATCACATTATGAAGTATCACATTATGAAGTATCACATTATGAAGTATGGTTTGATATGAGCTGCATGGTCTGATATGAGCTGCATGGTCTGATATGAGCTGTATGGTCTGATATGAGCTGTATGGTCTGATATGAGCTGTATGGTCTGATATGAGCTGTATGGTCCGATATGAGCTGTATGGTCTGATATGAGCTGTATGGTCCGATATGAGCTGTATGGTCCAATGTGAGCTGTATGGTCCAATGTGAGCTGTATGGTCTAATATACTAGGAGTTCATACTAGGAGCCCTGTTAGTCGTGGTGCTGGCCAGCTTAGACCAGTCTAGATCCAACTCTTCCACCGTTTGACGCACTGTAACAAAGATATCCTCTCCTGTCCTCCTTTGAGATTTTGTAGGGCTGCCTGCCAGCTCCTCGGACACTTTGAGTAATGTCCAGACGAAACCGATTTCGGTCGTATCAGTCAAAGTATTTGATCGTATGCACGAACAAATCGGCGGATCGCCCCCACAAACAGGAAGTGATGCGGATGAAGTGGTGCTCACCCATATTTCGTCCGGGCACTCGCTATCGTTAGCGGGACTCCATCTTGACACACTGGACATCGATCGGTTGCAAATAACTCGATAAACAACATGATTTGGACGTATATACTATTATACAACCTGGAAATGGATCGGATATTTCTACATCCCATAATAGGAATATTTCAGTTCCACGCTCATCGTCCAACGGCGCGAGGAAGATACGGTAAGATCCAGCGTTATTTTTCAACGTGTTCGATACTAACTGCTCTAATGATCATATCACCCATGAATGATATAACGTTGGCCACGGAATTATAAACGACCCCCCGCCCATCCGGTCAACATCAGATCATACTTAGTAACTCCTAGAAGCACGTCCAGTTGAAATTTTTTATCTCGCACAGATTCCTATCAAACTGTATTTCATCATCAATATAATGCATTTGGGGCTATAAATCAAGTTCTGGAGAAAGCTGCAGAAAACGATAAAACATACTTATACTTTAGACCGTATTTTAGTATGAATATGTGAATGAAAAAGTATAACGTTGCTACACCCTGAACAATAGATATAGGACGTTGAATGGGCCATAGTAATGTCAATTTAGCAATACAATTTAAAAAGTTATAGCCCTGCAAAGAAGGGGAACTTCTCCATGTTAAATAGGGCTGGCGAGGGATGGTAAATTATGAATTTAACCCTGGCGATCAAAGTGCTACACTGGGAGGCTACTGTGATGAAATACACGATACTAGCTAGAGATTAGCGTCACATAGCGGGCCTTTTTCTGAAAACCCAAGTAAGCACATACTGTTCCATAGCATACACCTTCAGTTGATCATGACAAATCTTCTCTTAAGCCTCCATAATTTAGTAAATAGTATTCCCATGGCTGGTGTTGAGATTTGCAATGCCAGCTGTAGCCAGCCAGCTAGCGTTGATGCTATCAATGCTATCAACATTAGCTAAATATAGCTAACCAACTAAATACAATAGACAGTGGTATCCTGAGGTAGCGTTAAATACAGACAACTTTTACTACAATAAGACAGTGGTATCCTGAGGTAACCTTAAATACAGACAACGTTTGCTAGTCGAAAGGACTGGACACAGGGACAAGTTAAATATCAATCAATTAATTTAATACTACAGGTATCATATTATATACAGCTTTGACACGCTCTCTCTCTCCTGCCGATTAAAATCCTCCTCATCATTGATTGCTTGTAGATGCATTTTGCGCATGTGAGCCGCGGTCTCTCTCTCCTCTCCTTTGGAAAACTAGCGTGAGCTCAAAAGCACAGAACCAGACGGCACAAGTTGTTCCGCTAGTGAAAACAATGATAACACTTCCGGCCGGGGGGTTTCAAAATAAAAGAGTGACGTCTAAAACAGGAAAGACATTTATTTTGTACATTAGTGGCACGCACTTATTTCTTGAGACGATTTTGTTTTTACGGAACACTTTTTTTTAAATGAAAACGAAAAAGATCAAAATCGTTTTCGTCTGGACATAGTGCTAACTCTGTGAATAAAGATGAGCAGCTTTGCAGTGTCCTGCACGTCATTGCTCTCGTCCAGTGCTAATCCATGTGTCTGTGCTTCTCCCCACGGTGTCTCTCAGGTCCAGTGTCTCCAGTCAGACCTGCATTTTAAAGAAGCAGAGATGAACGAGATGAAGCTGAAGCTACAGAGCTCAGAGAGAAGCAGCAGAGCAGTAGGGTCTCCTCTGCCCAGGAACAGGTCTGTTCTCACTTCCAAATGCAGGACTTTCCCTAAACAATGGTATTAGGGGCACAGCGCCACCATGTGGTAAAAAAAGATATAGGACTCAACTCAGCACCATCTTGTTTGAACATCCTGGGGAAAGCTAGTATTAGTAGCAATAATATTTGTAGCAGTAGTATTAGTAGCAATAATATTTGTAGCAGTATTAGTAGTAGTATTAGTAGCAGTATTAGTAGTAGCAGTAGCAGTATTAGTAGCAGTAGTAGTAGTAGTAATAGTAGTAGCAGTATTAGTAGCAGTAGTAGTAATAGTAGTAGCAGTATTAGTAGCAGTAGTAGTAATAGTAGTAGTATTGGTAGCAGTAGCAGTATTAGTAGCAGCAGTAGTAGTAATAGTAGCAGTAATAGTAGTAGTAGTAGTAGTAGTAGTAGTAGTAGTAGTAGTAGTAGTAGTAGTAGTAGTAGTAGTAGTAGTAGTAGTAGTAGTAGTAGTAGCAGCAGTAGTAGTAGTAGCAGTAATAGTAGTAACAGTAGTAGTAGTATTAGCATGAAATGGAGACTTGCGATTAACAATGAAAAAACACAGATTATGCACTTCAGGAAAAAACATGAACAGCAGAGTAGCCATAAGTTTCAATTTGGACCAACGCCCCCGATTTACACACATTCTTATAAATATCTTGGTTTCACCTTTAATGAGTACAAAATAATGTCTGAGTCAGCAGGAAGGGCGCTAGGGGGCGTGTTGAGTAAAATGAAAGTGTGCACTGACCTTGGGTTTTCAACATTTACACAATTATTTGATTCAATGTTGGGTTCTGTTTTATTTTATGCTGCTGAAGTATGGGGTTTTGATGATGCACCTGAATGTAATGCTATCCAGAACCGGGCCATAAGATACTTTTTAGGAGTCCATAAATACACACCAAAAGGGGCTATAGAAGGGGACATGGGGTGGGACTCTTGCTTGGTCAAGCAAAAAGGTGAAATGGTGAGGTTATGGAACCGCCTGGTCCAGCTGCCAAATGGCAGGGTGACAAAAAAGATTTTTAATTGGGACAGAGCACACGGTCATCCCTGGTCAAGAGAGATGTCCATGATTTTTTCTTCTACTGACTTAAGTATGATTTTTATGAACAATCTGCAGTATAAGCTTCACATAATTAAAACAAAATTATCAACAATCCATCAGGATAAGTGGAAGGTGGAGATTTGGAAAAAACCTAAACTTAGAAAATATGTTGCAATTAAAAAGGATATTACTCAACCTTATGTAATGTTAAACTTAAAGAGAAGACAGAGGTCTCTGTGTGCCCAGTTGAGGTCTGGCACCCTGCCATTGGCTGTGGAAGTGGGTAGATTCCAAGGTAAACCTGAGGAGGGGTTGTGTGTTCTCTGTGATCTGGGAGTGGTGGAGGATGAATATCATTTTGTTTGTTATTGCCCTTTGTACACCACTTTGAGAAAATTCAAATTGTAAATCCGGATTTGTTTTGGCAGTCTGAGAGTTGTATGTTGAGTTGTTTTTTTGTGGAGGATATCTTCAGTTTTGCAGGATTTTTGGAGAAAGCATGGCACTTGAGACAAAACACACTATATCCTATATAATTGTATTTGAATTCCTCTTGTTTCTTAGTTTATTTACATTGCGTACAGCTTGTGTTATATTACGTTTTATTGTATTTTCTTGTATTTTCTTATTCTTGTGGCCATCTTGGTCTATATGTCATTTGTCAAGTAATTGGTTAAGTATAGTATTATATGGGGCGGCTAGGTGGTGCAGTGGGCAAGGCGCTCACCACCAATGCAGGAGACGCTGGGTTCGAGCCCAGCTCTCCGCATTGCTTGCTATCAGCTTGGCTGGTCGTTCATACTAATACAATTGGCAGTATTAGGAGGTGGGTAGCTGATGGGTGGGGATCGGACGTTGTGGACAGCGACTCCTACAGGTCGGTTGGTGCGCCTACGCAGCAGAATCAGGAAGCGACGGGGGCGGCATGCCCTCCAAACGCAGACCCCCGACGCTGAGAGATTGCGCTGTGCAGGTGAAAAGATGCAACTGCTGCTTCCTTGAGTACCGGAGGGGACACATGATGTAAGGCTTAGTCCACATTGCAGCCGGCTTGTGGGAGGCATGGCCTAACAGCGTTCGAGACAGGGGAGGGTAGAATTGGACGATACGAAAATTGGGATGGAAGAAAAATAGAAAATGGGAGAAAAAGTAGATAAAAAAAAAAAAAAGTATATTATTATTTTTTTGTACTTTATTTTTTTATTATTTTTTAAACAAACACATAAACAAACATGTATATTATTATATACTTATTGTTAGGTGTCTTGTAAGCCCATATGGGCTGGGCATACACCTGTATGTAAGACATGAAAATAATCAAATCAAATCAAATAAAAAAATCAAATTAGCAGTAGTAGCAGTAATAGTAGTAGTAGTAGTAGCAGTAGTAGTAGCAGTAATAGTAGTAGTAGTAGCAGTAGTAGCAGCAGCAGCAGCAGTAGTAGTAGTAGCAGTAATAGTAGTAGTAGTAGCAGCAGCAGTATTAGTAGTAGTAGTAGTAGTAGTCAGCAAGACCGACGGCTTCTCAGTTACAGTGGGTGACAATATTGTCACAAGGAAAGATGAAATTACATACCTGGGTTCCATCCTAGAGGCAAATCTTTCCTGTCACAAAATGGCATCCAATGTAATAAAAAAAGTCAACCAAAGAACTAGATTCTTGTACCGGATCTCCTCTCTGGTAAACAAGAATACCCCTGAAGACTCTGGCAGGAGCACTCATTCAGGGGTACTACGACTATGCTTGCACCTCATGGTACCAAAGCACCTCAAAGGCGCTAAAAACAAAATTACAAACATCTCAAAACAAACTGGTCAGACTACTGCTTGACCTTACTCCAAGAACCCACCTCACCCCTTCCCACTTTGACAACCTAGGATGGCTTAGGCCATGGTTACACTTATAACGTTTCATTTTCGAATTATTGGCTATAATGTAACCGCAGCCTTAGAGTAGACGACGGAGTACAGCAACTTGCAATGGGCCTGGTCTACAAGATACACTACACCACTAAGGTACCCATGTACATGTCAAAATACTTCCCAAAGGTCAGTGAATACCACGACTACAACACCAGAGGGAGCTCCACAAATCATGTTAAACCCAGATTCGGCTCAAACAAGGGACTAAACACGTTTCGCAATTATGCCACATCAATGTGGAACGCCCTACCCACAGCTGTAAAGGAATGTGAATCACTACCACTCTCAAAGAGCACCTACGGGAGACTGCAATTCGTAAATGTCCAGACCCAACCCCCTCCAATGTACAATTCCCCCCACCCCACCTACCCAACCCCCCACCCAACCACCTCCAATGTACAGTTACCCCCTCCCCCACCCCACCTACCCAACCTCCTCCAATGTACAGTTTATTCCCCCTCAAATGTATAATATACTCTCTTTTTAGACTCTTTTTGTACTCATAAACAGTACTGTATAGTTGTAGATCTGGTATGTCATAAATGTCATAAATGTCTAGATGCATGTCATTTATGTTATGGTGAATTGAAAATGGGGGACCCTGATGTAGAAAAATGTCTCATTAGTTTGTGAAGGAAGCTACACTGTTAGGGCAGACGTCATTCAGTCAACAATATGATTGGCCACCGTCTCATTATAACACTATTCCCTGCTTTGATTGGCTGTTCCTCTTTCTTCCCAGCCCCAGGGTTCTGAGTTCTGTAGCTCAGATGCATCATGGGAGCAGCAGCAGTTCTTTCTCTCCAGCAGGAAGTGGTTTTATCACCAAGGAGACGTTCTCTGCCCAGCTGTCGGTTAAAACCGAGAGAGAGGGTAGGTTGGACTGGTGGAACATGTAGCTGCTGAGATATTATAAGTTATATGTTCTTCGGTGTAGTTTAAGAAAGGTATGGCTAAACGATTAATACAAATGTTATCAATATGACCTAGTGCAATATCCAAATCACCAGAGGCTGCAATATTTGATCAAGTTGAAATATATATCGAAACACCATTCTAACTAAAGTATTGTGATGCTGCAGAGATCACCTGGTCTACAAATCATATTCTACAGACATAATAAGATTTCCTTATGTTATTCTACAGACATAACAAGACTTCCTTATGTTATTCTACAGACATAATAAGATTTCCTTATGTTATTCTACAGACATAAGAAGACTTCCTTATGTTATTCTACAGACATTAGAAGAGTTCCTTATGTTATTCTACAGACATAAGAAGAAGACTTCCTTATGTTATTCTACAGACATAAGACTTCCTTATGTTATTCTACAGACATAAGAAGACTTCCTTATGTTATTCTACAGACATAACAACAAGACTTCCATATGTTATTCTACAGACATAATAAGACTTCTATGTTATTCTACAGACATAAGAAGACTTCTATATGTTATTCTACAGACATAAGAAGACTTCCTTATGTTATTCTACAGACATAAGAAGACTTCTATATGTTATTCTACAGACATAACAAGACTTCTATATGTTATTCTACAGACATAACAAGACTTCCTTATGTTATTCTACAGACATAACAAGACATCCTTATGTTATTCTACAGACATAACAAGACTTCCTTATGTTATTCTACAGACATAACGAGACTTCTATGTTATTCTACAGACATAACAAGACTTCCTTATGTTATTCTACAGACATAACAAGACATCCTTATGTTATTCTACAGACATAACAAGACTTCTATGTTATTCTACAGACATAACAAGACTTCCTTATGTTATTCTACAGACATAACAAGACATCCTTATGTTATTCTACAGACATAACGAGACTTCTATGTTATTCTACAGACATAACAAGACTTCCTTATGTTATTCTACAGACATAACGAGACGTCTATGTTATTCTACAGACATAACAAGACTTCCTTATGTTATTCTACAGACATAACGAGACTTCCTTATGTTATTCTACAGACATAACGAGACGTCTATGTTATTCTACAGACATAACAACAAGACTTCCTTATGTTCTACAGACAAAATAAGACGTCCTTCCTTATGTTATTTGAAATGCATTTTGAGGTATTTTGTGTGTGTGTGTGTGTGTCCTTGTGTCCTTGCAGACAGACCGGTCTCCAGTAGCAGACTGTCTCCTTCCCACACGGAGCTCTTCCTCTGGGCTGGTAGAGCTCAGCACCAACACACAGGTCAGTGGCCATGTAACCTGTCTCCCTCCTATAGCTCTCGTCTCCCCGCGGAGCTCCTCTCGCTGAGGCTACGTTGTCCCGCGTGTCCCTGTGCCTGGCTGCTGCGTGCGGTGATACCTGGCTGCACGCCGTGATACCTGGCTGGTTCCAGTGTTTCACTGTTTAAATCCTTCTCCTTCCACCATATGGACAGGTCTGTTGAGGAGAGGAAGAGGAAAAACCTTGAAGTCTGATGTTGCCTTTGTCTCTCAATAGCATACTAATTACAATAATAAAAACCTAATGATAGCGTGTGATATAAAGACGCAATTAATTAATAATAACGGTATGTTTTATCTGGATATTTCTTTTGGGTTTATTCTTTTTACTTTCTATTTAATTATATATATATATATATATATATATATATATATATATATATATATATATATATATATATATATATATATATATATATATATATATATTTGAAATGTATTTATTGAAAGGATAAAACCCTTGTTAAACCCCCCCTCATTTTCGTATTATATATATTTATAATTCATTCATTCATTATTTTTGTCCCCTTTTCCTGTCACCCCTCAAGAGGCCCTTTTGTCCTCTCGCCAGGCCATCATTGTAAATAATGAAAGAATTTGTTCTTAATTGACCTGCCTGGTTAAATAAAGGTTAAATAAAATACAAATAAAGTATCCCCCCCCCCCCCCCCCCCCCCTCCGCTTCGAAAGCTTTGAATATAGTGGATACACTGGGCATTCCTGTGTGGCTGACATCAGACTTATCTGGGCTGGTGATCTGCTTGTTGTGTGTGCTGTCTCTCTAGGATCCATCCTGTTGAGGTTGTTGCTACAGCAGCCTCTGCCTCCCAGCAGTCTGGGCCTCTGTCATCTGCTGTGTGTGAGTCCTGACGCCCTGCCTGCACCGCTAAACAGCTACCTCAGCCTGTAAGGACACTTGTCTATTTAGCCTTTAATGCTGTGCCTCCACCGCTAAACAGCTACCTCAGCCCGTAAGGACACCTGTCTATTTAGCCTTTAATGCTGTGCCTCCACCGCTAAACAGCTACCTCAGCCCGTAAGGACACCTGTCTATTTAGCCTTTAATGGTGTGGCCTCACCGCTAAACAGCTACCTCAGCCCGTAAGGACACAGTGCAATAAAAATGTTCTCATCTACAGTACAACAATCACAGTCTGGATAAATGTCTATCATGCATGTCTTAGTTAAATAATGGTGTATTTGGACACATCCATACCAGCCCTTGTTGTCTCCAGTCTGCTGTATATCTTCTTGTCTTGTGTCTTCCAGAGGGCTATCTGTCTTATTGTCTTGTGTCTTCCAGAGGGCTGTCTGTCTTATTGTCTTCTTGTCTTCCAGAGGGCTGTCTGTCTTATTGTCTTCTTGTCTTCCAGAGGGCTGTCTGTCTTATTGTCTTCTTGTCTTCCAGAGGGTTGTCTGTCTTATTGTCTTCTTGTCTTCCAGAGGGTTGTCTGTCGTATTGTCTTCTTGTCTTCCAGAGGGCTATCTGTCTTATTGTCTTGTGTCTTCCAGAGTGCTGGTTGTCTTCTTGTCTTCCAGAGGGCTGTCTGTCTTATTGTCTTCTTGTCTTCCAGAGGGCTGTCTGTCTTATTGTCTTCTTGTCTTTAAGAGGGTTGTCCATCTTATTGTCTTCTTGTCTTCCAGAGGGTTGTCCGTGGGTTCCAGCAGCTCTCCAGGTCAGGAGGACACAAGTGTCTTCAACCAGAAGCAGAGCCTGGCAGTAGCTGGCCTCAACATGATGTCTCTGCCTCAGCCTGTAGCTGTAGGTACGAGGGGCAGCAACAGGTAAAACTGCTTTTAAATTGTTTTATTTTGATCTACTTTCTCTGTTTTCCGTTTAATTATATTTTAAATACACAAAGAATAGCATTAACACTTTCCGTGCCAGCAGGGGGTGCCAGAAATAGGCGCTTGAGTGCCAACGCTGTAGTCAATGGAGGGCGATCATATTTGCGAACGCATAAACTATATCTTAAATTATGTGTCTAATACGCCTGTCGCTTATCAATGACTTGTTTGCAGTCAACATTGTCGAAACGGATTGTTTTCTAATCGGTTAATTTCCGTTTTATACCATTTTGAAAAACGCTCGTTTTTTTTAAACTTTCAGAAAAAAAAATGATTCTGCAGGAATCGCGCTTTACTGGAATACACAAAACACGTTGTCATTTTTTGGCCTATTTATGAATCGTTTTCAAATAAACGCTAGATTATCGATAGTATATGTATAGTGTGTGTGTGCACGCTATAGAAGCGGGCTGAAAAATCGATTATCTTATTTCCTGATCACATGCATTAAAGTGTTCCGTCTCCAGACGGATTTCCGTCAATTTGATTGGGGAGATCCGTCCATTTGATTCGCAGTCTGACGGAAGTATTTGCATGATTTGTAGATGCATACAGATTGAAACAAAATTGAGCCAATCAGAGGCGCCAAATATGGAAAAGGGCTTTTTTTTCCTATCGCGCCAAGCAGTCATCATCACTCAGCGACTCGAGAGACAGGATTACGCTGCTCACTCCGGAGGCTCGCTCCGCGGTTGCAGCTGCAGGCTATTGGGCGAGTGACAATTGCGAGGTCTGAGAAGTTTGTCCGCCACATGGCAGGGTAACAAAATAGTCATGTAGAATAATTAAAAACTGCGGTGTGTTTTGGTTTTATGAGTCGCCTTTTTTGCAGCCTCACGCGTCAACTGCTTGTTTACCAACGTCACAGCCACCACGCTGCTTGCACTCGCTGCTATATACCGATTAGCTAACGTTAGCTTAATAGCGTTGGTTAAATGGAAGGAGTAAGCCGGCCACTAAAAAGAGAACCCACCGCGGGGTTCTCAGATGAAAAGGATCAGCGGGACCACCTAACAAAAAGTTTCGAGAGGAGAGGACGTTTGAAGAGACTGGCTAGGCAGCGCTACTGGGGGCTGTAGTGGTGAGTTGTTAACTTGTTCCGTGTGCCGCAACGATGTCAAAAAGAAAAACAGAAACAACACGTTTGTTATTGTCGTGTTACTTCACAGTACAATATGTGAGTCCCCTGCTGTGGTTGTGAGTATACGTTTATTAGCTTAACTCCGTAGCAACATCACACAGGTGTATCTGTAGACAGTCTCCTCCCCACCATATATATTCTCTCCCCACCGTATGTATCTTTTTTCTACCACCACCCCCTCCTAATGTACAGTCTCCTCCCCATCATATGCATATAATCTCTCTTAGGATCTATGGGTAACAGTACTGTATATTTCTCTCCCACCCACCCCCTCCTAATGTACAGTCTCCTCCCCATATGTATATAATCTCTGTTAGGATCTATGGGTAACAGTACTGTATATTTGCTCCCACCCACCCACCCCCTCCTAATGTACAGTCTCCTCCCCATCATATGTATAATCTCTGTCAGGATCTATGGGTAACATTACTGTATATTTGCATATCGTATATGTCACAAATGTAACAGTACTATATACCTGTAGTATGTCCCTATGCCATAAATGTCATGATGTCAATGTCATGCATGTCATAAATGTCACTATGAATTGAAAATGGGGGACCCTGATGATGTAAACAAGACAAACGTCTTTCTCTGGTCTGCATCCCCTTAACAATTGTGTGTATTGAGCCATACTGTATTGTACCCATTCTGCAATCGGTTAAATATTGATTGATTGTTATAACAGATTGCAGAATGGGTACAATACAGTACAGCTCAATACACACAATTGTCAAGGGGTTGCAGACCAGAGAAATACTTTCCTCTTTACATCAGGGTCCCCCATTTTCAATTCATCATAACATATATGACATACATGACATACAGATAGATAATACTGCTACATCTATACATTTATGACGTACCAGATTTACACAGTATTGTTTGTGATACAATACGAGTCTAAAAAAGAGAGCATATACATTTGACGAAGAAACTGTACATTGGAGGAGGTTGGGTGGAGGGGGGGGGGACTGTACATTGGAGGTGGTTGGGGAGGGAAGGGTTGGGTAGGCGGGGTGGTGGGGTAACTGTACATTGGATTACCGACGAAACCGAAACAAGTAGGCTCCCTTAAAACGCCAACGCTATTAAAAAGAAATACAGTGGAGGTTAAAATAAGAATATGACTTGGCCTGAAAAAAATTTCAGTCAGGAGATTTTTTTTTGCTTTAATCCCTGTGATCAGCACACACACACTCACAGCCACACACACATATATATGGGGCACGCTGATATATAGGTGAAAATAGCTCTGATTATCCCAAGACTTGTAAAAAATTCCTTACCTCAGATCAGATGTTCTCCAAAAAGATTATTCCAATTCCTGATCGCCATTCCAAATATCGATCGCGTTTATTGATCCAACGCTGGGTGGTCGAAAGACATATTCCACGCTGTTCTGATGGAGGGCAATGAATGGGATCGGCTCGGATTACATGCCTGACAAGTAAAATGTGGAATCCGGACTCTTTTTTTCCCATCCATTTCATTCAGTCCAATCCAATGGGGTGCAATACCATCCGGAGAGACGATAGGGGGCGGTATTTTCCCTGTTCGAGCTCAGACATATCCCCACTGGTAACGTGACGCTAGATTGATGAAACATTTATGGAAATCGATAATAAAAAAAAATAACGATTAAAAACTAGATTTCTTGTCGGTTGGCACTCAACGCATGGCTAGAGCTGCCGCGGTATTGATATTTTCCTTACCGCACGAATTTGCGAAATATTTCCTACCGCCGCGGTTATTACCGCACAGTGCGCACAAAAAAAAATATTTGAATGCATTTTTTTTTTTTTAGTAGTCTACTCTTATAGCCTGCCTCTAGTCTAATGGCGCTTTTCCACTGCATAGTACCTACTCGACTCGACCCGCTTTAGGCACCTGGTACTAAGTTCCTTTTCCACTGCAGCCAGGTACTACTCCGTTTGTCTCCGTGTGGGGATACAGGCGGGGCCGCTCGCTTGTGTACACTGAAAGCTCCGTGGGCATAGATGTCCGAGGGCTTGCAGCAAGCCAGAGTTTAACACAGTTTCAATCAATCAATCAATCAATCAATCAATAACAACATTAACCAGACTCTCGTTGTGTCTATTCTGCCAAAGCTAACGTTACCTCTCATTGTGTATTCTACCAAGCAAACCCGGGTTTAACGTTACCTCTCGTGTATATCGGCTGACGGTAGTATTAAGCTAATAATGTATGTGAATGACACCCATGTGGGCCGGGGGATTGTAATCACTGGAAACCTTTGTGCGAGAAGAATGAAGCTTTGATTTTGACCACCGCCTGGACTCCCTCAGTCCTGTCCTGGTAGATGTGTGGTGTAGTACAGGTGTCCTGGTAGATGTGGTGTAAGGCTGAGCCTGAATGTTCTAACGTTCGAATGTTCGTTCGTTACGTTAACATTCAAATTCTAAATCAAAATTAGATTTTTTTATTTTTAATTAAAAAAAATACAAATATTTTTTTTCTTTTTTTAAAGGGGAACTATCTTATAAATGGCCTTTTTCAGTGTTTAGCATTGTTTCCCAGCTATGTGAACTTATATTAATATGATCTATGTCTCTAATTCTCATATTGGCGCATTCTTCCAATTCTCCTCTCACAATATTCACCCTCACTGAACTGAGTCATTTGAAAATGTGATGATTTGTGATGTCAGAGAGACACAGATGCATGATAATGTGGCTGTGTGGCATCAGGTACATGATGAGCTGCACACAGTGGTTGGAGCCCAGGCTCAAAACGGCTTAAGATCTTGAGGTAGAAAAATGCTGTTTTTGAGGACTTGATTAGAAATACAAAACAATGAATAAAAAAAAAAAAAAAATTACAGAGGTGTTCCATAGACTCACAGGAATTGTGTAAAAGTGCCCAAATAGTGAAAGAAATAGTAAAATAGTTCCCCTTTAATATTTCTTTTATGTGTCTATTCATTCTGTTTAAACCAGGGGTCTCAAACTCGCGGCCCGCGGGCCAATTGCGGCCCGCTGGATGATATTTTGCAGCCCCCTACTTGACATCAAAGTAAAAAAAAAAATTACAAATTTGTACAGCACTTTGTTCAACTTTGTCAGTGCTGTAAAGTTTAAACCTTATCTTAGACAAACAAAACACTTTGCTTTCATGAAATATTGTAAGCCGTCATTTGAGGCTTTATAAAAGCAGCACAATGAACACAAATCTGTCAGTGCCGAGTCCGACCTCATCTTAAATAACAAACAGCATTGCTTGTTGTAGTTAACAAAGAGAGGCAGAGTTGATTTTGCAAAAAAAATTAAAATAAATAAATCATATATACTCAGGTAAATTGAGTTTGAGACCCCTGGTTTAAACCAATGGGGTTTTTCTTCACAGTTGCAGATACAGATTAGGCTACACTAATATTATAGTATTAAAAAAAACTGCTGAGTTATATTCATTAAAGAAAGTTGATTTAATAAAAAAGAAAGACTAATTTAATCAGATTAATCACTTTATTCAAATTGAGGATTTAGTTTGAGGATATTTATAATAAAAAAATAAATTAGAAAATATTTTCTTTAATTTTTAAATAAAAAAAAAAATGAAAAACGAAGGTTCGAGCGTTCGTTGAAAAACCCTGACGAAGTTCAAATCCCAAAAACAGGCTTCGGGGACGGCCTTAATGTGGTGTTGTACAGGTCTCCTGGTAGATGTGTGGTGTAGTACAGGTGTCCTGGTAGATGTGTGGTGTAGTACAGGTGTCCTGGTAGATGTGTGGTGTAGTACAGGTGTCCTGGTAGATGTGTGGTGTAGTACAGGTGTCCTGGTAGATGTGTGGTGTAGTACAGGTGTCCTGGTAGATGTGTGGTGTAGTACATCTGGGGTGTCATTATTGTGTGTTATTACATGGCGTTTTCACATTCGCCGAAATGCTTGCTTGTGATTGGTCAATAGCCCCCGACAGCGGTGAATTATTTTTCGATAACCACCGGTGATTATTGTTTTTCGCAGCTGGAGTAATCAAGCCCCACTGACACACACTGTTTCAGTGCAGCCAATCAGACACACCTGCCGGGCTGCCCGCGATAATAATAATCACTTTATTTGGGCTGACAGAGCCACAGAACAACTGCGATTTGTCAAATGAATTAGGTAAATTGTTAGTAAGTTAGCCATGTAATAAGCGGGATAATGTATAGCTATACTCGGTCATCATCCCAAAATAATTGACCTTCACTGACGTTTAAAACACCTCGGCGAGGCGGCTCTGTATTTTAAACTCCGTGTCGGTCAATTATTTTGCGACAATGACCTCGTAGCTATACATTATCCCTTACTTGTCTCTGTGTCAGAAGCTGTCCTGGTGCGGTTCACCTCCTGTCTCTGTTGGACCACCACCTGGCCCGGTTCTGCCACCACCTGGACTCCGTCAGAACCTCCCAGAGCAGCAGTGGTACCACCACCGGGTCTGGACCAGACTTCACCACGAGGTAACTTACTTAAACATGGTCTTCTAACCGTGGTACTTTCAAATATGGATCATAAAAAGTATTAGTATGGGCGGTCAGGTGGCGTAGTGGAGATTGTGCTCGTCACCAATGCAAGAGGCTGCGGTCTCGACTCCCGGAGAGTCAGCATTGCCTTGGCTCGGGCTGATCGCTATACTAACTCGTTTGGCTGAGTTAGGGGGAGGGGAGCCGTGGGTGGGTCCTGGGCGTTGTGAGCAGCGACCCCTACAGTTCGGTCGGGGCGCCTGCTCAGCGAAGGTAGGATCTGGTGAGAGGTAGTGCGGCCTCCCACATGTTACACTCTCCCAGTGAGAATCTGCGCGGCCAGGCTGGCTGCCGGCTGGCTGCACATGCGTCGGAGGAAAGCATGTGACAGTCTCCGGCCTCACGGACCAACAGTAGGGGAAAGTGCGCAACAACCAGGAAGGGGGTTGGGAATTGGCATAACGACTAACAGTGGGATGGGAGAAAAATTGGAAAAAGGAGGAGGGGGAAATATAAAAAAAAAAAAAAAAAAAAAAATATTAGTATGCTAGCGTTATGCTAGCGTGAGACATCGTGATGTACTGTATAATGATATATGAAAAATAACAACAAATAATAATCGTAAGCGTCACACTAAGCGTGTTATCAATACGACATTATAAACTGAATGTGTCTGCGTGGACAGCAGATCGATTTTATAGGTCGCAGTGCAGAGTAGCTTAAGTTTCACTTTCATTTAGAGAGTAGATTTAACTTCACGTGATTGAGAGAATGGAGGCTCTAGAGACGACACAACTTGTTTCAGATTAGACCAACAACAGTATGTTGTTTCCGTGATGTGCTAAATAAGTCTACAGCTACACTGATCCGTCTTTGATTTGCCAGTGAACAGATTGAGAAAATTGACAGAAGGTATTACTGTCTGTTGGTTTATTTTTTAATTAGAACATAACGTCAACTCTGTCCAACAAATTTCATTTCAACCTTTATTTAAAATCGTAAGCATCGGAGGTTTCCCTCATTTACAGAAACAACGATTGTACAGTACATAATAAAAACAATATTCACAGAAATTTAAACACCAGAGTAATTTTTTTTTAAACGTTTCAAAATAATTTAAAAATATCAACTAAAACAGTTACAGGTAGTCACACAATGGTCTGAAATCATACGTTTAAACATTCCAAGGGAAGGGAGAACCTCCAATTTCAGCGTGAGTTGAAGGACATTCCATGAGTTAGAGGCATCAAAGGAAAAGGCTGACTTCCCTAGCTCGGAACAAATTTGAGGAACCCTAAGAACCATCCAGTCATTCGATCGAGTTGAATAGGTTCCAATATTCCAATCTAACAGTGAGGAGATATAAACAGGTTGTTTACCAATAAGGGCTTTAAAAATAAATAAATACCAGTGTTTGTTGTGCCTTTCTGCAAGAGAAGGCCAACCCACCCTATCATACAGGACACAATGGTGAGTATGGACCATAAATGGATACTAGTAATTGAAAACGAATGGTGGATCAATGTAGCCGCCTAACGTTAAAGAGCAAAGTAAGCTCTCTACAGATATTGAGCGTCATTTTGTGAAATGTCTGGTGTCACTGGTAATACTGGTGTTGTCATGAGTTTATTAGTTATGGGACATTTCACATCACTGTGGCAACCCTAATATGGTGATATTTATTGTTTCCCATAATGCCTTGCCCTTGTGGTACGGCAGTAATAGTTATGTCACCCTGCGTCAGGCTCTTCCTGTGATGAGATTCAAGCAGTGGGACAAGTCCTGTGTTAGTGTGACCACTTCTTCTTGTTGCTCCTAGCTCCAGTCCGGCCTGTGAGGTGGAGGAGGCTGGTGGGGTGGAGGAGGCTGGTGCGGTGGAGGAGGCTGGTGGTGTCGGCATAGAGGAGTTTGGACTGGCTTCCCTCAGGGTCCTGTCCTTACTACTGGCTCACAGTGATGAGGTAAGAACAGGCTGCTCTCAGGGTCCTGTCCTTACTACTGGCTCACAGTGATGAGGTAAGAACAATCAGTGGTTCGCTTGCCGCTAACGGTTTCCTTTCGTTTAAATTAGAATTGAAAAATCCATTCGTCAGCCTCATATTTCTAAATGCAGCTTGGAGACTCGCATACTTTCTGTTGCTGTGATCGCACCAGAGAACGAACTTAACAGATTGTGTTTGTACCAGTGACTGCTAGGAAGATGAACACTGTCCCCGACACCTGGTGTCTCTCAGCTCCTTAGGAACACTGTCCCCGACACCTGGTGTCTCTCAGCTCCTTAGGAACACTGTCCCCGACACCTGGTTTCTTTTAGCTCGTTAGGAACACTGTCCCCGACACCTGGTTTCTTTTAGCTCGTTAGGAACACTGTCCCTGACACCTGGTTTCTTTCAGCTCGTTAGGAACACTGTCCCCGACACCTGGTTTCTTTTAGCTCGTTAGGAACACTGTCCCCGACACCTGGTTTCTTTTAGCTCGTTAGGAACACTGTCCCCGACACCTGGTTTCTTTTAGCTCGTTAGGAACACTGTCCCTGACACCTGGTGTCTCTCAGCTCGTTAGGAACACTGTCCCCGACACCTGGTGTCTCTCAGCTCGTTAGGAACACTGTCCCCGACACCTGGTTTCTTTCAGCTCGTTAGGAACACTGTCCCCGACACCTGGTTTCTTTCAGCTCGTTAGGAACACTGTCCCCGACACCTGGTGTCTCTCAGCTCGTTAGGAACACTGTCCCCGACACCTGGTTTCTTTCAGCTCGTTAGGAACACTGTCCCCGACACCTGGTTTCTTTCAGCTCGTTAGGAACACTGTCCCCGACACCTGGTGTCTCTCAGCTCGTTAGGAACACTGTCCCCGACACCTGGTTTCTTTCAGCTCGTTAGGAACACTGTCCCCGACACCTGGTTTCTCTCAGCTCGTTAGGAACACTGTCCCCGACACCTGGTTTCTTTCAGCTCGCTAGGAACACTGTCCCCGACACCTGGTTTCTTTTAGCTTGTTAGGAACACTGTCCCCGACACCTGGTTTCTTTTAGCTTGTTAGGAACACTGTCCCCGACACCTGGTTTCTTTTAGCTCGTTAGGAACACTGTCCCCGACACCTGGTTTCTTTCAGCTCGTTAGGAACACTGTCCCTGACACCTTGTTTCTTTTAGCTCATTAGGAACACTGTCCCCGACACCTGGTTTCTTTTAGCTCATTAGGAACACTGTCCCCGACACCTGGTTTCTTTCAGCTCGTTAGGAACACTGTCCCCGACACCTGGTTTCTTTCAGCTCGTTAGGAACACTGTCCCTGACACCTGGTTTCTTTCAGCTCGTTAGGAACACTGTCCCCGACACCTGGTTTCTTTCAGCTCGTTAGGAACACTGTCCCCGACACCTGGTTTCTTTCAGCTCGTTAGGAACACTGTCCCCGACACCTGGTTTCTTTCAGCTCGTTAGGAACACTGTCCCCGACACCTGGTTTCTTTCAGCTCCTTAGGAACACTGTCCCCGACACCTGGTTTCTTTCAGCTCCTTAGGAACACTGTCCCCGACACCTGGTTTCTTTCAGCTCGTTAGGAACACTGTCCCCGACACCTGGTTTCTTTTAGCTCGTTAGGAACACTGTCCCCGACACCTGGTTTCTTTCAGCTTGTTAGGAACACTGTCCCCGACACCTGGTTTCTTTCAGCTCGTTAGGAACACTGTCCCCGACACCTGGTTTCTTTTAGCTCGTTAGGAACACTGTCCCCGACACCTGGTTTCTTTCAGCTCGTTAGGAACACTGTCCCCGACACCTGGTTTCTTTCAGCTCGTTAGGAACACTGTCCCCGACACCTGGTGTCTCTCAGCTCGTTAGGAACACTGTCCCCGACACCTGGTTTCTTTCAGCTCGTTAGGAACACTGTCCCCGACACCTGGTTTCTTTCAGCTCGTTAGGAACACTGTCCCCGACACCTGGTTTCTTTTAGCTCGTTAGGAACACTGTCCCCGACACCTGGTTTCTTTTAGCTCGTTAGGAACACTGTCCCCGACACCTGGTTTCTTTTAGCTCGTTAGGAACACTGTCCCTGACACCTGGTTTCTTTTAGCTCGTTAGGAACACTGTCCCCGACACCTGGTTTCTTTCAGCTCGTTAGGAACACTGTCCCCGACACCTGGTTTCTTTCAGCTCGTTAGGAACACTGTCCCCGACACCTGGTTTCTTTTAGCTCGTTAGGAACACTGTCCCCGACACCTGGTTTCTTTTAGCTCGTTAGGAACACTGTCCCCGACACCTGGTTTCTTTTAGCTCGTTAGGAACACTGTCCCCGACACCTGGTTTCTTTCAGCTCGTTAGGAACACTGTCCCCGACACCTGGTTTATTTCAGCTCGTTAGGAACACTGTCCCCGACACCTGGTTTCTTTTAGCTCCTTAGGAACACTGTCCCCGACACCTGGTTTCTTTCAGCTCGTTAGGAACACTGTCCCCAACACCTGGTTTCTTTTAGCTCGTTAGGAACACTGTCCCCGACACCTGGTTTCTTTCAGCTCGTTAGGAACACTGTCCCCGACACCTGGTTTCTTTCAGCTCGTTAGGAACACTGTCCCCGACACCTGGTTTCTCTGTTGGCTGAAGCAACAAGCGCCTGGGGAATAAAAAATAACTCAATAAAGTAACAATGGAAAACGCCAAGTTATCGTTTTTATTTCATAGGGTGGTCGACAAACGCCCTCTGTGAAAGATGAGATAAGATATCCCTTTATTGATCCCCTTGGGGAAATTCAGGAAGATGCTAAGAGAACAAGGTTCTCTAACCTCTGACCTTTGTTGTGTCACCAGGCGGTGGAGGCGGTCCTGTCAGAGCCCAGCCCGCCCTCGGAGACGGAGGACAAGGTATTTACTAACCTCCCTGTTACACCGGCCACCATGACCCTCTGTGGTGACGACCCTAACTCAACGAGTCACCATGAGCCTCTGTGGTGACGACCCTGACTCAACGAGCCACCATGACCCTCTGTGGTGACGACCCTCTAACTCAACGAGCCACCATGACCCTCTGTGGTGACGACCCTGACTCAACGAGTCACCATGACCCTCTGTGGTGACGACCCTGACTCAACGAGCCACCATGACCCTCTGTGGTGACGACCCTGACTCAACGAGTCACCATGACCCTCTGTGGTGACGACCCTGACTCAACGAGCCACCATGACCCTCTGTGGTGACGACCCTCTAACTCAACGAGCCACCATGACCCTCTGTGGTGACGACCCCGACTCAACGAGTCACCATGACCCTCTGTGGTGACGACCCTGACTCAACGAGCCACCATGACCCTCTGTGGTGACGACCCTGACTCAACGAGCCACCATGACCCTCTGTGGTGACGACCCTGACTCAACGAGCCACTGAGGTGTCGGCTGTGGTGTCGGTCCATAGACTGATCGATGTGTAGCTTGTCACCGTAGCAGACAAACGCATATGACTGTCCAGGCGTTGCTGATTGATTGATTGATTGATTGATTGATTGATTGAAAACTTTATTAACAGATTGCAGAATGGGTACAATACAGTACGGCTCAATACACACAATTGTTAAGGGAATGCAGACCAGAGAAAGACTTTCGTCTTGTTTACATCAGGGTCCCCCATTTTCAATTCATCATGCCATTTATGACATACACGACATACAGATATACAGATATATATCATGACATTTATGACATACACAACATACAGATATACAGTACTGTTACATCCAGACATTTATGACATACAAGATATACAAATATACAGTACAGTCTGTCAGACAGGGATCCTAAAAGAAAATATATACATTCAAGGGGGAAGAAACTGTACATTGGAGGGGGTTGGGTGGGTGGGTGGTAGGGGGTTTGGACATTTACCGGGGCCAGTTTCGAATTGTAGCCTCCCATAGGTGCTCTTTGAGGGCTGTTTTGAAGGTGGGTAGGGATTCACATTCTTTTACAGCTGTAAAAGCTGTCCTACGGTGACAAGCTACATGTGCCTGACTTCCTACCTAAATACAAGTTCCTATCTCACAGCTGCCGGTCAGTGTACAAAATAGGTACTAATTAACCAATAGTAAATAGAAAAATAAAGGAAATAAATAGACGATGAGTAGCTCCAACACCCTCCTTTCCTCCCTCTGTCTCTCATCCTTCCATCTGTCTCTTGCCCCTCCCTCCTTTCCTCCCTCCAGGCGAAGGCGGGTGTGAGCAACAGAAAGACTACAACTCCGGCTGATGCCGGACTACAATCCCAGCATGCAGTGCTGCAGTGGCTGCTCCAGCTGTGTGAGCCGGGGTTCAGCAGTGGCTCCAGTCAGAGGGACGTCCTGGTGCAGACCGCGCTGAAGACACTGTGTATCCTGGTGGACCGGACTCCGCCTCCACACACACACAGGCACGGTCCACTTCTTCTTCCTTTTGTGTCCATGTGTCACAAGTTCATTCATTTTTCATGGGTGAAAAATACAGAAAGCCCAAAAAGAAATGGAATAAAAAAAATATATAATAATAAAAAAAAAAAAGCTGCTATAGATAAAAATTTGTATGTAGAGTAATCATTTAAAGTCAGTGTGCGTTCTTCTCACATATGATGTAATAGTGATATATGACAGCAGTATGAGTTCTGTCTGTGAGGCTGCGGGGGGGGGGGGGGGGGGTGCTCACCTGGTCAAACCCGTTGACCACACCCTTCTAGTTTGGCTTTGCTTTCAAACTAGACCCGACGGAGCCATTTCTGACGGGCCATTTGACATCTTTCTTCATAGCATTCACTTCAACTCAACCAGGTGATTCTATCTATCTTGTTGTCATAACAACCAGTGCTGTTATGGACCTCTCGCCATGAGGGATATTTTGACATTTTGAGTTTCAGTCGAAGAATTTTAAGTTTTTAAAAGTTGAAACAGTGAATCAAAGAGTTAAATGTTTAAATAGTGAATCAAAGAGTTTGATTGATTGATTGATTGATTGATTGATTGATTGATTGAAAACTTTATTAACAGATTGCAGAATGGGTACAATACAGTACAGCTCAATACACACAATTGTTAATGGGATGCAGACCAGAGAAAGACTTTCGTCTTGTTTACATCAGGGTCCCCCATTTTTAATTCATCAGGACATATATGACATACATGACATACAGATAGTCAGTACTGCTACATCTATACATTTATGACATACCAGATTTGCAAATACAGTACTGTTTGTGATACAGAAGGAGTCAAGAAAAGGGAGTATATACATTTGACGTAGAAACTGTACATTGGAGGAGGTTGGGTGGGGGGGGGGTTGGGTACATTGGGATATTGACAACCATACTGGGTAATTTACATTGGAGGTGGTTGGGGGGGGGGGGGGCACACTGTATAAACAAGCAAAACTGTACATTGAGGGGGGGGGGGGGGGAGGAGACACTGTACAAACAAACAAAATTGTACATTGAACTAGTTAAAGGTTGAAATAGTGAATTAAAGAGTTAAAAGTTGAAATAATGAATCAAAGAGTTGAAAGTTGAAATAATGAATTAAAGAGTTAAAAGTTGAAACAGTGAATCAAAGAGTTAAAAGTTGAAACAGTGAATCAAAGAGTTAAAAGTTGAAATAGTGAATCAAAGAGTTAAAACCAGCAGGTGAACACAGCTTTTCTCAGTTCCAGTAATGAGGCGTGTGAGCGCATGTGGGAGAAAGATTGCATAATGGAAAACCAGTCAACGTTGAAAATGATGTCACACATACAATACTCAGTACTCACACACTCACACACACACACACACGCACACGCACACGCACACATACATGTATTTCAACACCAACCACTCCCCTCTAGTACTATTCCATTTCTTTCAAAGAACGGATTAGTGTGAGGGAGAGACGGAAACAGAAACGTTCAGTTCAGCCGTCATTGAGTTGAATGGGATCAGCCATCTCCTTGTTTATGACCTGTCATTTAAACAGGTTATTACCTCAGACATCAGAATCATCAGCAATTTGTTGCGTCGTTGACTAGCTAACTAGCTGACTAGCTAGTTTGATATATTGGTTGATGTATATTTCCTCAGATAGCTGGTATATTTAATATTTCAATACAGGCTTCAATAGAACTGGCACCAAAGTCTAACACCAAGTAGAGCACAGAACGCTGGTATTCTGATGTGCTGACCCTTCCTTCTTTTAATGGAATAGTACTAGAGGGGAGTGGTTGGTGTTGAAAGGTGTGTGTGTGTGTGTGTACTGAGTATTGTATGTGTGACTCTTTGATTCACTATTTAAATAATTTTTATTTTCTTTATTGTCTTTTTTTCCCCCTCCTTTTTTCAGATTTTTCTCCCATCCCACCCTTCCTGGTTGTTGCGCACTTTCCCCTACTGTTGGTCCGAGAGGCCGGAGACTGTCACATGCTTTCCTCCGACGCATGCGCAGCCAGCCGGCAGCAAGCCTGGCCGCCTATAGCTTATTCCCAGCGGAAGAGTGCTGCCGAGTGCTTCCGCGTTTTCCCTGATTGGCTGCGACACGCGGAGCGGCAGAGCTTGCGGCATTATGTAGCCGTAATCCCCAATGTTTTTCATTCGACGCTTAGCTCAACTGGCAGCGCTGCGGTCCGTTGGTGACAAGTTCGAATCCCTTCAATTTTTTTATTTTTATTTTTTTTTAACGTGCATTCTTTCGCCGGTTAAGTTTAGGCATGTTAACTTTAAGCATTGTTTCGGAGTTGGTTATGGTTAAGGTTAGGCATTGTTTCGGAGTTGGTTAAGGTTAGAAGGGTTAAGTTTAGGCGCTGTTAAGGAGCTGGTTAAGGTTAGAGTTTGTCTTAGAGAATGGCAATAGACAGCCTATTTCCGCGCTGCTGCTCTCTCGCGCTGCCGTGGTCACATGGCCAATCAGAGAAAACGCGGAAGCACGCGACGCACTCTTCCGCTGGGAATAAGCTACACGCAGTCTGGCCGCGCAGATTCTCACTGGGAGAGTGTAACGTGTGGAAGGTCACACTACCTCCCTCCAGATCCTACCCTTGCTGAGCAGGCGCCCCGACCGAACTGTAGGGGTCGCTGTCCACAACGCCCAGAACCCACCCGCCAGCTTTCCCCACCCCCTAATACTGCCAATTGTATTAGTGTGAACGGCCAGCCAAGCTGGTGACAACGCCGGGAGCTGGATTCGAACACGCGAACCCAGCGTCTCCAGCGTTGGTGACGAACGCAATCTCCGCTACGCCACCTGACCGCCCTACTATTTCAACTTTTAACTGTGATTCACTATTTAAACGTTTAACTCTTTGATTCACTGTTTCAACTTTAAAAAAGTTTTACTCACTTTTAATTCTCCGACTGAAACTCAAAATGTCCAAATATCCCTTATAACCTTCTGTTGCAAACAGAGGCCTGGCCCTGAAGGAGAGAGCCAGAGTCAGGGGTCGCTGGTTCAAAGAGAGCCAGAGTCAGGGGTCGCTGGTTCAAAGAGAGCCAGAGTCAGGGGTCGCTGGTTCAAAGAGAGCCAGAGTCAGGGGTCGCTGGTTCAAAGAGAGCCAGAGTCAGGGGTCGCTGGTTCAAAGAGAGCCAGAGTCAGGGGTCGCTGGTTCAAAGAGAGCCAGAGTC
Organism: Notolepis coatsorum; assembly: GCF_963971535.1. NCBI lineage: Eukaryota > Metazoa > Chordata > Actinopteri > Aulopiformes > Paralepididae > Notolepis > Notolepis coatsorum. The sequence continues at coordinate 174,376,902 of NC_140170.1, read as the reverse complement.
AGGGGTCGCTGGTTCAAAGAGAGCCAGAGTCGGGGGTCGCTGGTTCAAAGAGAGTCTAGGAGTCGGGGGTCGCTGGTTCAAAGAGAGTCTAGGAGTCGGGGGTCGCTGGTTCAAAGAGAGTCTAGGAGTCGGGGGTCGCTGGTTCAAAGAGAGTCTAGGAGTCGGGGGTCGCTGGTTCAAAGAGAGTCTAGGAGTCGGGGGTCGCTGGTTCAAAGAGAGCCAGAGTCTAGTCAGGGGTCGCTGGTTCAAAGAGAGTCTAGGAGTCGGGGGTCGCTGGTTCAAAGAGAGCCAGAGTCTAGGAGTCAGGGGTCACTGGTTCAAAGAGAGTCTAGGAGTCGGGGGTCGCTGGTTCAAAGAGAGTCTAGGAGTCGGGGGTCGCTGGTTCAAAGAGAGTCTAGGAGTCGGGGGTCGCTGGTTCAAAGAGAGTCTAGGAGTCGGGGGTCGCTGGTTCAAAGAGAGTCTAGGAGTCTGGGGTCGCTGGTTCAAAGAGAGTCTAGGAGTCGGGGGTCGCTGGTTCAAAGAGAGTCTAGGAGTCGGGGGTCGCTGGTTCAAAGAGAGTCTGGGGTCGCTGGTTCAAAGAGAGTCTAGGAGTCGGGGGTCGCTGGTTCAAAGAGAGTCTAGGAGTCGGGGGTCGCTGGTTCAAAGAGAGTCTAGGAGTCGGGGGTCGCTGGTTCAAAGAGCAGCATTTGGAAACAAATGTGTAAATCACACATTCCACTGGTGGTTTTATAGTCAGATTTACAATATTTATAAATAGCCCTATACAGCACAGACAGCATGTCTCCCTCTTATTACCTGTCTCACTCTCTGTGCCGTCTGTCTGTAGGTTGCGTTGTGTGTTTTCCAGAGAGACCCTGTCTGCGTGTCTGTCTGTAGACCTGCCAATACAGACGGTGTCAGATTGTGTGTCTATCCTGGAGTCTGCGGCCGACCACGACCAGCTGGCTGAACTGCTCTGCTCTCAACACGGTGAGTCAGTCAGTGACCTGATGTTGTAACGATAGAAGATAAAGGTGATTGACTAAATGTTCTGTTCCTCTTTGTAGAGTCGTGTCTCTTCCTGAAGCTCTTCCACTACATCAGAATCAGACCTGATGGGTCGACAACAGAGTCACAGTGGGTTCTACTGGACCTCCAGGTGAAACACACACACGCACACACTAGGGGTGGGACTTTATCGTGTTATCCTTGACACTGAATGAAAGTAGTTTTTCTTATGACTCTTTTGTCAAATAAACTAAACTAAATGAGTAACTCACGATACTGTGACGAATAGGGCCCTCAATAATTATAATGTCATGATCCATCATATATTGCAAGACATTTTGTGTACGATACATCATGATATCTGTGTAACTGAAAAAAAAATACATAAATAGGCAAAAAGCGGGAATTATGTATTTATACACAGAATTTACATGAAAGCTCATCAGATTCACAAACTGAAACAATGTACCGGTACAACAAATTGCAGTGCCTCTTTAACACTTTGATTGCCACGCAGTATGCCCATCCTTATGCCCAGTCTGCCAGTGCTGTAACCCTATGGAGATGTTTACCTTCTTTGCAGGGCTATAACTTTTTAAATATTATAGCTATATCGACATTTCTATGGCCCATTCAACATCGGGTATCTATCGTTCCGGATGTGGGAACGTTATATTTTTTCATTCATACATTGTGTTAATACCGTCGAGAATATAAGTTTTTAAGGTTTTCTGCAGTAATTCCTAAAACACGAGAGATCCATTTCCCGTTTGTATGACGCAATAAACGCCGAAATTATATTGATTATTGCGTTTCGAAAGCGATCCCATGCACTCGAGTGTTTGTCTGGATCCACGTAACAAGATATAACTGCCGGAGGGATTTCCTCGATGCACCAGCGCCACTTCCGGTTTGGCTTGGAGTGTAACTCGCCGGACATCCACCAGGCGGCGGTATTGAGGCGTTGCAATATCAGACAGGGTCCAGCTGCAGTCCCGGAGGGAGGCTGGATGAATTATGAATGCCATGGCGAAAAAATGAAATATTGATCCCAAAAACGAGTTAACTCGTTTCTGGTGCACAACGCATGGCGGGCAATAACGAGTATACTCGTTTTTGCCGTCCAATGTGTTAACACACTGACCGCATCTTTATTATTATTACCGTAATTCCTCTAATAGTAACCGGGTCTCAAATACAAGCCGGGTCTCTATTAATGGCCGGGTGCGCTCTTGAGCTAAGCAATTATAAGCCGGCCTCCTAATACAAGCCGGGTTACTAATATACTGAGCTGCATACTGAGCTAGTTACTTGATTTCACTTTGAAAACGTTGAAATGACCAGTGACCACCTGTAATTGCACTGTTTACTATTTCATACAGTACTTGGTTTCAATAAATGAACCCAGTACATTTTACTGGGTTCAAACTGACACAAAATGTTGATTTATTCATTATGATCCGTTTGAAAATTTGAAATATAGGCCTCCCTCTTATACAGGCCTCCTCCTAATACAAGCCTGGTACCCGCTACAGTTGAAACAAATACAAGCCGGGGTTACTATTAGAGGAATTACGGTAACTATTAATTATGTGCCCAACTGAAAGCTTTGTTAGCATCTGCAATAAAGAACATATATACATCATCTGTTTTATCTTATTTAGCATTTCTTGTTTGCATTTGTACTTCAGGTTGTACTTTAGTTTGTATTGTATATTGTAGATTTTGTATAGTGTTTGGCCTTTATTCTTTAACTTTTTTACAGTATGAAGCACATTCTCAGGAGGTTCATACAGAACATACCAAGCATTTCACTGTAATGTACATACCTAACATACATACCATACAGGGGAGGAAACTAACTTTTTGGCTTACCAGCCAACTGGCGAGTATCTGATTTTTTTTACCAGCCAAACAGATTTTTTACCAGACAAAAAAAATCGCTAATTGTGATAATTACTTCTTTGTATGTCAAGCCGCGTCAATGTTGTGTATGCATCTGGGTAGGCACACTGTGCCTTTAAGACAGCACGGTGGTCTTACGACAGTGCTGTGAAGTACCGTCAAGTGTTGTGGTAACGTCAGTTGGGTTGGTGTGCTGTTGTGCACAGTGCACTGGTTGAGCTAGCCCCTTTCGTGACTGCGATGTGCAAGCCAGGGGCTTTTGAGCATGAAATAAAATGTCTAACCTTACGTCATAGTCCGGTACTTTTTTGGAAACATTATAGTCATAACAGATACACCTAGCTGGCTGCTTTGAGCACACGGGGCTAACGTTAGCTAGCAAGCAGCTATAGCTAAAACGCTAACTAGAAGCTAACCACTGTATACAGTTCCAGTAGACTAACATTACACCTCTGTGATTTAAATGTGTCCTTAGTAACTTATACTCGAGGGTTGTACTAGGGTTGGATGCAGTTCCCCGTTGGTCAGTCTGTCTGTTTTCCATCTTCTGCTGTGTTTAACGTTATCTGTTTGCGAGTGCTCCTGATGGCTAGCCTAGTACCACGGGACTTTTATTATTATATGTCCGCGGGTTGGCCAGTACTGCGCAAACGTTTATTAAACATTATATGTCCGCGGGTGGTCTTGTGCAGTGCTCTCGTGGCACTGTCAACTAAAGCGAACACTCAGAAGACGCGCACTGTTTGCCAGTGCAGTGATTGCAGAATGTTTTATTTTTTTGTATACTCGCCAGCAGGGGAGGAAACTAACTTTTTGGCTTACCAGCCAACTGGCGGGTATCTGATTTTTTTTACCAGCCAAACGTAAAAAATACTAGCATTTGGCCAGTAAAGTGGCCTAATTTCCTCCCCTGATACCATACCATACCTATCATACCATACCTGCCATACCATACCTGCCATACCATACCTACCATACTATACCTACCATACCATACCTACCATACCTACTAGGGGTGTAACGGTACACAAAAACCACGGTACGGGGTTTTCGGTACAGTGGGGGAAAGTTTGGCTTTCCATGTTCCACTCAGGGGTGATGTAGTGTGCAGTAACTAATTGTACTTGTAGGGCTGTCAACGAATAATCTATATTGAAATTAATAATCGACTTGTAAAAATGTTTTAAAATAATGATATTAGATTGTGAAAAAAACAGCCCCCGGTGGGCGGTCGTTACTGGTTAACATACCGTTGTATTCGTTCGGTACACTACGGTACACACTGAAACGGTTCGGTTCGGTGCGGATACGTGTACCTTTACACCCCTAATACCTACCATACCATACCTATCATACATAATGTACCTTATATGTGACAAATAAAACAAAACTTGAACTTATAAGATGACGTTTGCAGTCTGTTCACCTCACTCCAATCATGCAATCATTATTATTGCAGTAAAATGGGATTGTCAAGCAAAAATAGATACTTTTGTAACAATGTTTTTGTCCCACCCCTAACACACACACACACACACTACAGTGATAGTCCCATAGCGACCCCTAGTGGTAGGGATGACCCCCGGACCCCGGTTCTAAACGGGAACCGGTACTATATTAGAAAAGACCGGAGTATTTA